>NC_137346.1:40734943-41260334 GCF_965287045.1 Carcharhinus amblyrhynchos | reverse complement strand
TCCCTATTCCCCCAGCACACTCTCCCCCTCTCTCAGACTGCAGTCCCTATTCCCCCAGCACACACTCCCCCTCTCTCAGACTGCAGTCCTGCTCCCCCAGCACACACTCCCCCTCTCTCAGACTGCAGTCCCTATTCCCCCAGCACACTCTCCCCCTCTCTCAGACTGCAGTCCCTATTCCCCCAGCACACACTCCCCCTCTCTCAGACTGCAGTCCCTATTCCCCCAGCACACACTCCCCCTCTCTCAGACTGCAGTCCCTATTCCCCCAGCACACACTCCCCTCTCTCAGACTGCAGTCCCTATTCCCCCAGCACACTCTCCCCCTCTCTCAGACTGCAGTCCCTATTCCCCCAGCACACACTCCCCCTCTCTCAGACTGCAGTCCCTATTCCCCCAGCACACTCTCCCCCTCTCTCAGACTGCAGTCCCTATTCCCCCAGCACACACTCCCCCTCTCTCAGACTGCAGTCCCTATTCCCCCAGCACACACTCCCCCTCTCTCAGACTGCAGTCCCTATTCCCCCAGCACACACTCCCCCTCTCTCAGACTGCAGTCCCTATTCCCCCAGCACACTCTCCCCCTCTCTCAGACTGCAGTCCCTATTCCCCCAGCACACTCTCCCCCTCTCTCAGACTGCAGTCCCTGCTCCCCCAGCACACTCTCCCCCACTCTCAGACTGCAGTCCCTATTCCCCCAGCACACACTCCCCCTCTCTCAGACTGCAGTCCCTATTCCCCCAGCACACACTCCCCCTCTCTCAGACTGCAGTCCCTGCTCCCCCAGCACACTCTCCCCCTCTCTCAGACTGCAGTCCCTATTCCCCCAGCACACACTCCCCCTCTCTCAGACTGCAGTCCCTATTCCCCCAGCACACTCTCCCCCTCTCTCAGACTGCAGTCCCTATTGCCCCAGCACACTCTCCCCCTCTCTCAGACTGCAGTCCCTATTCCCCCAGCACACTCTCCCCCACTCTCAGACTGCAGTCCCTGCTCCCCCAGCACACACTCCCCCTCTCTCAGACTGCAGTCCCTGCTCCCCCAGCACACTCTCCCCCACTCTCAGACTGCAGTCCCTGTTCCCCCAGCACACTCTCCCCCTCTCTCAGACTGCAGTCCCTGCTCCCCCAGCACACACTCCCCCTCTCTCAGACTGCAGTCCCTGCTCCCCCAGCACACTCTCCCCCACTCTCAGACTGCAGTCCCTGTTCCCCCAGCACACTCTCCCCCTCTCTCAGACTGCAGTCCCTGCTCCCCCAGCACACACTCCCCCTCTCTCAGACTGCAGTCCCTGCTCCCCCAGCACACTCTCCCCCACTCTCAGACTGCAGTCCCTATTCCCCCAGCACACTCTCCCCCTCTCTCAGACTGCAGTCCCTGCTCCCCCAGCACACACTCCCCCTCTCTCAGACTGCTGTCCCTGCTCCCCCAGCACACACTCCCCCTCTCTCAGACTGCAGTCCCTGCTCCCCCAGCACACTCTCCCCCACTCTCAGACTGCAGTCCCTGTTCCCCCAGCACACTCTCCCCCTCTCTCAGACTGCAGTCCCTATTCCCCCAGCACACACTCCCCCTCTCTCAGACTGCAGTCCCTGCTCCCCCAGCACACTCTCCCCCTCTCTCAGACTGCAGTCCCTGCTCCCCCAGCACACACTCCCCCTCTCTCAGACTGCAGTCCCTGCTCCCCCAGCACACTCTCCCCCTCTCTCAGACTGCAGTCCCTGCTCCCCCAGCACACACTCCCCCTCTCTCAGACTGCAGTCCCTGCTCCCCCAGCACACTCTCCCCCTCTCTCAGACTGCAGTCCCTGTTCCCCCAGCACACCCCCCTCTCTCAGACTGCAGTCCCTATTCCCCCAGCACACACTCCCCCTCTCTCAGACTGCAGTCCCCATTCCCCCAGCACACACTCCCCCTCTCTCAGACTGCAGTCCCTATTCCCCCAGCACACACTCCCCCTCTCTCAGACTGCAGTCCCCATTCCCCCAGCACACACTCCCCCTCTCTCAGACTGCAGTCCCCATTCCCCCAGCACACACTCCCCCTCTCTCAGACTGCAGTCCCCATTCCCCCAGCACACACTCCCCCTCTCTCAGACTGCAGTCCCTATTCCCCCAGCACACACTCCCCCTCTCTCAGACTGCAGTCCCTATTCCCCCAGCACACACTCCCCCTCTCTCAGACTGCAGTCCCCATTCCCCCAGCACACACTCCCCCTCTCTCAGACTGCAGTCCCTATTCCCCCAGCACACACTCCCCCTCTCTCAGACTGCAGTCCCTGCTCCCCCAGCACACTCTCCCCCTCTCTCAGGCTGCAGTCCCTGCTCCCCCAGCACACTCTCCCCCTCTCTCAGGCTGCAGTCCCTGCTCCCCCAGCACACTCTCCCCCTCTCTCAGACTGCAGTCCCTGTTCCCCCAGCACTCTCTCCCTCTCACTGTCCCCCCAGCACACTCTCCCCCTCTCTCAGGCTGCAGTCCCTGTTCCCCCAGCACTCTCTCCCTCTCACTGTCCCCGCAGCACACACTCCCTCTCACTGTCCCAGAGCAGAGCTGCGGTCTCTTTCCCCCCCCCTCCCCCAGTTAAACTACACTTCCCAGCAAGCGCAGACTAAGCACTTTAACCCCACCCAGGCTGGCTTGTCTATTGTTTTTTTTTCAAGCCTTTTGCTGCAGCCTGTGTAATTGGAACCAGTCTCAGGGTGTGGGTCCAAATCCCAGTAGTTAAACTCGTCCTTCTGACTCAGAGTGGACTTGAGGCCTGAGCAATGTGGGAACTGGAGCGGTGACACAGTCGGAATGTGCTGTTTAAAAAAAGACTCGCATTTATATAACGTCTTTCCTGACCTCAGGGTTTTCCCACACGCTTTAGATTGCAAGTGCTGTGGTGCAGGAAATGACCAGATATTCCATCATCATAACATTGGTTAGGGGGGAGGGAAAATATTGATCGGGAGAAGACCCCTGCAGGTGCACAAAGGCATAAAATGAAGGTATATGAAAAAAATATGGCACCATAAAAAAATTGAGACATAATTTGAACATTTTTATTTAACAGCTGTTTCGCTAGCTTTTTTTCTGGGCAAATGCACTAACTATTGAGGAAAAATCTAGCTACTGTGCAGTGTCACAGTTGAGCATGGTGGAACCATTCAAACCTCTCATTCCGTAGGCCAACAGTTGAGATTCTTGACCTAGTTGGGCACATTGTCAGTGTGTTCACCTGAAGCCGCTGGCACAGACCAAACTGACAAAAATACACAGTGCAGTTGTGATATTAGCACACCAGGGAGGCCAAGTTCGAGTATGTCTTGAAGCAAACCCTTTGGCTTGCAAGCCAGTGTTTTTATTCGTGGGATTGCGCGTTGAAAAAGTACCCATTACAAAGAGTTACTGCGAATGAACATTACCACAATTTGAATTGTGCGCTCGCTCCGCTGCCGTCTTCACTTGGCGAAAGGGGGCAAACCCTGAAAGCTCGTGAGTTTACTATCAAATAAATTGGTTGGACTTTAACCTGGTGTTGTGAGACGTCTTACTGTGTTTAACCCAGTCCAACGCAGGTATCTCCGCATCATGTCTTAAGGTACGCACATGATTGCATCCTCCCTGAGGTGCTAGTAAGGTAGTCTATGCAGACACTACCAACTGTGGAATCATAGGATCCCTACAGTGCAGAAGGCGGCCATTTAGCCCATTGAGTCTGCACTGACAATAAGCCCATATCCATATGGTTCTCTCCATAACCCCACATATTTACCCTGCTAATTGCTCTGACACTTGGGGGCAAATTAATACGGCAAATCAACTTAATCTGTACATCTGAGAGGAAAGTGTGGGCGACACGATGGTTAGAACTGTTGCCTCACAGGGCCAGGGACCCGGGTTCAATTCCAACCTCGGGTCACTGTCTGTGTGGAGTTTGCACATTCTCCCCATGTCGGATGGGTTTCCTCCGGGTGCTCCGGTTTCCTCCCCACACTCCACGAACGTGCGGTTCAGGTTGATTGGCCATGTTAAATTGATCCTCGTGTCAGGGGGATTAACAGGGTAAATGCTTGGCATTACCAGAATATGCTGTGGGTGGGATGTGATCAGGACTGAATCAATGGGCTGAATGGCCACCTTCTATACTGTAGGGATTCTATGAAACTGGAGCACCCGGAGGAAACCCACGCAGACACAGTCCAAAGATGTGTGGGTTAGGTTGATTGGCCATGTTAACAAATTGCCCCTTAGTGTCCAGGGATGTGTAGGTTAGAGGGATTAGTGGGTATAATATGTAGGGATATGGGGGTAGGGCCTGGGTGGGATTGTGTTTGGTGCAGACTCGATGGGCCGAAGGGCCTCTTTCTGCACTGTAGGGTTCTAAAAATGTGCAAACTCCAACAGACGGTGACCCAGAATCAAACCTGGGTCCCCGGTACTGAGAGGCAGCGGTGCTAACCATTGTGCCACCATGCCGTATGCACCATACATGACCGCAAATATTTTCCTATATAATTTCCTTACGCGCATAAAAACAAGTTGCAAAAGTTACCAAATGTGGAAAATTGGACGAGTGTCGAAATTTGAGGCCCAGGCCTCCCCTACCATCCCCCCAACCCTACCCTTTGGCCCTGCTCTTCTACCAAATGGTTCTTTGAGAGAGTTAGCAAGGCTTCAATTTAAGATCTGATCCAGAAGTCGGGACCTTTGCCAATGTAGCACTCACTCCATCCTGCACAGGAACATCACCCTTGCTAATGTGTCCTGCCCCCCTGGAGAGCGACTTGATCTGACAACACCCTGAGTCACAGACGAGGTTGCCCAAACTGAGGCACAACTGATAGTGTTCTGAGGTTTGTGGGATGAAAGGAACTGAATTAATCGAAAATTGAATTTATTTGGCGGGGGGAATGATGAATAATAGAATCGTAAATCCTGCAGTGCAGAAAGAGGCCCTTCGGCCCATCGAGTCTGCACCGAACACAATCCCACCCCGGCCCTGCCCCCATATCCCTACATATTATACCCACTAATCCCTCTAACCTACACATCCCTGGACACTAAGGGGCAATTCTTAGTACGGCCAATCAACCTAACCCGCACATCTTTGGACTTTGGAAACCCACGCAGACACAGGGAGAATGTGCAAACTCCACATAGACTGTGACCCGAGCCAGGAATCGAACCCAGGAACCGTGAAGCAGCAGTGCTAACCACTGTGCTACCGTGCCACACATTGAACATAGTGATATAATAATCCCTGTCCTATAACTCCACATATTTACCCTCCTAATCCCCCTGGCAATAAGGGGCAATTTACAATGGCCAATCAACCTAACCTGCATATCTCTGGAGGAAACCCATGCAGACACGGGGAGAACGTGCAAACTCCACACAGACAGTGACCCAAGCCCGGAATTGAATCCGGGTCCCTGACACTGTGAGACGGCAGTGCTAATCACTGTGCTGCCCATTGAAAATAATGATATCTTGAAATTAATCGTACAAAATACACTGATGACAAATGCTGTCAAAGGGAGCTTTAAAAGGTGCAAAGTCATTGTCGTGAAGCCAGTCTTCAGTGTCCACAGATTTTGAAATGAAAAAAGACAGATACTCAAAGCAGGAATCTCACCTTGGGGCCGAGTGCTGCTTATAGTTCTGTGGTTACTGTGACCACAACATCCCCATCAGTTTCCTCTCCCGTGTGTGTTTTTTCTCTCTGATGAGATTTAATTTGCTCTCAGAAGTGTGATCGTGTCAAGACACCTTTATATGTTTTCCCATTTATCCTTTTTACACGCTCGCAGCAAGTGTAATTGTCAATTCATAAAATTGCAACATAGAAGGAGACCACACAATCCACCCTTGTCAGCTCTTCAGCAGAACGCACCGAACTTCACCACCAAATAAATGAGGTCAGATACTTATCAGCAGATTGGAGAGGCCGCGGATGAGGTTGGCTAGAACGGTGCCCAGGGACGAGAGTGACTTGTGTTACGTGGAGAGTTCAGGAAGAGCAAGGGGAGGTTTAATAGAGCTGGTCAAAATGATGAGGGTTTTGATCAAGTAAGTACGGAGAGACAGTTTGCACTAACAAGGACGTCAGTAACCGGGGGCACAGATTTCAGATAATTGGCAAAAGGACCACAGGAGAGGTGAGGAGCAAATAAAAGACACAGCAAACTCTTACAACCTGAAATGCTCGGCAATTGAAGCTGATTTAATACTAATACTCTGGAAGCAATTGCATCAATGCTTGGAAAAGGAACCAAAATCACAGTGTTACGGGGAAAGAACAGGGGAGTGAGTCTGGTTGGATCGTATTTTACAAACAGCCAGCACAGGCATGATGGAATGAATGGCCTCCCAGCTGATTTAAAGCAACTAATCCAAACACAATTGGATCAATCATTAACTCTTTTCCCAACCATTAGAAAAAATTTGTGAGTAACCGGGCTGTGAAGTGGAAACTAATGGGGCGGCAGAGTGGTTAGCACTGCTGCCTCAAAGCACCAGGTGACCTGGGTTCGATTCCTGGTCCTGTGTGGAGTTTGCACATTCTCTGCATGTTGTTTGCCAGCCTCTGTTTTCTACCCATTTAACAATCCTGTGTCCATGCTGATACATGAACCCTAATTCCATCAGCCCTTTTGGACAGAACCTTATCGAGTGCCTGTTAGAAATCCGGGTATATTACATCTACTAGTTTTCTTCTATCCACTCCACAAGTTACATCCTCAAAAACGTGTCAAACAGGGTTTCCCTTTAGGATGCTAGTTGCATCTTTTTTAATGCTTTAATTACTGTCTCTGTGCTGGTTGTATGTAGCTGTTTCACCTTGTCCATCCCCACCATATAAAGAAGGAGTTGTTGTTGATGACCAGCCTCTCCCATGGCCTGGTCAGGAATTGAATGGGGATGAAGATGCTACCTGTGCAGATACACAACTGGCCTTCTGCAATGGTGCTTTCAATCGCAGAGCCAATGTCTGACCGTCAGACAGAGCGGGCTGGCCCCGTGCTTGGCGCTTAGCAATGCCCAGGTCTCTCTGGTGTATTTGTTTGAAGGATCGCTGGCTCCTGGGACACTGGGGTGCCCAGCTGCCCGCTGTAGACCACGAGATCATCTAAAGATGGCAACTGACAAGAATTGGAGCAGGGTAAGTGCGTCTGCCTGTTTTAGTGCCTATAGAGGAGACAGTGCCAGCCGTCATGAGAAGTAGCATCTGGGAGGCTGTGGCCATTGGTGTGTATGGAGGAATCGATGGTGAGGGTATCTGTATAGAATCCCTACAGTGCAGGAAAAGGCCATTCAGCCTGCTCCGACCACAATCCCACCCAGACCCTATCCCCGTAACCCCATGTATTTACCCTGCTAGTCCATCTGACACTAAGGGATAATTTAGCACCTAACCCACGCATCTTTGGACTGTGGGAGAAAACCGGAGCACCCAGAGGGGGAACGCACAGACACAGGGAGAAAATGCAAACTCCACACAGACAGTGACCCGAGTGACGCTGGGTCCCTCGGGCTGTGAGGCAGCAGTGCTAATCACCGTGCCCCCCCAAATCCGCATCTCCCTCAATCCACAATCTCTCCTCATTGGAAGCTACAGATGGCACAGCAAGCATTTTCACATCTCTACTCTGCCCTCATCACAAGCCGATCCTTGTCACTTTGTCATTCCAGGTCCCCGAGAACTGGAACCTTCCTGGTCAGTGGAAGAAGACAGTGTGGAAACTGACCCTGACAGACAAGATACCGAGAATATTTGAAAGGCTTGGATAGCGAAGTGATAGGCACCAGCTATAGATACCAACTCATTGGAGTGAGAGCTCTGCTGCAAAGGTGGTACAGTGGTTAGCACTGCTGCCTCACTATCCAGGGACCCGGGTTCAATTCTGGCCTCGGATAACTGTCTGCGTGGAGTTTGCACATTCTCCCCGTGTCTGCGTGGGTTTTCTCCAGATGCTCCGGTTTCCTCCCACATTCCAAAGCTGTGCATGTTAGATGAATTAGCCATGCTAAATCCATGGAGTTACGGTGGGGGATAGGCCTGAGTAGGATATTCTGTCAGGGAGTCAATGCAGACTGGATGGGCCAAATGGCCTCCTTCTGCACTTTAGGGATTCGAAATGATTTCTATGCTTCAGATGGGGGATTTCATAGGGACTGGGTTCAGCCACTGGCCTGGGGCTTTGCACAGAGCTTGGAATCCATCCTTTCCAACTTGGATGCCTGGTTGGGATTGTGGTCAGTGCAGCTCGATGGGCCGAATGGCCTCCTTCTGCACTGTAGAGATTCTATACAGATATCCTCACCATCGATGTCTTTATGGGCACCACAGCCTCCCAGATGCCACTCCTCATGATGGCTGGCTAGGTCTATCTGTGTGCCTATGAAGCCAGCCTCGCTGCAGTGTCTGATGACCGACACAGCCTCCATGCCAGTACAAGCAGATTCCAATAAAGGTTTGCAGTGAAGAACAGTCTTCCAAGCTCAGATTGCTGCCGTCAGCTCACTGGACACCACTGTTGAAGGGGCCTAACCATCAGTCTGTTCCCCAGCAGATCAATAGGACTGCTGAACTCTTGTCCCAGGGGATTGGCTATGGCTCCGTGGGGAAAAATCCTGCTGTCCTCTCTGATGGTGAAGCATTCACGTTCCCACCATATCACTGCATCAGTGTCCTCACTCTTACCCATCAGCTAGTCATTGCTGTAGGTCTAGAGTCTCCTATAGATCAGACCAGGTAAGGACAGCAGATTTTCTTCTCTAAGGAACGTCAGAGAACCAGATGGGTTTTTAACCAGTGTGGATAACTCGGTGGGTGTTCACAACAATCAACAGTGGGTTCATGATCACCATTCAACTTTTTAAATTCCTGATTTGTATTGAATTCCAATATCTGCAGGGGTGGGATTCGAACCCGGGATTCCAGAGCATCACCCTGGCTCTCTGGACTACCAGTTTAGTGATAATATCACTACGTATGACCTCCCACAACAGTAATGGCATTCGATCAGTATTTACCCACTGAATGACATTAGAATCTGCCTGTTCTGAGTGCTGCCAGTAGTTGTTAAGGGTCTACTCACCTAACCGTTTATAAAGATGGTTCTCTGTGCACTTCACTCTGAAGTGTTCACTGTAGAGGCCGTCTTCACGCTTTCAGAGACTTCAGCAGATATCTAAAAAGCTTGTGCTGCAGAGTCGATCTTTGCCCCCATGACACCATCAAGCTTGTCAACTTGGAAGCTATTCTCCTTCAATCCAACCTCTTGCACATCTCTAACTCCCCCCCTACTATTGGTGGCTGTGGAGTTCTTGTGACCCTAAACACTGGAGCTCTTTAACAAAACAAAAATAGAAAACGCTGGAAAATCTCAGCAGGTCTGACAGCAGCTGTAGAGAGAGAATAAAGGCAGCATTTCGTCATACAGTGCAGAGGGAGGCCATTCAGCCCATTGTGTTTGCACTGGCCACAATCCCAACCAGACCCCATTCCTGTAATCTCACTTGTTTACCCTGCTAATTGCTCTGATACTGGGATCAATTTAGCACGGCCAATCAACCTAATACACACATCTTTGGACTGTGGGAGAAAACCGGAGCACCCAGAGGAAACCCACGCAGACATGGGGAGAATGTACCACCAACTCCGCACAGACAGTCACCGGACTCGATCCCGAGTCCCTGGTGCTGTGGGGTGAACAAAGAACAACACAGCACGGGAAACAGGCCCTTCGGACCAACGAGCCCAGGCTGCCATTTTAACATAGTGAGCCCCCCCCTCCACCCATGACCCTTGTCTATGCTTATGGAATTCCACATTGAGGGAAGACTAATTTAGGGGCAGTTTGTTACACCAATCAGCCTAAGGGCACATCTTTGGGGTGTGGGAGGAAACCGGAGCACCCGGAGAAAACCCACGCAAGCACGGGGAGAATGCGCAAACTCCCACAGACACCGGCCCAAATCCATGTATCTGCACAGCAATCAGTGATAGTCACTATGTGCCAACCACTGTGCCAACATGCCGCCCAAGGGTTGGGTCTATCGGTCACTCCATCTCTCTCTCTACCTGTTTGGTCACCTCGCCAATGTCTTTCTGGCGAGGTGCCCAATTTATATTGACTGTCTGGGACTTGTTAAAACTTTTAATGCCAGTGTCATCACCCTGCCTTGCCAGTGACTCACAGGCTGTAGTGATGACGTAATAAGTATTTGCGTCAGTGAGTTCAGATTTGACAGCAGACCATGTTCAAATTCTTTCTCGCTGTTTATCAATCTATTTGTTGCTAACTTCCCTTGGAAAAAAATCTTTCAGCTCCCTACATTCTCATTATTTCAGCTAAACGGTGCCAAACAAATCAGGAATTTAACAAAATTTCCAAATTGAAGCTGAACTGGAACTATTGAGGCGGATGACTCGCTGTCAGCCTTGGCTGACTGGCAGTTCTCTCATCTCTGAGTCAGAAGTTGTAGATAAAAAGACCACTCCAGAGACCACAACACACCATCTAGGCCAGTAGTTCTCAAAACTTTTTGGTTGCATGACCCATTTTCCAACGAATTTGTAATAATGGATCTCCTGTCAAAATTGTAATGGTTTATAACACACCTGGTATGTAAATTATTTAATAATACTTTTAAGACAATGTTTTAACTTACATGTATTAGTGAGATGGCTGCACCTACTTGTCACTGTAGTGGGCTGTGAAAGCTCTGTTGACCTATTGTTTCTTGCACACTGTACAGCCAAAGCATACCGTACATAGAGAAGGAAAGGGGAGGGTGCAGAATGTAGTGTTACAGTCATAGCTCGGGATAGAGAGACATAGAGAAAGATCAACTTTACCCAGAGAGTGGTTGGGGTGTGGAATGGACTGACTGCTGCGATAGTGGAGTCGGACACTTTAGGAACTTTCAAGCGGTTATTGGATAGGCACATGGAGCACTCCAGAATGATAGAGAGTGGGATAGCTTGATCTTGGTTTCGGACAAAGCTCGGCACAACATCGAGGGCCGAAGGGCCTGTACTGTGCTACACTGTTCTATGTTCCATTTAACTTAGTGCGAGGGAGGTCCATTCAAAAGCCTGATGGCAGCAGGGAGGAAGCTGTTCTTGAGTCGGTTGGTATGTGACCTCAGACTTTTGTATCTTCGGAAGGAGATGGAAGAGGATATGTCCGGGGGGTGTGTGGTTAGGTTGGCTGCTGTTCTGAGGAGGGGGGACGGCAGTCAGTTAAACTCCTATTGGCATATCAGTTGGATTTTCGGACTTAGACCCTGGGGAAGAGTGGATGGGTAAAGTGGGGGGGGGGGGCAGTGGGGAGGATTCTCTGGTCTTCCCGCAGCTTGTTCCTGGGAGGTGACGTGTCATTCACCAACGGTGGAATCTTCTAGTCCCACTGATTCCATCACACATCTCTAAAAGATCTACAGCAGGATAGTGCCAATGATAGGAACAGACGATCCCACTGGTGTAAACAGCCGGAGAATTCTGTCGCAAATGATACGTTTGGAGAATTTTCAAAGGAGAAGAAAATGTGGGACCAATGGTTTTGATCCCTGAATTTAAACAAAATGTGAGGGAGCTGATGATACCAGAACCATTTCAAAGTAGTACTGACTATTTAGGTTTGTAAAATCCTACTAACTATCCTGGCTTGAGACAATTCACACCTCTTTAACCTGTCATTATCCCTCTCTCCACTCACACTGTTTGTACTTGTAAAGACTTGATTACCTGTAAAGAACAACATTCTAACCATTCTTCACATTGTAATCTGTAATTATCCTGCAACGTGTCTTTGTCTATATATGCCGCAGATGTGAACTAACCTCCACTCACATGATGAAGGAGCAGCACTCTGAAAGCTCGTGATTCCAGATAAACCTATTGGACTTTAACCTGGTGTTGTGAGACTTCTAACAGTGCCCACTCCAGTCCAATGTTGGCATCTCCACATCATTTCAAAGTAGCATCCCAAAGAACTTTGGTCACACCTGGAAGACCATGTGGTACCGAAGGTACAGGAAGCAACAATTCTGGCAGACGGGCATGTTATATCACATAGGCAGCTAGGGAGAAGTAGATCTCCACTGGTAAACAGGTAGGGGAGCTGGAGGAATAGAAAATAGTCTGGCTTTATGGAAAAGGCAGAAGCTCCTCCAGTCAATAGGAATGATAATGCAGAGGCTAAAACTGATGTAAAGAAACCAATGTGCCTTTATCGTCATAAGATAGGGCATCTCAAAGTTGAATGGTAAACCAGTGGCAATAATAGGAATGTTTAAGAAGTCTTCAGAAAAGGCAGTACCAGTAAAGGATTTTAAAATCATGGCATTGGCGCAGGCATTTCCAGAGAAAAGTGCAGCAGAAAGTGAAACTTGTGAGAACGCCATTGCAACTAATATTTTTACAGTAGGAATAGATAGAATTGAAGGGATTATTAGGGGTTTTATTGGAAGGGGAAATCAGCTTCATCCAAGGAAGAGCCTTGTAAAATTGTTACTGAGAGAGGTGCTGGTTCAGCTCCGAGTTTATTGTCAACCAAATGTTGGATTTTTCTAAGAAAGTTCTCTGAATTGGAATGCATTAATGCAGAGTGTTAATGGGAATGATATGCCTTATCCATGTGATCAAGAAGGCGAATGGAATGTTGGCCTTTATAGCGAGGGGGATAGAATATAAAAGCAGGGAGGTCTTGCTGCAACTGTACAGGGCACTGGTGAGGCCGCAGCTGGAGTACTGTGTGCAGTTTTGGTCGCCGCACTTGCGAAAGGATATATTGGCCTTGTTCCTGTAAAAACTGCTTGCACAATTGTGACCCAGTTGATGCCAGTAATAATACTGATACATCCACCTCAGCAATGGACAATCCAGAAACAGCAGAAGTGCCCGCAGAATTACAAAGCAAGTTTTTTACATGGAGAAGACTGAGACGGCAAAGTGATCTGGATGGTTGGATTGCAGCAACACTGAGTGACAAGATCGTTGCCAACGTGGAGATAGAGTGCAGCAGCTGGAATCCTGCCAAATGGACAGTTCGCAAAAGAATATTTAAAAACCCAAGATGATTTGAATGATGTGGTTCGTGAATTTTGTGGAAGACATAAAGGATTGGAAAGAAAAATATGGAGTTTAGAATGAGGAAGCAGTCAACGTTGCTCAGAAAGAATGAAATAAAATCTATTGAGAATGAGATCAAGGGAAACTATAAGCGCCTCAAGTGCTCAAGATCACGCAGGAATACAAAACTCTTTTGTGTGAGTGTAAATAATACCTCTGACATGGCTAAAAGAGATTTTGATCAGAGGAGAAATTGCTGTTGGCTCACAGTGAAGTATGACAATACTGTGCCTTTAAGAAATATATTTTTTGCCTTGTTTCTGTTCTAACGTCAGTGCCACTTGGGCTGTATCCAGCATTCTCTATTGTTACTGCAGCAGCATAACTGCCCCTAATTACTAGAATGTTTGGGGCCTGGCGAAACCCACCATCAATAGGTCCAGGCAGCGGGCGATCGACAGGGGCTGTCCATCCTGACTGCCTGCCCCTCCATCACGGCTACGTTCATGGCCAGGTGTCCCTGGAGTGTCCACGGGCGCAGTCGACACCTTCTGTGCCCGCTGGGTGCCGCAGGGGCTGGGGTGTATTATCGACCCCGACAATCACATTTTGATTTAATGTTTTAAGTTTCCTTTTGACTTTGTTTTTTGTTCCGGCCATACCCCCTTCATTTTTGGGGGGCTACCCCTTTTAATTTGTCCCTAAGTTAATTTGTGTTTGTTTACTTGTTTGGTTCTTTTCGAGAACTACTAGAATGTTTGTTTTAATCTGAACTAATGCTATTCTGCTAATTTTAGTGATATCACCTGGGATTTTGCAGAGTAGGGTTTGATTAGCAAGTAAAGTTGTGTGACTGGATGGAACTAGGCTTACACAAAGAAAACCAGCTCCGTTGCTGTTTGAAAGCTGCAGAGAGAGAATCATAGAACCCTACAGTGCAGAAAGAGGCCCTTCGGCCCATCGAGTCTGCACCGAACACAATCCTACCCAGGCCCTACCCCCATATCCCTACACATTGTACCCACTAATCCCTCTAACCTACACATCCCTGGACACTAAGGGGCAATTTCTTAGCATGGCCAATCAACCTAACCAGCACATCTTTGGACTGTGGGAGGAAACCGGAGCACCTGGAGGAAACCCACGCAGACATGAGGAAAATGTGCAAACTCCACATAGACAATGACCCGAGCAGGGAATCGAACCCAGGACCCTGGAGCTCTGAAGCAGCAGTGCTAACCACTGTGCTACCGTGCCACCCATAACCCTTATGGTAACCCTTTTTCTCTCTGAAGTCTGGAGGATAGAATCAGCCAGGGACTAGGTTTATTTCTCTGAAGTTCTGCTGCTTGAGGACATATATTTCCCTGAGAGTCTGCTGTATGAGAGTCTAAAGACGGCTATCTGTCTGGCTCTCTGTCCAGAGGTGTTAAAAAGCTGGAAATTGAGCATTCGTTTAAGCATATCTGTTTTTAATGCTAACTGGTTCTGAAGGAGGGATTTATATCTGTGGAGAATACTGCTAAACTGGAACTATAGAGATAGCTAGCTGTTAACAATTATGATTTGTCGTGTTTAAGTATTTCAATTGGTAAAGTTATGCTAATGATTTTTATTATATTCTAACTATTAATTTTTTTTTGATAAAAGCTTCCTAGTCGCTCACTTGAATCACACCTGAAGTGAAACACCTTATATGCTCATCTAATATCAAAAGCAAAAGTTGGACCTACAAAATATTTAGTGGTCTGATCTCGAACAGAAGACATTTTGACCTAATTGTCTCAAAATGAGGATTTACCACGTTTGAATTTGGAAAATGGACTTAAAGATGGAATTGGACCTGCAGCTTATGCAATGGATAATCATTGGACTGTGGACTTAAATAAAACACTGTTTCCGAGTTAAAGAATGGGCAAAGGAAAGAAAAAGTTATAATTCTGTGATGTTTAAATCCTGCTAATCTTGTCAAATGTGTTGGCTTTTGTTTTAGTTAAATATTTGTAACTTTATAATACAATAGGTGTAATTGTGGAACAAAGTATAAAGTTTACATTTACAGTATATAATAAGCTATTCCTTAGAGGGTTATGATGTTAAATACTTAGAAAGAAATTGCACAATCATTTAAAAAAAAAATCTACACTAGCGAAGCTTTATTGTTTTACAAGTGAGTTGTGTTAGGAAAGCTATACACACCTGATTGCAAGCAGAGGTCGGTAACTAGTACTGACAACGGACCGTGAAGGTTTGGTACGTGTGGAATGCTGCAATTTTTCTGTTCTGGGGGCCCAGTGCACAAGTTAAGGAGAGATCTTTCCGAAATTGAGTGCATTAGTTGCCTACATCATATTTAGTTGATGTTGAAATCACGTGTATAAACAACGTGAAATCTTGTCGGATGACCATTTGGGTCGGGCATTGGGAATTCAAATTTATTTTGAGAGGTTATCAGTGTCCGTGGGGTTAGCAACAAACCTCGTGACTGTCTGTCTGTGCGGAGTCTGCACTCTCTCCTGGTGTCTGCGTGGGTTTCATTCGGGTGCTCCGGTTCCCTCCCACTCTCCAAAGATGTGCAGGTTAGGTGGATTGGCCATGCTAAATTGGCCCTTAGTGTCAGGGGGAACTAGCAGGGTTAATACACGGGGATAGGGCCTGGGTGGGATAGTGGTTGGTCCAGCCTCGATGGGCCGAATGGCCTCCTTACGCATTGTAGGGATTCTATGAAATCCATGCTTACTTTTCTTGGAACTTTCTATTTGAATTCCTCCGATCAGGTTTCTCCGAACTGCAACATTTCTTGGCAAAGTCAGAGGTGTCAAACCAAGTAACTGTGTGTAACTTCTCTTCTTTACACTTCTCTTTACATCCAGTTGGCCTCACCATCCTCCTCCAATGCTTCTCCAGTGTTATTATACTATAGGCTGGGCAGAACCTCTCCTGGTTCCATATTTATTTATCTGTTTATAGCCAAAGATTCACTCATTTTCCCACTGTTCCCTTCCTCCCTCCCCCAGTGGTCGATTCTTGGCTCCCTCCTCTTCCTTATCGATATGATACCCCCTCAGTGACATTAATCTCAGTGGGATTATTATTTAAAGGGCGAAAAGCTGCAGCATGCTACGGTGCAGAGGGACCTGGGCGTCCTTGTGCACGAATGGCAAAAACCCAGTCTGCAGGTACAGCAGGTGGTCAGGAAGGCGAATGGGATGCTGGCCTTTATAGCGAGGGGGATTGAATATAAAAGCAGGGAGGACTTGCTGCAACTGTACAGGGTACCGGTGAGGCTGCAGCTGGGGTACTGTGTGCAGTTTTGGTCGCCGCACTTGCACAAGGATATATTGGCCTTGGAGGGAGTGCTGAGGAGGTTCACTAGGCTGATACCGGAGATGAGGAGGTTGGACTATGAAGAGAGACTAAATAGACTGGGTCTGTACTCATTGGAGTTTAGAAGGATGAGGGGGGATCTTATAGAGACGTATAAGATAATGAAGGGGCTGGATAGGGTAGAGGTAGAGAGATTCTTCCCGCTCAGAAAGGACAGCAGGACTAGAGGACACAGCCTCAAGATAAGGGGGGGGTGCAGTTTAGATCGGAGTTGAGGAGGAACTTCTTCACTCAAAGGGTGGTGAATCTCTGGAATTCTCTGCCCGTTGAAGTGGTGGAGGCTACCTCGCTGAATATATTTAAGTCACGGGTAGATAGATTTCTGATAGACAAGGGAATTAAGGGTTATGGGGAGAAAGCGGGAAAGTGGAACTGATCCACTTCAGATCAGCCCTGATCTTATTGAATGGCGGGGTAGACTCAAGGGGCTAGATGGCCTACTCCTGCTCCTATTTCTTATGTTCTTATGACATTAAGCAACAACACACAACACCACCATTTATGCTGGTGACACCCTGTTCTAACTCACTGTCCCCTCTCTGGACTCCTGCACTATCTCTAAATTGGATTGCTTGTCCAATAGGCAGTACAGGATGAGCAGAAATTTCCTCCAATTAAATACTGGGAATATCGAAGCCACATCTCTTGTCACCCACGAAAAGCTCTGATCCCAAGTTACCAACTGTGTTTTCCTTGAGCTATTTGGGAATAAACCAGATTGTCCCATTAAATTCCTGGAGTTTTTGCCCATATCTCCCTGCCGTCACTAACACTGCCTGTTCCCACCTCCATATTATCTCCTAACTCTGTGCCTCAGCTGCTGAAACCCTCATTCACCCTTTAGTTACCTCTAAACGTGACCATCCGAGTGCCCTCTGAGCTGGAATCCCACGTCCTCACCCTCTGTAAGCTTGAGATCGTTCTGCTGGCCAATCCTTACTCACAGCAAGTCCCATCCACCTTTCAGCCCTGTCCTCACAAACACATCTCGGCCATCACGGGACTCGTAGCAGGTGGGACACAGACCATGCGAAGACCTCAAGCAGGATTTTCCAGTCTTGGGAAGAGTGTGGCAGGAAGATCCCAGCCATTGACTCGCGGTTAAGCAATGTGTCAATTTGAAATTTAGCACGATTCTATGGCACTCCGTTCCTGAAAAGGCAATGGAAATCGAATCTCGAAATATTTTTAAGGCAGAGCTGGATAGATTCTTGGTAAGCAAAAGGGTGGGGTGATAGGTTTTTGGGGTAGGTGGGATGCAGCCATTAAATGGCGGAATAGGCTCAAGGGACCTACTCCAACACTTTATTCCTATGTTCATCATTCTTTTCAAATGCCTCCATAACTCCCTATCTCTGTAATCTCCTCCAAGAAACCGATCCTCCTCTAATGCTGGCTTAATATGTGCACCCAATTCAAATTCCTCCATCATTGGTGGCCATGGCACAGATTTTAAGGCCCTAAGTTCTACAATTCCTTCCCTAAACCTCTCTGCCTTTCCAGCTCTCTTCCTTCCTTTGAGGCACTTAGCTCGAGATGCTCAGCTAATATTCTGCAGACCCAGGTTCAAATCTCTCCACAGCAGAGGAATTTGAATGAAATAAAAATCTGGAATTATGAGTCTACTGATTGTTGATGGTCAGGGAAACCCATCTGGTTCACTAATCCTTTAGGGATGAAAATTTATTATCCTTACTTATTATCCAGAGCCACAACAATGTAGTTAATGGTCAACTACCCTCCAAGGACAACTAGAGATGGGCAATAAATGCTGACCAGCCAACAATGCCCATGTGCCATGAATGAATAAAAAAAAAGACACTTTATGACCTATCTCTTTTGACCGAGCTTTTATTACTGTCACAAGTCAGCTTGCATTAACACTGCAATGAAGCTACTGTGAAAATCCCCTAGTTGCCACCCTCCAGCGCTTGCTCAGATACACTGAGTGAGATTTAGCCTAGCCAACACGTCTTTTGGACAGCGGGAGGAAATGCAACACCTGGAGGAAACCCACGCAGGCATGGGGCAAATGTGCAGGTTCCACACAGACAGTGACCCAAGCTGGGAATCGAACTCAAGTGCCTGGCACTGTGAGGTAGCTGTGCTAACCGCTGTGCCACCGTGCTGGGTAATCTGCCCTCATATCTCATTTGTGGCTAGGTGTCAAATGTTGCTTTGTAGCACTCTTGTGAAAGAACTTGGGATATCTCATTGTGTTGAGGATGGTAAATAAAGACAAGTGTGCGGTGTTTATAAATCTATGCCATTGATTCTTTGGTATGTCATTTGTCACTTTCTCATGTGGAAAATCGCAGTTTGAGCATTGCAATAATATGCTTGATAAAATTATGCAAATTTGCCATCACAGCACCAGTTAATGAGTCATTTAACCTTTGTTAATGACTATAATTTATAGAACATGGCTGATAAAATGAAGGAATAATATACACACAAAGTTGCAGAAGAAGTATGCCATGTAACGTATTAGAAGAATATTGGCCCGTTATAAATAAAATAATTGCTGTTACCCAATAAAATAATGTATTTGGATAACAGCATGGGAAGTTAACCAAATACCCTTAAAAGAGGAGATTGTGTAAACTAACACACGAAACTGGAAAATCCCGTCCTTTGAGTTTAACCTGAAACAGCACCTCCAACAGTGCAACACTGAGCTGTCCAAGATTGTGTGCTCACATCTCTGGGATGTGACCTGAGCCCATGATTCTCAAAGTCCCTTGTCTAATGACCCTTGTCTAATAATACCCTTGTCTAATGCTACAACTTTACAAGACCCTTGTCAGACCCCACTTGGAGTACTGTGCGCAGTTCTGGTCGCCTCACTACAGGAAGGACGTGGAAGCTATTGAAAGGATGCAGAGGAGATTTACAAGGATGTTGCCTGGATTGGGAGGCATGCCTTATGAAGATAGGTTGAGGGAGCTAGGACTCTTCTCCCTGGAGAGACGAAGGATGAGAGGTGACCTGATAGAGGTTTATAAAACGTTGAGAGGAATAGATAGGGTGGATTCTCGGAGGCTATTTCCCAGGGCTGAAATGGTCGCTACGAGAGGACACAGGTTTAAGGTGCTGGGGAGCAGGTACAGAGGAGATGTCAGGGGTTAGTTTTTCACTCAGAGGGTGGAGAGTGAGTGGAATCGGCTGCTGTCGGTGGTGGTGGAGGCGAACTCGCTGGGGTCGTTTAAAAGACTTCTGGATGAGTATATGGGATCTAATGGAATTGGGGGTTATAGATAGTTCTGTGGCTTGGTAGGTATAGATGTGATCGGCGCAACTTGTGGGCCGAAGGGCCTGTTTGTGCTGTAGTGTTCTAAGTTCTATGCTATGTTAAAGTCAGCCAGTGCCGATGGTATGGAAGTGTACCTTCCAGGTAGATGTAAGAACATCAGAGAAAGAAACTATTAATATCGCACCTTTCACATCCTACAGACACTCCCAATCACCTCAGAACCCACGGATTAGAATTGAAAAACAGCAGGATGAATGCGCCACATAAAATTCTATACACATTGGTAAGACACCAATGGTGAGCTGTCTTCCCACTGGGAATGATGCCATTTTGGGAACGAGGCGATGAGTGGACTTGAGGATGACCACGTGGCATGGAGGTGCTGTCTTTCAAATGAGACATTCAGGATGGGACTTTCCAGCTGCGCTTGCCCTGGAATTGGTTCGCCATCCCACCCCCGGGGGGAGGGGGTTGTCATCAGTGGGAACGGAAAATCCGGGTGGTCAGGTTTCCTCACACACCCCAAAAAATGGAGTGGATTCAGTTTATTGGCCATGCTAAATTGCCCTTGACTGGCATCCCGTCCGCACTGTCAGGATTCTGAGATAGTGCCAGTGTGGAGAAAGATTCTGAGCACTGAAAATCGGGATCAATATGGACAGGACTAAGGAATGACAAGGTCGAGAGAATTGTGTCTCCTTCCCCACACCATCACTATCCATTGTGTTACACAGAGGGTAAATCAGGAAATATAGAGGTGTGTGTGGCAATAGAAATGCGATAATCCAGGGGCTTTAGTCTTCATACAGACTTGGAAAATCAAGCCTGCAGAAGTAACTTAGAAGCTGAGTTCATGGAATAAATTTGAGAGAGTTTTCTAGAATAATATTTTGAATAATTAACTATGGAATAGGATTTGTCAGATATATTATTGTGGAATAAGTCAGGGTTAATTACTAAGTTTTAGAAAGCATGATCTCCTGGGGAAGAGTGATCATAATATGTTGAATTTCGTATTAAGTTTTAAAAGTTGTATTTTACTGTGGAAACTGGATCTTAAATTTAAGTAAAGCTATTTATGGAGCGAATGGGGAAGATTTGTTCAGGTAGGTTTGGAAATCTAGATAAAACAATGACATAAATAATTCAATGACATAAATTAGCTTGATTAACAAAAGTGCTTGAGAAAGTGCTGCGGAGATAGAGGATGCAGTTTTAAACTTGCAGAACTCCCTGGATTCGGGAATGGTCTCCATGGATTGGAAGGTAGCAACGTGACCCAATAGTTCATAAAAGGAGGATAAGAGTAAACAGGGAATTGTAGACAAGTCATCTAGATATGAGTAGATTGGAAAATGCTAGAATCTGTTATTAAGAGGGGATTACCATGTGATTAGGCAAAGGGGTGATTCTCTCAGCTTGCTGTGCCAGAGCAGCACAGCGGGCTAGGAGATACCCACGGAGACCATTGGCTCCCCACTGGGTGCCATGGCCTCCTCCTGTCTCCAGGGACAGGATTTCCCCAATCAGCTCCATGTCGGAAATTGGCGTGGAGCTGATTTAAATATTTAAATTTGTCTTTCAATCCCATTAATGGGCACAGGACTGAAATCTCCAGGCCTGCTAGCATCCCCCCCACCCACACTCAGGAGTGGGGTAACTCCAGCGAGGTTTACAACAGCTCCCCACTTGCAAGGAGCTGGTAGCCCGATTTCTCTGGAGTGAAGAGATGCCCAAGAGGCCCCCAGGAGGTCAGGGATGAGGTGGGTGCCCCCAGGCATTGCCAGCCTGGGCTCTCTGGTACTGCCTACCAGACATTGGGTGGGGCCAGAGTGGAGGAGGTGGGGGGACAGGTCCTGGTTTGGGGGAGGGCGATGGGGAGAGGAGATCGATGGGTGGAGAAGAGGTCCCCTTGCCACTCTGCACTGGGATCAGTGCCAGAAGGAGGCGGGGGGGGGGACAGCGATCAGACAGGCCATCCAGGTGGGTGGGTCAGGACAGCCGGGGTAGAGAGCTCAGGGTAGATTGGAGGGGAGATGTGGGGAGTATTGGGGCTGGACTGGACAAGGCGGCCAGTAATTGGGGTATGTCACACATCCAGCGATGTGGGGTCACGGGGCTGGCGAGCAACTGGGAGGCTGGCAACGTGGGACCTCTGCACATGCGCCAATCACGGCTCTAACAGCTTGGTGCATGCGCGGTGGTCCACTCGGTGCTATGCTGCCAGCCTCTCCAGCGGGAATAGGTCCTGTCCCTGATTTTCACTATGAATGTGACTGAGGCAATCTGCAGTGCAGAGTGTGAGGGGTACATTCTGAAAAAGCCAGCAGGAGGTTACTCCAGTTTTTACATAAATTCGACACTGGAACATTTTTGGGAGAATTGCCCCCAACTTGATTTCTCCAAACAGAATTCACGCTTGACAAATCTGTAACTAACAGGGTAAACAGGGGGATTCAGTGGATGTAGTATATTGGGATTTTATAGGACATTTGACAAGGTGTCACACAAAAAGCTGTTACACAAAATTAGGCCCATGGGATTACATTTAATGTACTATCGAACATAGAACAGTACAGGCCCTTCAGCCCTCAATATTGTGCTGAGCTATGTCCAAACCCAAAATCAAGCTACCCCACTCCCTATCATTCTGGAGTGCTCCATGTGCCTATCCAATAACCGCTTGAAAGTTCCTAAAGTGTCCTACTCCACTATCACAGCAGGCAGTCTATTCCACACCCCAACCACTCTCCGAGTAAAGAATCTACCTCGGACATCCCTCCTATATCTCCCACTGTGAACCTTACAGGTATGCCCCCTAGCTACATCCACCTGAGGAAATGGTCTCTGCACATCCACTCTATCCATCCCTCTCATCATCTTATAAACCTCTATTAAGACACCTCTCATCCTCCTCCGCTCTGAAAAGCCTCAGCTCCCTCAACCTTTCCTCATAAGACCTACCCTCTAAACCAGGCAGCATCCTGGTAAATCTCCACTGCGCTCTCTCCAATGCTTCCACATCCTTCTTATAGTGAGGTGACCAGTTTTAGCAAGGCTTGAGGATTGGTTAATAAAGAGAAAACAGGGTAGAAATAAATTGATCATTTTCAGAATGACAATATGCAACTTGTCAAATGCCACAAGGATTCAAGCTTGAATCTCAGGTCTTTACAGTTTATATCAACAGTGAACAACCTGCAGTCTGGGGGACAAGTGGACTATCTGGGTTCTGAGTGCGGCCCATGAGACATTTTGACCATTGCCCACACGTGGGATTGTCACATTCCGCTGATTTTCATCCGTGTAGTTTTTTTGCCTCTCGGTATGACTGAAATGATTTGCATATAAAGCAAGGGCAAGTGGAGTGGGGTGTGAGCTGGTTGCTCACAACATTGACTGTGAGAGCTGTGTGCTCCCTCTGTATCCAAATATTTCTCTAGTTTTTACCATTTGAAGTTGATGACCATTCAGGTAATGCATGAACAATTTGGCACTTTCTATAACTTGCTATGAAATACTTGGATGTATTAAAAGTGTTTGATCTTATTCATGGGGTCACGGTTAGTGAACAAGTCTGATTTCAGTCTTGCGGCCCATGGAGACAGAGGGTTACTCATGCAGCCCACTCACTAGCCTATTTATCCATCACTGGTTCATATCAATGGATTTTGAGGGAACCGAGTGTAACGCTTCCAGGTTTGCAGGCTGCATGAATATAGATGGAAAAGTATAAAATTGTGAGGAGTTTCTAAAGAGATGGGTGGGATGATCAATGGCATCCCAACAGTGCAGAAGGAGGCCATTTGGCTCATTGAGCCTGCACTCAACTATCCCACCCAGGCCCTATCCCTGTAACTCCACATATTTATCCTGCTCGTCGTCCTGACACTAAGGGACCATGTCCCGTCCACCTAACCTGCACATTTTTGGACTGTGAATGGAAGCCTTAGCACCCAAAGGCAACCCACGAGGGAGAACTCCACACAGACAGTGACCCAACGTTGGAATTGAACCTGGGCCCCTGGTACTGTGAGACTTCAGTGCTAACCACTGCGCCACCATGCCGCCTATGAAGTATAAGAACAGCACAGCAAGGAAACAGGCCCTTCAGATCTCCAAATGTGAGGAAAGTGTGAAAATATCCAATCTGGAGACAGAACAGTGAGGCAGAATATATTTTTTAAAAGGTGTGAGACTAATAATATCGAGCTCGCCCCAACCAGACGAAACTGGCAAAACAAAAATCTGAATCTGCCAGTTTGATTTGATGCTTTCAATTTTTGTCCTTTTGCTAACTTTAGCCATGCTGTGGCTCACAGTGATACCCAGTCAATCTGTCGATGGTTGGAAGGAGTGAACCTGGAACCAGGAGGGAGTTTTAAGTGAGGAGAATGGCAAAACCTCACACCAAGGTTAATCCATGTCCGTTTACATAGACCGAAACACATTCCCTTAAATAATCCGTACAGGAATGCGCCAGGCTATTGGGAGCAGCTAATCAGTGGGAAAGGCAACATTCCCATCCCTGTTCAGTTCAGTCAATTCTCAGGAGCTAACATTCTATCCTTTAGACTGGCCTTTATAGCGAGGGGGATAGAATATAAAAGCAGGGAGGTCTTGCTGCAACTGTACAGGGTACTGGTGAGGCCGCAGCTGGAGTACTGTGTGCAGTTTTGGTCGCTGCACTTGCGCAAGGATATTTTGGCCTTGGAGGGAGTGCAGAGGAGGTTCGCTAGGCTGATACCGGAGATGAGGGGGTTGGACTATGAAGAGAGACTAAATAGACTGGGTCTGTTCTCGTTGGAGTTCAGAAGGATGAGGGGGGATCTTATAGAGACATATAAGGTAATGAAAGGGATGGATAGGGTAGAGGTAGAGAGATTTTTCCCACTTAGAAAGGACAGCAGGACGAGAGGGCACAGCCTCAAGATAAGGGTGGGGCAGTTTAGATCAGAGTTGAGGAGGAACTTTTTCACTCAAAGGGTGGTGAATCTCTGGAATTCTCTGCCTGTTGAGTGGTGGAGGCTGCCTCGCTAAATATATTTAAGTCACGGGTAGATAGGTTTCTGGTAGGCAAGGGGATTAAGGGTTATGGGGAGAAAGTGGGAAAGTGGAACTGATCCACTTCAGATCAGCCATGATCTTATTGAATGGCGGGGCAGGCTCGAAGGGCTAGATGGCCTACTCCTGCTCCTACTTCTTATGTTCTTATTCAAATAGTCCCACCTCGCAGAGGTCAGCAACTCAGTGAAGGGAAATGCAATTGAGTGTGATTGCCAGCTTGGCTGTGCTATCTGATGGCCACATCGAAACAGCGGTGTGCAAATGACTAAAGGTCGAAGAACTCGCAAACTGAAAATCACAGACGTTTGTGGAATAACAGAGTTTTTAATAATTCATCCGAATGCAGTTTGTTTTTCGAACAAGATCACTAATCCCTCGGTGACATTTGGAATGATATTGGATGTCTGCGGTGCAACAACTCAACTTTGAAATAAAACCTCTTTATTTCAAATGTTGGTTTGCATCAATCTGTTACAATTACACATGTGTCTCTGCCACTGCAGCAAGGTTAGCAGAGAGGCTTAAAATCAGTGGCAGCTCCCACGCAAGGGAAAGCCTCACGTTTACACATCACCTGTCATCACCTCAGAACATCGCAATGCCCTTTGGAGATAATGAAGTACGTTTGACATGCAGCCGTGGTCGTCGGAACATGTCGCTGCGGGCCAGTGTGTGCACAGCAAGATCCCACAACCAGCAACACGATGATTGGAAACTGTCCTTTCACCGTATTGATTGAGGGATAAATATTGTCAAGGTGACTGGGTGGAACTTGCATTTTCTTCTCTGAAACAGTGTCTGAGGGATCTTTTACACCCACGTGAAAGGCTAACATGACCTCAGTTTAATGACTCGTCCATGAGACGATGTCCCTGACAGTGCACCCTCTGTACGGCTCTGGAGAGTTTGTCTGGACTACAGGCTCAAGTCTGCAGACCTGAAACAACATTGAACGTGGCTGATCTTTCATCCCCAGTCATGCACAGTCATTGGAAAGAGCCCAGAAGGAGCCAGAACACTTAACGAAGGAGGTTAATTCAGTATTTAACCGCTCACATAACTCAGTCAGAGTAACACTCAACCTGTGCCCGTTAGTTCAATCCTGACAAATCAATGTCTGTGTACAGCACAGCCATCTCCTGCCTGTCTTGAGGAGTAAGCATCTCCGTGGAAAATCCCTGGGCTGGGAGGTGGTGAGTTCAAGACTCATTCAGGGATTGAAGTGCACAATCAAATGTCAATAAAAGCCGAGAACAGACATGATTCTGCCACTTCATAAATCACGAGTGCATTTACACATTGGACCAACTCCTGGTCACCACAGTACAGAAGGAACATTGCAGCAATTTCAATGGGGATAACAGGAATGGTGAGGAGTTCAAAATGTTCACACTGGAAAGGAGGAGATTGCCAGATGATATCACTGATGTTTTGAGAATTCTGTCGGGGTTGGCTAACGTAGACTACGTGACAAGCTATTTTCTTTTGTCCAGAACCGTGGAACCAGGGGACACGGTGTTGAAGGTGGAGAGGTGAAAGGATAACGAGAGAAAATACAGCGAGTGCAACCTTCTGGGTTCATGGTTTGGAGGGCAGGGGAGCTTAATTTAGAGGTCAAAAATCAGTCTCCTGATGGCAGGATGACGTTTTGCAATTCTGGGAACTCTAAAGCTGGGTTTGTCTGGATGACCAGTGTCAGGAAGCTGTTTTGCATCTCCATCTCATGCATCATCATTAAAAGGTCAGCTCACCAGAATGAAATGCTTCTTCCAAGTTAAGCTTTCCGTCTGTGACATTTACCACTGCGCACAAATAAAGTATCACCCGGCGAGGTAGAGATTTTGCCTGGACTTTGAGGTGATTAGATGCTGCCAAAGCAATGATCTCTCTATAGAGTCTTGAGGGTAATAGAGGCGCGCCAAATAATATCGGAGGGAAGGTTCGTACATATGACTGAGATCACCCCAGCTAATGTACAATGCTTCCACACAAAGGAATATCCGAACAAGAAGAACATTTATCCCTGGTTCAGGGATGTCCGTCAGCTGGAAGGGCTGGTATAGGGGTGCCATGCCTCCACAGACCTTAGCGTTGCAATAAAGGCACGGATTAATCTATGAAGAATATGTTGGCTGGATAGATTCCTATAACTCACAGATAATGCAAGTTCTTGGCGAGCTGCCTTTCGACTGGCTCTTGTCTAGATAAGGAGGAACTGCCGCAGGGTGGCAGGGTCAACGGGGGCAGCAGGAGGTGGAGGAACCTCAAGGTGATAGTGACCAGGTGTCAGTGTGATGGGCGGGCATTGGCACTAACCCGGGTATATCAGCAGCGGTGGCAGCTCCCTGCAGAAGAATGAATGCCAGAGACACCTCAGGGTGCCCTGAAATGTGATTGGTCTTCTAGCTTCTCCACGCAGAGCTGTGGCCGGAAGGATTTGCAGGAAATCCCATGCTGTTGGTGTTGAATGTCACCGTTCCGGGCTCTACTGGAGGTATGTGTGGCACCTCCCTGTCAGCAGGGTACAGGTGCACCTGGGGATGTGACTGACGCCCTGTTTCGGAGAGGGTCCAATTTGTCAAATTCTGTTTGGATTTCTGGAAGCTAGAATATTGGGCTTTGGTGCAATTGGAGATTTCCCACAAGTACAAAGGGCTATTGGCTGCACACACGTGGTCTTGGGAGCTCCCCGGCATCAAGCCAGGGGACGTTTCCACTCTGTGAACATGATATATGGTAACACCGGACAAATCCTGTATGTTTGTGCGCAGTACCCAGGAAATTCCCCTGATGTTCCCCTGAGGGCAGCACGGTAGCACAGTGGTTAGCACTGCTGCTTCACAGCTCCAGTGGACCTGGGTTCGATTCCCGGCTCAGATCACTGTCTGTGTGGAGTTTGCACATTCTCCTCGTGTCTGCGTGGGTTTCCTCTGGGTGCTCCGGTTTCCTCCCACAGTCCAAAGATGTGTGGGTTAGGTTGATTGGCCATGCTAAGAAATTGCCCCTGAGTGTCCAGGGATGTGTAGGTTAGAGGGGATTAGTGGGTATAATATGTAGGGATATGGGGATAGGGCCTGGGTGGGATTGTGGTCGGTGCAGACTCGATGGGCTGAAGGGCCTCTTTCTGCACTGTAGGGTTTCTATGATTCTCTGTATTATGTCAGTCTTCATGATGGAAAATACTAATAACATTTCAAAAATATTAAATAATCAAGGGGCAGAAGTAGGGGGGAGGTAGGAATAAATACAATAACTATCACTAGAGAAGAAGTACAAGGGAAACTACCATGGCTAAAGGCCGATAGGTCCCCCAGATCCAATCTGTCACATCTCAGGCTATTAAAGGATATAGCCACAGAGATAGTGGATGCACTATTATACTGACCTGTGCACCCTTAGAGAGATCCCCTCGACAAGTTTATGTTTGGATAAACCTGTTGGACACCTCACCAATGACATGGAAACTTAGTAGGGGGGCAGTGTATAATACATGCAATTTATTAAAATCAGGTCACTATGGGCATGTGTCTGATTCCAGCACCAGTGGGGCAGGGGGTTATGATGGGTTGGGGTCAGGGTGGTGGTGTGATCAAGTCTGGAGAGCGGAGTGAGGGGAGTTCAGGTTGTAGTTTGGGGGGAGGGTCTGGTTAGGTGGGGGAAGGATGGGGGTGATGTGGAGGGTGGGAGTTGGGCTCAGATTGGGGAGTATTGGGTTGGATTGGGTCTGAGTGGGGAGGTTGTTGGGGTCTAGTCCTGGGGGGCTGGGTGGTTGGATGGGAGGAGTGTCAAATTGGGTCTAGGGTGGGTTGGGGTCAAGATGTGTGGGTGAGGGTAAGTGATTCTGAGTCCTGCAAGGTTGAGAGCACGAGGGGGCTGGCACGCAGTCGGTGCACATGTCCCACCCATTGCTGAACACTGCAACCCAAACTCCAGTCTGGACACCCCTGTGCATTCTCACACTGCCTGATGCCGTGTGTGTGTCAGTTATCTATAAGTAGACCATGCCACTTACCCTGGCCAAGGGCCGCAGATCATTCATCCTCTTCCTTCACAGCTGGCCAGTTCTCCTGTGGATGCCATGGGTGTGATTTCCCCATCCAGGCTCTTGTGGTCAGACAGGAGGGCCTCCTGCTGTTATCCTGGGAAACAGCGCCCCCCCCATCCCTGGATGGCCTGGAGGAGGACCTGCTGTGGGGGAGGGGAAATGGAGGGGCTTTACTGAACTGTGGGGTCACATACTGTCTACACACTGACATTCTGATCGATGGAGCATCTGGAGCTCTGGGTACATCTGGGGCTCTGGGCACATCTGGAGCTCTGGGTACATCTGGAGCTCTGGGCACATCTGGAGCTCTGGGTACATCTGGAGCTCTGGGCACATCTGGGGCTCTGGGCACATCTGGAGCTCTGGGTACATCTGGAGCGCTGGGCACATCTGGGGCTCTGGGCACATCTGGAGCTCTGGGCACATCTGGAGCTCTGGGCACATGGTGAGTGAATATCTGCCCAGGTACCCTTTAGATGTGGTGCCAGGGCCTTCTACCTACTGCCCAGTGAGTGAATGCTCAGTGTCGGGTACCCAGGGGAACGGTGAAACAATTTTGACTCATTTAAGTACAAATTAGTCGCATTTCTGTTAAAGTAAATCTATCTTTTGGACTACAGGATGAGAAATTGATACAAGAGACAGTGACATGTCTACCTTCTCCCGAAATGTGTCTATCTCCAAAAGTAACAACAGCATCAACACTGGCAACAACCCCAGTAATATCTGCCCTCTCCACGTGTTGGATAGAGAGCTGCTGTTTGGAGGGGAGGGCCATACCCACAGCGCAGGGCCCATAGGCAGAGGATAAACTCCCTCAGCATTACAGAGCTGCAGTGCCTCCGGAGGTTCGGCATTGCACTGCAGCTCATTGCTGACACGCAGCCTCCAGGGAGAAGACGTGGACAAAGGTTGCCAGTGGTCGATGTTGAAGGAATGAGTGAGGGTGACCATTCTCTCTCCCCACCACTACCCCCACCCACCCCACACCCTATCCAGCCGCACTGTCTGATGCCTCCAGGACTGGAAGGGTTCTCTCCTCACGGGAGTCGATGGGTAAAGGGTTGTTCACTCTTTCCCTGGGATGCACTTTTGTAAAGATTCATTTTTATTGGACTGAGCATCACTGGCAAAACAACACAAACCCATCCCTAAGTGCCCTCCGTTTCAGAGACTATTGGAGAGGATTGCTGTGGCTCTGGAGTCCAGTCAGACCGGGTGAGGATGGCAGATTTCCTTCCCTCAAGGACATTAGTGAATTAGATGGGTTTTTACGACAATGGTCATCATTGGTATTCTAATTCCAGACTTGGCAAATGACCCCTTCCTCTGAGCAGATACAGGAAAGATAAATGATCTAATTAGGAAGGACAGAGTCTGTACCAGCCAGATACCCAGTCTGTGATGGGCAGTGCCCATGAAGACACAGCATGCAAATAGCCCTGATCTGCAATCTGCCTGGTGTTCCAGCCTGCAGTGTGCCCAACAGAACCAAGGAGAAATACAAGCTTGCTGAGTGCATGATTCCCTTCGGCAGCTTTACAGCAAATTAATATTGGCACTGAATGTAAGGCAAGCTTGCTAAAAGAAGAGACTGCTCTCAGCAAGACAACTTTCAAAGCCCAGAGGATCTATCCCTTGCCCGCTCCCACAATTTGTCCCTGTGCGACAACTCACGCACCCACTTCAGCAGCTTCTAGCCGAGCTGCCCTCTGCCCATGGGCCCTGCGCTTCAGCCCTCCTAGCTGAGATCCACTGGATCTCCGGAGGCCTTCCCCACAGGCAGGTGACCCACTGCCCCAATTCTAAACCCTTTCCTCCGTCAGAGCCACAATAATCAAACACCTACAGCTGAACCCTGCTGCCTGCTCCCTTTCACCAGCTATATCCACATCGATTTTTTATTCATTCGTGGGCCATGGCCATCACTGGCTTGGCCAGCATTTATTGCCCATCCCTTGTTGGCCTTGAGAAGGTGGCGGTGAGCCACTTTAGAACATAAGAACATAAGAAATAGCAGGAGTAGGCCATCCAGCCCTTCGAGCCTGCCCCGCCATTCAATAAGATCAGGGCTGATCTGAAGTGGATCAGTTCCACTTTCCCGCTTTCTCCCCGTAACCCTTAATTCCCTTGCCTATCAGAAACCTATCTACCCGTGACTTAAATATATTCAACGAGGCAGCCTCCACCACTTCAACGGGCAGAGAATTCCAGAGATTCACCACCCTTTGAGTGAAGAAGTTCCTCCTCAACTCTGATCTAAACTGCCCCCCACTTATTTTGAGGCTGTGCCCCCTAGTCCTGCTGTCCTTTCTAAGCAGGAAGAATCTCTCTACCTCTGCCCTATCCATCCCCTTCATTACCTTATACATCTCTATAAGATCCCCCCTCATCCTTCTAAACTCCAACGAGTACAGACCCAGTCTATTTAGTGTCTCTTCATAGTCCAACCCCCTCATCTCTGGTATCAGCCTAGTGAACCTCCTCTGCACTCCCTCCAAGGCCAATATATCCTTCTGCAAGTGCGGCGACCAAAACTGCACACAGTACTCCAGCTGGATCGCTGCAGTCCATGTTCTGTGGGTTGACCCACTATGCCATTAAGGAGAGAATTCGGGGATTTTGACCCAGTGACGGTGATACTTTTCCAAGTCAGGACGATGAGTGGCTTGGAGGGGAACTTGCAGGTGATGTTCCCATGTATCTGTTGCCCTTATCCTTCCACATGGAGGGAGTCCTGGATTCGGAAGGTGCTGTCGAAGGATCTTTGGTGAATTGTTGCAGTGCATCTTGTAGATAGTACACAGTGCTGCTACTGAGTGTCGGTGGTGGAGGGAATGGATGTGGTGCCAAGCTGCTTTGTCCTGGGTGGTGTCAAGCTTCTTGCTATTGGAGCTGCACACATCCAGGGAGACAAATAGCCCTTTAGCTCCATATATCCTCGATTTTAACTGCCACTGTACATGGTGTCCGGGCTTCCATTGCTACAGAATCTCTCACATGATGTGGATCTCCAAAGTGACTTACAAACCAATGGGAATGAATTCAGGCCCGAAACACAGGAGCTGACTTGTACAACAGTCAGGTCACACCGTGATGGTAAAGATGGCCAGATTAAGTTGGGTGAAGGATAGACATTGGCCAGGACTCTGGGGAGGATCTCCACTGAGTTTCCTCAAAAATAGTGTCATGGAATCTTTTATATCCATTTGAGAGACTGCAGTTTCAGTTTAACACCCCAGTGACACAGTGGTTAGCACTGCTGCCTCACCGCACCAGAGAACCTGGTTCGATTCCCGGTTTGGGTCACTGTCTGTGCGGAATCTGCACATTCTCCCCATGTCTGCGTGGGCTTCCTCCCACAATCTGAAAGACATTCCGGTTTAGGGTGCATTGGCCATGCTAAGTTGCCTCTCAGTGTACCCCAACAGGCACCAGAGTGTGGCCACTAGGGGATTTTCACAGTGACTTCATTGCAGTGTTAATGTAAGCCTACCTTTGACACCAATAAGTAAACTTTAACTTTAGAACTGGTGCCTCCAGCAGAGCAGCACTCCCTCAGTACTGTTAGTGTCAGCCTGGATGATGTGACCATGGGTAGAAATCTGTACGCCTTTTGACATGGAGTGCAGTGGGTGTGTAGGATCGCATGGACAGGAATCCCTCCAGGATCGCACCTGCCCCAACCCAGACTGTGGGGTGGGTGAGGCCTTGGACCAGACTGCCCCCTCCTCTGTGAAAGCCTCTATGCAGCCACTTAAAGGCCTTTTCCTGCCAACATTCAATTCTTAGGCAGCTGGGTGCAGATTGAGAAGAGGTGAGAAACCGAGAAAGAAACACTTCTTTATCCCGGGAGGTGGTTTTGGGGGGGCAGGGAGAGGGAGGGGTGCAGTTGGGTTTGGGGTACTTTCTCTTCTAGGAGCTCAGACCTTCCCTCCTCATGACACCGCAATTGCTTCCCTTCTCCACACTCATGGCATCCCCTACCCTCCCACCCCTGGGGACCCCTGGAAGCCCTGGGAATCAGTTCCTCGGCACAGCGCTGCAGTACCTCTTCCTGCCACTGCAGCGCCGTGCTTGGATGTGGTGTCAGATTGGTAGACAGCTCCCCAAAACAGGGTGAGACATAATAGACATTAGGGTGAGACATACTTCCAGGGTTAGACATAATTCCCGCCCACTGCCAATCAGAGCTCAACTGAGGGTTGGCTGGAGCGGGTCACACATCTTGCTGCCCTGAAAATTCTGTCGCAAGTCTCCAGAGGGGAATTTGAACACACGATTACTTTGCCCAGGGGTGAGAGTTATACTGTCTGCACCATGACTGACACCAGTATGGGGGGGTGTGCAGACATACAAGGTCACACCAGGATCATCTTTCATCTCTCCTGTCCATACAGATGCCCAAAGATGAACAGAATTAATCACACGTTTATATCGTCATACCAAAATCAGGCAACCACTCAAACTAACCTAACGTGAACATTATTCATGAAGTCTCTGTAGGAGAATTTTAGAGAGCTTTGTATTTATTTGAGAGATGTCTCTTTATTAATTACAGCTCAGCAAATACAAAGAACTCACAGAGACAGTCACTCTGCCTTTAGAGGTACTTGATTTTCCCCAGGCCTGGTCCACGTGTACGGGAGAACGATTTGGGGCAGTCTAAATTATCCTAAATTGCATGGTTATCATTATCGCAACTGTACATTTCTCAAAAACCATTTGCTGCCTACCTTTGCTCAACGTAGCCAGGATAAGCCAATCATCTTAGTATGAATCATTTAACTGGGCCAATAACATCCTACTCTCTGGCAGCATGAGAATTCATTGGCCCGTGGAATCCAAAATCTCCCGTCCACTGTCTCCTAATTGTACAAGTTGTAGAGTTCCTTTCGCGCTGCCTTTTAGCAATCCCTTATTAGAAAAAAAATTAATTATTTTGTTCATTCTTCTGCCTGGGAAGCTTTCTGAAGCCCACATTGATAAGAGAGTTCTCAGTCGCTGTACTATTCTTAAAGAATGTGGTTCATCTTACTCAGTTATCCCATCATGCTTTGGAGCAGAACATGTCATTAGCCAAGATGAATGCATGTTTTCAAAAATACATATTTAAATTCTCTATCAGTGGTTATGTGTTTCAATGCAAACTGCACCTTTGTAACTTCAGGTACTTTGTACTTTTTCTATACTGTATTCACTCTAAATTAGTCTACCTTGATTTATTAATCTTCAAGTCCCAGTTTATCCTAAACCCCTCTCACAGTCACACATAGTTTAACAGATAGTTCAGGTCAATGTTTTCTCCTGTACGGTGCTGCATAAGTTTGCACAATCCTCTTTAGCTCTCTGGGCTGTCAGTACTCCAAGGATTACTGCAATACTGCTCAGCATTTATCAGACAGGATTGCGGTACATGCCAGCTGGATCAGACAGCTTATTCACACCCTTCTGCAGAGTGCCTTCTCAGGGCAAAGAGCTCCACCTTGTGCCCTGGATGAGAAATGTCAAAGCTGTTGTCTCTTCAGTTTAACACAGTAAGAACTCTCACAACACCAGGTTAAAGTCCAACAGGTTTATTTGGTAGTAAACGTCACTAGCTTTCAGGGTTTGCCCCTTTGTCAGGTGGGTCTTTTTAGTTTCCACGTGACTTGTCTTTGCAGAATATTACGCATCCGATGGCGAGACACAGTACCAGACACTGAAGTTCTCTCCAGAGCAAGTCTACCATCAGTCCACACACTGCTGATGAGAGCGCAGACCCGGTGGGCAGGTCATCTGTATGTCAGACGAGGGCGTACCCAAGCAGCTCTTTTTTGGGGAACTCTCTGCTGGAAGGCGCTCGCGTGGAGGGCAGAAGAAACGTTACAAAGACACACTCAAAGCCTCCCTGAAGCCACTTGACATTGACACGAACACCTGGGAAACGCTGGCACTAAACCGCCCGACCTGGCACTGCCTCATCCACAAGGACTGTCAAGCTCACGAAGCAAGGTATATTGCTGAAGAACAACTTAAGCACAAGCTGCACAAGTCCAGAGCCACCAGGGTAACAACTACAGTGTCTACACAGGTCTGTCCAATACGTGCCAGGACATTCCGTGCCCGAATTGGCCCTGATCAGTCAGCTTCGGACAACCAGCCTCAAAATGACTAATGGTGTCGAGGTCCTCATCGATGACGATGGACGAACAACAACTTTTTCATTTCCCAGTGGGAAGCACAGATCAAATTGACCTCCATGGGCTCTGGTTGCACAGTGTGTGTGTAACAGGGGAAGTTGAAAGCAGCACTTGCCAGGGACAAAGTAAAGAACACACAGCGTAGAGTCCATCTGGAGAATATTGTCTGTTCCTCAAATCACCGACATCAAGAACTTCCAACACTGAACTCAGCAGCAACACTCCTGCTCTGGCTGCGCTCCCAGAGAAAACTCCCATACTTCCACCACATGAGCTCTGTTGCAGCCAATGTCCCGACATTGTCACGTGACTATTCCATCTACATCTTCTCCATTTAGCTGGGAAACCCAATGGCGTGCGGAGTAACAGAGCGCGCGCGGAGTAACAGAGCGAGTGCGGAGTAACAGAGCGAGTGCGGAGTAACAGAGCGCACGCGGAATAGCAGAGCGAGTGCGGAGTAACAGAGCGAGTGCGGAGTAACAGAGCGAGTGCGGAGTAACAGAGCGCACGCGGAATAGCAGAGCGAGTGCAGAGTAACAGAGCGAGTGCGGAGTAACAGAGCGAGTGCGGAGTAACAGAGCGAGTGCGGAGTAACAGAGCGAGTGCGGAGTAACAGAGCAAGTGCGGAGTAACAGAGCGAGTGCGGAGTAACAGAGCGCACGCGGAATAGCAGAGCGAGTGCACAGTAACAGAGCGAGTGCGGAGTAACAGAGCGCACGCGGAATAGCAGAGCGAGTGCACAGTAACAGAGCGAGTGCGGAGTAACAGAGTGCAGATGGAGTAACAGAGTGCGTGTGGAGTAACAGAGCGCACACAGAGTAACAGAGCGAGTGCGGAGTAACAGAGTGCGTGCGGAGTAACAGAGCGAGTGCGGAGTAACAGAGCGAGTGTGGAGTAACAGAGCGAGTGTGGAGTAACAGAGCGAGTGTGGAGTAACAGACCACACGTGGAGTAACAGAGCGAGCGCGGAGTAACAAGGCGCGCGCGGAGTAGCAGAGCGAGTGCACAGTAACAGAGCGAGTGCAGAGTAACAGAGTGCAGATAGAGTAACAGAGTGCGTGTGGAGTAACAGAGCGCACGCAGAGTAACAGAGCAAGTGCGGAGTAACAGAGTGCAGATAGAGTAACAGAGTGCGTGTGGAGTAACAGAGCGCAGGCAGAGTAACAGAGCAAGTGCGGAGTAACAGAGTGCGCGCGGAGTAACAGAGCGTGTGTGGAGTAACAGAGCGAGTGCGGAGTAACAGAGCACACGTGGAGTAACAGAGCGCAAGTGGAGTAACAGAGCGCGCGCGGAGTGACAGAGCGCGCGCGGAGTAACAGAGCACACGCGGAGTAACAGACTGCGCGTGATGGGAAACAATATACAGAGCATTGTGAGACATACTATAAAACAAATTGACAATACATAATTATTTACAGATGGATACCGGGGCACAGACAGTGTGTTCCTGAGCCAAAACTCGAGTGTGAGGAAACAAAGCTCCAGACAACTGCAGACTGAGGTTCCACAAGGAGCAGTGACCTGAAGCACAGACGGGTGGAAAGATTGCTGGAGACTCAGCAACTCACCAACAACCGGGATGAGCGCAGGTTCATCAACAATCCATGGTCTGTGTACACCGGTGCCCACCCCTCTGAGAGCCAGCAGCGTACAGGCGCCCTTCAAAGACAGCGAGGCAGTCAATGCCCACCTGGACAGAGCATTTCAAGCACTTCCTCAGCCAAAACACAGCCTTCCCCACAAGTGCCCTCGAGACTATCCCACAACACACTACCCTCAACCATCCCAGTGCAACCCCAGCTCACCGAGAGCTCGAAAAAGCCCCTGACATCTGGAAAAGAACAAGGCCTCTTCAATATTAAAATGCTGCTGACCCACTCCCCCCACTCCCTCAACACTGACCCCCAGCATTGGACACTGACCCCCTCCCCCCCATCCCCCCGGCACTGACCCCCCCCATCCCCCCCGACACTGACACCCTCCCATCCCCCCGACACTGACCCCCTATCCCCGGATTGGACACTGACCCCCTATCCCCGGATTGGACACTGACCCCCTATCCCCGGATTGGACACTGACCCCCTATCCCCGGATTGGACACTGACCCCCCATCCCCGGATTGGACACTGACCCCCTATCCCCGGATTGGACACTGACCCCCTATCCCCGGATTGGACACTGACCCCCTATCCCCGGATTGGACACTGACCCCCCATCCCCGGATTGGACACTGACCCCCTATCCCCGGATTGGACACTGACCCCCTATCCCCGGATTGGACACTGACCCCCTATCCCCGGATTGGACACTGACCCCCCCCCATCCCCGACACTGACCCCCTATCCCCGGATTGGACACTGACCCCCTATCCCCGGATTGGACACTGACCCCCTATCCCCGGATTGGACACTGACCCCCTATCCCCGGATTGGACACTGACCCCCTATCCCCGGATTGGACACTGACCCCCTATCCCCGGATTGGACACTGACCCCCTATCCCCGGATTGGACACTGACCCCCTATCCCCGGATTGGACACTGACCCCCTATCCCCGGATTGGACACTGACCCCCTATCCTCGGATTGGACACTGACCCCCTATCCCCAGATTGGACACTGACCCCCTATCCCTGGATTGGACACTGACCCCCTATCCCCGGATTGGACACTGACCCCCTATCCCCGGATTGGACACTGACCCCCTATCCCCGGATTGGACACTGACCCCCTACCCCCGGATTGGACACTGATATCCCCTTCCCGACCAACATTGGCCTCCCTGGTATTGGACACTGACCCCCTTCCCCTGTTGACATTGTTGCCCAACTGCAGCCCCCCCCCCCCCCCCCCACCCGCCCCCCCACCCCCCACCTCCAAATAAACACTGATTCTCCATCTCTGGACAACCCAATGATCACCAAACCTTCCAGCAGTCACCCCTTCAACTAATCCCCACAATCATCCATCCAGAACAGGAAGGACTTGTGTTGGTTCTCTCCTCCCAGGCAAGTCCTGGAGGACTGTGCCCTCATCATGAAGAGCAGAGTGGGGCAAACCAGCACAAAAGCTGGCTTGTGGACTGGCTTCTCGGGCAGGGCTCACACAGCAGGGTCCAGGCAGTGGAAGCATTGTTTGTACAACCCAAGAGTCTGTTCAATGATGTTTCAGGTGTCAGTACAGACGTAGCACGTACAACTTAGTTATGGCCAATCAAAGTAACCTTTGGACTGTGGGAGGAAACTGGAACACTCGGAGGAAACCCACGCAGACACGGGGAGAATGTGCAAACTCCACACAGACAGTGACCCAAGGCTGGAATTGTACCCAGGTCCCTGGCACTGTGGGGCAGCAGTGCTAACTACTGTACCACCGTGCCACCTTAATAGGTACTAATCCCTTCAAATTGAGCTGATGGGAGAAGGCCTTTCTTGCTCCTGAACATGTGTTGAGCTGTGTCTACGAGAGGGGATTTGGCGGCATTGAGCTACAGAATGGCATTGTAGGTGTCATTCATAATTATAGAATCCTACAGTGCAGAATGAGGCCATTCAGCCCATCAAGTTTGCACTGGCCACATTCCCACCCAGGCCCTGTCACCATAACCCCACACATTTATCCTGCTAATCCCCCTGACGTGAGGGTCAATTTAGCAGGGCCAATCAACCAACCTGCACATAATTTGGACTGTGGGAGGAAACCGGAGCACCCAGAGGAAACCCACGCAGCCATGGGGAGAATGTGCAAACTCCACATAGACAATGACCCAAGGCTGGAATTGAACCCAGGTCCCTGGCGCTGTGAGGCAGCAGTGCCAACCACTGTGCCGCCCTCTCACATCAGCAATATTTGCAGACTGATATCACAGTTTGCAAACTCTGCATAACTCTGGCTCACACATCCGACACCTGTATCAGTGAGGGTGTGCCTCAGGGATCAATGCTGGATCCATTGTTATTTATATTAATGATTTGGATGAGAATATAGGAGGCATGGTTAGTAAGTTTGCAGATGACACCAAGATTGGTGGTATAGTGGACAGTGAAGAAAGTTATCTCCAATTGCAGCAGGATCTTGATCAATTGGGCCAGTGGGCTGACGAATGGCAGATGGAGTTTTGGTAGATTGAACCAGGGCAGGACTCTCACAGTTAATGGTCGGGCACTGGGGAGAGTTACAGAACAAAGAGATCTAGCGGTACATGTTCATAGCTCCTTGAAACTGGAGTCACAGGTGGACAGAGTGGGGAAGAAGGCATTCGGCATGCTTGGTTTTATCGGTCAGAACATTGAATACAGGAGTTGGGATGTCTTGTTGAAGTTGTACAAGACATTGCTAAGGCCACACTTGGAATACTGTGTGCAATTCTGGTCACCCTATTATAGAAAGGATATTATTAAACTAGAAAGAGTGCAGAAAAGATTTATTCTGGTGCTACTGGGACTTGATGGATTGAGTTATAAGGAGAGGCTGAATAGACTGGGACATTTTTCTCTGGAGTGTAGGAGGTTGAGGGGTGATCTTACAGAGGTCTATAAAATAATGAGGGGCACAGATCAGCTAGATCGTCAATATCTTTTCCCAATGGTAGGAGAGTCTAAAACTAGAGGGCGTAGGTTGAAGGTGAGAGGGGAGAGATACAAAAGTGTCCAGAGGAGCAATTTTTTCACACAGAGGGTGGTGAGTGTCTGGAACAAGCTGCCAGAGGTAGTAGTTGAGGCGAGTACAATTTTGTCTTTTCGAAAGCATTTAAATACATGGGTATACAAAGAACAAAGAATAACACAGCACAGGAAACAGGCCCTTTGGCCCTACAAGCCTGCGCCACCCATTTTAACACGCAGCGAGTGCCTCATTCCAATCCTCCTTCTACCTATAACTTTTGTCTACATCTCGCAATAAAGGGGGTGCAAATTTAGAGAATTATACGTGCGCCAGATTAAGGGGGATCCAATTTAAGGACAATTTATTAACACCAATCAGCCTAAGAGCACGTTTTTGGGGTGTGGGAGGAAACCGGAGCACCCGGAGAAAACCCACGCAAGCACGGGGAGAATGTGCAAACTCCCACAGACACCGACCCAAGTCGGAGATCCGACTGGGGTCCCTGTAACTGCACAGCAAACAGTGATAGTCACTGAGCTGTCGTGTTGCCCATCAATTGGTCCAGTTTAGGCGTACACTAACGATGTGAAGCACGAGGCAATGCTGGGGTATGGTGAGCGTAGCGGGATACGGGCCAAATGCAGGCAATTGGGATTAGCTTCGGGGTATTAGAGAAAAGGGCAGTGTGGACAAGTTGGGACAAAAGGCCTGTTTCCATGCTGTAAACTTCCACGACGCTATGATTCTACAACCAAGATTGTGTCTGGCACAGTCCACTCAAGAGAACAAAAATCACACGCAGCATCCAAAGGATGGCAACGGGGAGCCAATCCCTGGGGCCTCACTCTCTCAAATGTTAAACATCCTGAACCGCGAGCAACCTTCCAAACCTTCTTGAAATGGTTTGAACACAATGCTCCACCTCTTCCCAGGTCACATTGCCCCGATGACGTCAGGAAGATGACCTCTTCCTCTGTCCTTGCTCCTCCTGAGCTTGGCGGAGCGGCCTGCCTCTTTCCTGCTCTCCCGGCCTCCTGGATAGCATCCAGGGCTGGACGCTCCCTGCAGCAGAGGCTGCTTTCAGTCTGATGAATAATTGAATTGCCTTCGTTACGGAAAAGGGATGAATCACATTTCATTCATGAAAAATTCAAAAGGAAGAGATTGAATCAATCAATTAGCTGCTTTGTCTGAGCATAATAAATGTGATCGGAGACTTTCTAATGGACTAAACTATTTCTTCCAGAACGAATAATGGGTCAATTAAGAAGGAAGAGGCAGAGGGGAGATTAGCGACACGCAGTAGCAGAGCTACTAAAGGACGTTCTATTAAAGGAGTTTGGCCAATGAGGTTTTAGAAGGCACGCCGCCATCTTGCTTCCAGAAACATCTCGAAATTCTCCCCCAGTGTACCCGAACAGGCGCGACTCCCACACCCCAAAGAGGTGCTCTTAGGCTGATTAGTGTAACAAATTGTCCCTAAATTAGTCTCCCTTCAATCTGGTTTCCAATGTGGAGTGCCGTAAGCGTAGACAAGGGTCACGGGTGGAAGAGGGAAATCACAATGTTAAAATGGCGGCTCGTTGGGCCGAAGGGCCTGTTTCCCGTGCTGCGTTGTTCTTTGTTCTTTGACTACGGGATTTTCACAGTAACTTCGTTGCAGTGTTAACGTAAGCCTACTTGTGTCATTAATAAACTTAAAACTTAAAAATTGTAAGTCAACCAGGAAAGGGATGAAAGACAAAGGGCTCCACCTGAAAAGCAGTAATCTCTTCTGGCTTCTCTTTGTTTCGGAGTGCGAAACTCAGAGTGCAATTTTATTTTTATTATTTCATAGAATGTGGGCCTAGCTGTCTAGGTCGGTATTTATTGCCCATCCCTAACCGCACATGAGAAGGTGGTAGTGAGCCGCCATCTTGAATCGCTGCAGCCCACGTGATGTAGGTACACCCACAGTGCTGTTAGGGAGGGAATTCCAGGATTTTGACCCAGCAACAGTGAAGGAACGGCGATTATTTCCAAGTCAGGAAGGTGAGTGACTTGGAGGGAAACCTCCAACTAGTGCTGTTCCAGGTATCTGCTGCCTTTGTCCTTTGAGACGACAGAGATCAAGGGTTTGGAGTTACTTTTGGGCCTTCGGTTTCAAGTGCTGTGCAGCCTTACTTTGTTTTGTCTTCTTCGCAATCCTAACGCAGGTCCCTGTTCATTGAATCTTGGCAACAGGCTGTTGTGATCTTGTTTAGTTACAGCCACAGTGAGGAGGCGAGCCTTGGACAGGGATAGAACCCCCTCCCCAGCTGTTGGCACTAGTCTGAATAACACACACGCCATGAAACCACCTGAGCTAACCAGCATAATATTACACGACCACAACTGTACTATTGGCATTTACATGAGTAACACAAATGGGTCCTTACAGCATTGAGGGAAAGTATTCTACTCATGCAGAGGAATCCAATGCCTCATGCCCCCTACCCCATTCCTGAAGCCCTTACAGCTTGTTTCTCAAATACCTGCCCAATTTCCCTTTGAAATCACTGACCATTCCTGATTCCATCACCCTCATAGACAGAGAACTCGAGGGCATTACCACTCACTGTAAAAAATGTTCTTTCTCAGATGCGCACCACACCCTGTCCCCCTGCAGATCCACAGCCCAAAACCCGGGTCTCTGTTCCTTGTTGTGGAGATGCTGGCGTTGGACTGGAGTAAACACAGTAAGAAGTCTCAATAACACCAAGTTAAAGTCCAACGGGTTTATTTGGTAGCAAAAGCCACTAGCTTTCGGAGCGCTGCCCCTTCAAAGCACAAAACAGCACAGGAACAGGCCCTTCGGCCCTCCAAGCCTGCACTGCTCATGCGCCCAACGAGATCATTCGTCAGGTGAGTGGGAGTTCAGTTCACAAACAGGGCGTATAAAGACACAAACTTAATTTACAAAATAATGGTTGGAGTGCAAATCTTTACAGGTGATCTTCAGGTAAGCATTCTCCAAGGCGGCCTTCACGACATCACAGAGTCGCTGAGCACAGACTGATAGCCAAGTTCTGCACACATGAGGACGGCCTCAACCGGGATCTTGGGTTCATGTTGCACTATCTGTAACCCCCACAACTTGCCTGGGTTTGCAAAACCTCACTTACTGTCCTGTCTGGAGACAATACACATCTCTTTAACCTATGCTTGACCCTCTCTCCACTCACATTGTCTGTATCTTTAAGACTTGATTACCTGTAAGGACTCACATTCCAAACATTATTTTGTAAGTTGAGTTTGTGTCTTTAAATGCCCTGTTTGTGAACTGAAATCCATTCACCTGAAGTCCAAACCCGTTGGACTTTAACCTGGTGTTGTGAGGCTTCTTTCTGTGTCTATTCCTTGTACCAGCAGCTAATGGGAGCCGCTTTTCTCGATCTACTCTTATCTAAACCTGCCATCATCTGTTAAATCACCCCTCAATCTCCTCTGCTCTCAGGATATCAACACCAGCTTCTCCAAACTAACATTGTCGCTAACAGCCACACACGACTTCATCAGCTTCACACAGTGTCATTCTCAAAGTACATTCTGAGATCGGGGCAATGCTTTTATGTAGGATACTCAAACATTATAAAGAGAAGGTCACTAATTACTGATCAGAGAAGGAGCCTTGGCTAATCATTTCTCACTCGAATCATGGAATATGCAGCTGGGAGACAAACCCTTCCGCCCAAACTGGTCCATGCCGACCAAAAAGCTCATCTAAGCTGACCCCATTTGCCTGCATTTGGCCCATTTCCCTCTAAAGTTTTCCTACTCATGTATCTATCCAAATACTTTTTAGATGTTATCAATGTCCCTGTCTTAGCCACTTCCTCTGGCAGCTCATTCCACGTACGTACCAACTTCTGTACAAAAAAACTGTTGCTCTTCAGGTCCCCGTTATTCTTTTCCCTCTTAACTTAAACCTATGCCCGCTAGTTCTCAATTCCCTAACCCTGGGAAAAAGACTGAGTGCATTCACCCTATCCGTGCCTCTCGAGATCTTATACACCTCAATAAGATCGCCCCACAGTCTCCTACGCTCCAAAGAGAAAAGCCCCTAGTCTGTCCAATCACTCCCTTGAATCCTGGCAACATCTTTGTAAATCTAGTTGAATTATTCTTCTGATACTGTTGGCATTATTGAAAGGCAAGCTATAATTGCATTGATCAAACCAGGGTTCTAGCTGATATGTAGAGTTTAGTTCTATATCGTGTGGTGCAGGGACACAGCAGGAGAGCTGGAATATAATTCTTCTAAATAGATTGTGGGGTAGTTTTGGCCCAGAAACTGCCAACAACACCAGGAAAGCAGCTCATCTGGGGAGGAGAAAACCTCTCCCCATGAGGGACCTTCCTTTCTGTCACCAAACCAATCCCTGTATTGGATCCCTGAGTTTACACACAGCAGCCGTCAGGAGGCTGAACAGCTCAGTGGGTTAAGATACTGCCCTGACTAAGAGAGTAAAAGTCTCTCCGTGCTGTAGAAGTCCTACATCAAATCCATTTGGCTAATCCCCTACTGGGTGGCATTTTCCAGTCCTGGGAGGGACAAGCATCATGATGGGCAGGTCAGGAAAATGTGGAGAGTGGCCAACAGTCAAACTTCCGGCTGCTCTCCAAATTTTCCAAGTCAGGAAGGTGAGTGACTTGGAGAGAAACCTCCAAATAGTGCTGTTCCAGGTATTTGCTGCCTTTGTCCTTTGAGATGACAGAGATCAAGGGTTTGGAGTTACTTTTGGGCCTTAGATTTCAAGTGCTGTGCAGTCTTACTTTATTTAATCTTCTTCACAATCCTAACGCAGGTCCCTACTCATTGAAACGCGGCAACAGGCTGTTGTGATCTTGCCTGTTGGATTAGGCAGGACTAAAAAGTCCCACCCAGGCTCTTTTCATTGTGGCTGATAGAGTGAACCTAACGGAGATAATGGGACGTAATGGGCATAATTTGGCAACAGTCGAAGGATGCAAAGATGGAGAAATGCTATCCCAGTGAAGAATGGGAAAGTCCTTGGAGACAGGGAAATAATTCTGTCCTGCAAGAAGCCAAGCTGACACTCCTAACAGACTTGTTCCTGAAACTGGGCACAAAACACTTGGAAACCTTTAGGAAATCTTCATCACTTCAATCAGCTTAAAATACAAATTCTTTGAAGGGATTGTTTTGGATTAGATATCTTCTTTAATAAAGGGATTAGCAGTGAAAGGGACAAGTTATTGGGACAATCTCAATAGATTGGTGGCACAGGAGTTAGCACTGCTGCCTTACAGTGCCAGGGACCTGGGTTCGATTCCAGCCCTGGGTCACTGCATGGTGTTTGCACATTCTCCCCATATCTGTGTGGGTTTCCTCCAGGTGCTCCAGTTTCCTCCCACAGGTGCAGGTTAGATGGATTGGCCATGCTAAATTGCCCCTTAGTGTCCAAAGACGTGTAGGTTTGATAAGATTAGCCATGGTGATTGTGCAGGGTAAACACAGTAAGAAGTCTCCCAACAGTTGTGAGACTTCTTACGATGTTTACCCCCGTCCAACGCTAGCATCTCCACATCATGAATATGCAGGGTTACAGCGATAGACGGGAGATAGGGCCTGGGTAAGATACTTGTCAGACAGTTGGTGCAAACTGGGTGGGCCAAATTCTATGATTCTAGATGAAAAAAATCAATTAAACAAAGTGTATAAAACAAAGAATAGTGAAACATTTCCAGTCAAAGCAGTCCAGAACTTATACATCTTTTTTTATTTGGTGTAACTTTGAAATAAACAACAAAAAGGATACGACATGCAAAGTACATAATTGCACGCAAGAGTTACTGCATCATCAACGCAAGTCAGATATTTTTCTGGAATCAACTACACACTGCGGTTTGGGAGGCTGACAGTCCTTACCGAGCTTCCCATAGCATGGCGTCTGAACAAATGGGTAAACATATCCAGGGAGGAACACGCACGCAAATAGTAACTAAAAAGAAGCACTGTTGCACTAATAATGAACCTGCAAAATTGAAAACTATTATGTTGCAGTCATTCATACCCTCCGTGTTCAACAAAAACCTTTTTGTATGAATCTTGAAATCAAAAGAGGTCCTGGCATCAGGACATCATTTTAATCCACAGTTTCAGTGTTCACTTGGTTTGGCAATTCAAAAGCAAGTTTTTTTTTCTCCGTTGGCACCACCTCCATAATGCCAGTCATCCTCCATACCATCGTTCGACTTTCCCATTCCCGAGGTGTGAATATGGACAGTGAGGTTAGAAGATTTTTGAAACCTTAAGAGCTTTCAAAGCCAAAGCTAATGTTATACAGCAGTTAGTAAACCCGGAGCTGATAAATGTTTATCCAACTAACTCTGGGACATGGAGCCGGTGTATAAAGGGTCAGGATTCCTCAGTATAAAATCAGAGGGCAAATCTCATTGGGGCAGGATTTTACAGTTCGCTTGACTGGAAAATCCTGCCCGATGTCAACGGACCTTCCCACTGTCCAGTCATCACCTGCTCCGATTTCTGTGGCGGGCAGGACGGTAAAATTTCGTCACTTCTGTTTTGAAGCGTGCAACCAGCAATTTATTTTGTACCAAATTGAAGCCAATCCCGTCACACCGATAATCTGGGTTTATCAATTGAGTAGATACTGGATTTACTTCCTCCAGGATCTTTGAATGTTGCAGCACACAGTCCATTCAGCCCATCAAGCATATCTTTTCCTCCACAGAAACGATCTAATCTAATCCCAATTTCGTTGCTTCTCTGAAACAGCACTCTTCATTTTCAAGCACCAATCCGCCACTGGCCACCTGCACAACCCCAAATTCCTGCAGCTGGCCCACCACTGGCAGCTGTGCCTACAGGTACCTAGGCCCTAAGCTCCGAACTTCCCTCCCTAAACTTCCCCCAGCCTTCCTCCATCTCCTTTGAGAAGATCCCTTGAAACTAACTCTTCGACCGAGCTTTTTGCCACTTGGCATGACGGACAGCCCCTTGTGGTGGGTGAGGCCAACCATCCAACAGACCATTGATTTGGAAGGCACGGGTAAATCTCATCAGCGGGCTGGACTGGAAGATCCCATCGGATATCAGTCTTCATTTTTATCTGACTGTGAAGGAAGCTGGTGACATTTTGCTGCACTATAGGCACACATGAATGCAAGTTGGTGCTGTGGTCCACTCCCATTCAGAAGAATTTATGGGCACTGCTTCAACAATGCTTGGTGGCCAAGAACTCAACATATGATGGCAGAGGTCATGAAGAACATTGTCAACCTTGGCAATAGTTCATGTTTACCAATGTATTGATATACCTCTTTGCACACTTATTGACATACAGGAGATTTAGCAGGGAATGTGAGGAAAAACCTTTTTACCCAGAAGGTGGTGACCGCCTCCCGATGTTCCTTCCCATCACAGTGCTTCCTGACGCACCGACCCACCCCTCTCCCGCAGCAGTCGGCCCCCTCAACCCCGACGCCCAGCCCCGATTGCTGGCCTCTCTCCCTCCTCCACCAATCACAATTGCCGAGTGGCAGCAGGACCACCCCCCCCACATCGCACTGATCACCCCCTACAGGTCCTGCCCCTATGGCACTGCTCCTTGCCTGATGGGCAGTGACAAGATGCCCCCGATCATTGGCACTTTGCCCCATCTTCTATGTTCTGGGGCTCAGGCTGGCACTGTCAAAGTGGCAATGCCCAGGGGGTATCCCCCCCTGTGCCCAACCCTCTGCAAGCCTTGTTTACCGCCTCTTCACTCCAGCAGTATCAGGCCATCAGCTCCCTACAAGAGGGGAGCTATACTAAACCCTACTAGAGTGAACCATTCCTGGTAGGAGGAGAGGGGAGAGGCTAGCTGGCCTGGAGATTTCAATCCTGGGCCTGCTAATAGGATTTAAATTATATTAAAATTACCTACTCTTGTCTGAGGTTCCCCAACAAACATGCTGAGAGTGTGGCACTAACAGGATCAGAAACAAGGTCAGGTTGAAACTGAGTCCAGCATGGAGCTCCAGAGCATATCTCTGTGCATTGATTTAATTTTTTTTGAAAGTTTAACTCTTCCTCTTCCAATGGAATTTCTAGTTATTCTCTTATTTCCTCCCACCAATGATTGAGAAACATTTGCACAATGTGCAACAACTGACATGTCAGAATTATGTTGCATTTTGACTCAAACAGAAAATCAAATTTTGGAGAGGGCAAGTTCAGTGTCAGCCAAGCTGATGGTAAGCTATCGACCAAACTGCAGAGTTCATCTCTGGTGTCTGAGCCAACATTCCACCCAAACTAACCCATCGAAAGTAGATTTCCTGTACCATTGTTGTGCACTGCGTTCACTTACCGAGAATGGGGGAAAATGAGAAGTTATTCACTTTGGTCATAAGATTAAAAAAAACAGGATATTGTTTAATAGGTGAGAAAGTTTGTAAAGTTGTTAGAGATTTGAGATATTCAGGTGTTATAGAAATGGAAGCTTGTTTTATATTGTACAGTCTTCAGAAAATAACACGAATCACCAAAACCACTAACTAAACCCAATAATTACACTTACTAACTCAACCCACCCAGCACTATGACAAAATCAACTGCCATGACTAACTTTTTTTGTACAAAATCTCATCGCTTTTCTTGTGCTGTGCAGATAGAGGCTTGATTTCTATTCTCTGCAGTAAGTGGTGGACAGTTCAACACCAATGTTTTCGAACACACACTGCCAAGTAACAAAATCATCCTTCCGCCAATTCCCACTGCTGAATAGCACACGACAAGAGTTTGCTATCCACATGGATTGACCGGAGGTTACCCCATTCAGGGTTCGGTCTCCCCAGTTTATAACTGTACTCTGATCGTTCTATAAGCATGGCACTTGCTTTTTTAAAAAATCATTCTTCTGGATAATCAGGACAACATCCAAGACCTAGGCTACATGTCAGCAATGGTGTGAGGGGGACTCCTCCAATGGTGAGATCAGGACAGAGGTGGGGGCGGGGGAGGGGGGGTGCAGGGAGGGTCAGTAGTAAGGGCAGGGGAGAGTTGGCTTTCAGCAAGCTTTCCAATTTTTGATCAGGTCCCAATGCCAGATCCCTTGATCAGTCACTGAACAAGTGACCCACTAACCCCTGCCCTCTCAGGGTTTGCTTCCTGCACGGCAAGTATCCCTGTCCGCCCTGGGTGAAATTCCGCAATGAGGGGATGAGCAATAACTGGCCTCTTGAGAGTCTCAGTTGGAGTGGGGCAGGAATTCAGTCCAGGTACCCCCTCACCACAGACTGAATCAAGGCAGAGGGCATGGGGTCTGCACCTATACCTGTCATATTGCTGCCTGATTAAATACCCATATCACCAAACACACCACAGAAATGGTATTAAATTTCATGCCTTGTATAGCAAGAGGCAAGCACTGAACCACAAATCATGGGTAGTAGTTTTGGCATCAGTTTAGACTAGGCACCAAATGGTGATAATTTTAATATTGTTTATTCCTGTTGATGCAATAGTATCTGGAGATACATTCAATACAATGGAAATATCTGGGCTTATCTGGTCACTAAGTTTGCATTTAATTGGAATCCTTCGACAGCAAAACCGGCATGGTTGTGTTAGGGGCGAGAAAAGTGGGGTGGGTGGTTGACTGGGCGTGGAAGGGGATTGGGTTAAACACCTGAAATCAGGAAATATCCTCCCAACTCCACTCTGTGTACCTACTGCAATTTCTATGGTGGTGGATTGTTTATTGGCATTTGCCCTGTGGTGGAAGGAGATACACTTCATTATTGGAGATCAGATTGAAATTGAATGATAGCCAGCTGGGTTGCCAAGGCCTCAGAGACCAGACACCAAAGTGGAGATGGGAGCTGCAAAAGTAAGTGTATGTTAGGATACCTATAAGGTCAGGAGGAGCAGGTAAGGGTCCCAGTGGCACTGATTCATTCTGGGATGCCTCACTCAGCTGAACTTTTGGGGGAATTCTAACACGGATGGGTACCAGAAAGATGGAATGGAGTCTTCAGAGGTGCGGGGGTGTAGTTTCACAACTCTAATTGAAACCCTCCTCACCCCACTCCCACATTTGTCAGTAAGCATTCCTACATGGGTCAAAGATCACATGATTTGGAGACAAACCCAGATCTCCAGGTTTCTTGTATGTTACTGGACCTAGATCCCCACTTCCAATATATTGGCAGGTACAAACTGCCCCCATCCTCTCTGCGCGAGCTGGGACTGCAAGGACATCAAGTATCCAAGATAAAAGTAGCTTCTTGTACACTTCAGTAAACCATTATCAGGAATGGGAACTCTCTCTTCCTTAGCTATGGGTCAAGGAAGTGTTCCTTGCAGCTGAGGCCAGCGAGCCCAGTACACACCGTGGATCGAACCGTGGACCTCCATCTGAATGACTCATTCCATCCACAACTGAATCATTGGTGGTGATTTCAGATGAATATTAAAACTGAGAGCAATGGTTAACTGCACAGCTCTAATCTCATCAAAAAGCTCCAATGGCAAATTGCTAAGGGCACTCCCTCTTCCCCCTCTCCGAACATATGTTCTGAAACGCCTGTTAAGTTATGGGCTCTTTCTTGCTCTGGTCATTGCTGTCATGATGGTTCTAGCATTCCACGCCTTTGGTTCAGGATATGGTATTGTGGAGATGACATTACAGCAGCAACAAGCAGTCGGAACTTCTTCAACATTGCACACTCAGTAACATGGATACAGGACCAGGAATAGGCCGCCAGCCCCTTGAGTTTCATCCACAATTTGATTAGATCAGAGAAACAAGAAGCAGGAGCAGGCCATTTGGCCCTTCGAGCCTGCTCCGCCGTTAATCTTGATCATGGTTGATCATCAAATTCAATATCCTGATCCCCCTTCCTCCCACACCCCTTGATCCTTTTAGCCCCGAGAGCTATATCTAATTTCTTCTTGAAATCAGACGGTGTTTCGACCCCAACTACATTCGGTGGTAGTGAATTTCACACATCCACCATCTTCTGGGTGAAAAACTTTATCTTTACCTCAGTTCTAAAAGGTTTACCCCTTATCCTCAAACTATGACCCCTAGTTTTGGACTCCTCCATCATTGGGAACATTCTGTCTCAATCTACCGTGTCTAACCCTGGAATTTTATAAGTTTCTGTGAGATCCCCCCCTCACCCTTCTGAACTCCAGTGAATATAATCCTAACCGACTTACTCTCTCATATGGCAGACTTTCCAATCCAGGAATCAGCCTGGTAAACCTTATTGCACTCCCTCTATGGTAAGGACATCCTTCCTGACATAAGGATACTAAAGCTGCACATAATACTCCAGGTGTGGCCTCACCAACATCCTAAACAACTGCAGTAAAACATCCCTATCCCTATATTCAAATCCTCTCACTATCAAGGCCAACATATCATTTCCCTTTTTTACTGCCTGCTGTACCTGTGCGCTTACTTTCAGCGACTGATGCACGAGGACTCCAAGGGCTCGTTGAGTGTCCGTGTCTTTCAATTTACACCCATTCAGGTAACAATCTGTCTTTCTATTACTGCTACCAAAGTGGATAACCTCACATTTATCCACATTATACTGCAACTGCCAAGCACATGCCCACATACACACAGTCTGTCCAAATCATATTGAAGCATCCCTGCATCCTCCTGACAGCTCACCCTCCCACCCAACTTTGAATCATCTGCAAATCTGCAGATAATACATTCAGTTCCTTCTTCCAAAACATTAATATATAATGTGAACATGGATAATTTATTTATCTGCCTTTTTTCAGTATCCTTAACAACCTTACTCAGCAAAAATCTATCAATCCCAATTTTAAAATTTCCTATTGATCCAATCTCAACAGTCTGTGTTGGGGGCGAGAGGAGAAAGAGTTCCAGATTTCTACAATCAATCCACTAATCTTTCTTCTGAAAGTTAGCGATTTACAGCTGATTTAACTCAGACAGGGGTGGAATGAATGTGCGAAGGGAAATGCATTTTTACTCACATCTTTCGGAGAAGAAATCCTGAAACGGGATGGGCATTCCTCAAAAACACTTTCAAATAAAAGGGGAGGCGCTCATTAATCTAATGCCACCACAGACTTATCTCAATTCCCTGGGAGAACAGTGAGTTGAACTGGTACCTGTGAGAACTGTGTGGCGTTCTTCTTTGATATTATTAACAAAGGTACAACGGCCAAGACCCAGATGACCATCGGCTGCTCTCTCCTTTGACGGGGGAGAGCTGACTGGTGGTGATTTATACTGGGGGTCACCACACCTCAGGCAAGGGGCAAGGTTGAGGAGGCAGGGCCTTTGTGACTAAGCTCAGCCAGTACGGGAATTGAACCCACGCTGTTGGCGTCGCTCTGCATCACGAACCAGCTGACCAGTCAGCTGAGCTACACTGATCTCCACCTCACAGGCCGTACAGACAGCAACATTGCCTTCCCCGTGGAATCAATGCAAGTCTGCTGCTATAAACAGTGCCAGACAAACAAATTCTACCCCCCCCACCGCACCCCAAGATGCTCACTTTGCTGGTTCAGTAAATAAGTATGTTTCATAGGATGATACAAGCTATACCTGTAATAGGTGATAATATTAAAATATATAAAGTGCACATTATGCGGGAATTCAGTTTGGTAGTTTTGAGCTATTTACACATTTATAGATTTACATATATTCAACGCGTCTCTCAACCCCCACAGGTAAAGGCTGGCGCTTGAGACTGTTCATAGAGTGCACATCACACTGGCATCTTCCCTGTGGTCACAGTTGTGCATGTCCCAGCCAATGTGAGAGCAGTCGACGAGCAAGCTCTCGTTTCCTTGGCATTTTAAGTTGTCGAGGTGGATGGTGCCCGTGCCCTGCCCGAAGTAAGCCTCCACGTTGGCAGCCAGGGCCCTGCCACAGCCCAGCTGGCTGCAGACCACCTTAGCAGCCCGCATGTCCCAGGCATCGTCGCAAACCGTCCCCCACTGCGCCCTCAGGTAGATCTCCACCCGGCCTTCACAGCGGTGCCGTCCATTCACCAGTCGGATTTGCGATTCTAAACGGGGGAGGGGAATTAAAAGAAAAATCAAACGACGATACGTCCCAATACTTTAGTAATTACAGGAATGTTCAGGAAGGCTAACAACTTGTTAAATGCGTGTGTCACTTGTATACAAAGCCAGAAACTAAAGGTGACAGAAAGGGCCTGGAGTTCATGCATCCTGACCAGAATAGACACAAGCGGAAATCCAAATGGGAGGTGGGACCCAATTCTGGGATTGCTTTCCCCACGTGGGAAACTTTATGGTCCGGGGATAAGCATGCAGCTAGTGATCTTGTGCTCTTTAATCCCATCCTTGCCCACCCCATTGCAGACACTGGCGTCTTATTTCCCCCACTGTTTCCATAGAGTCGGGCCCCTTCTGATAGAAGACCATGGTTTATGGACTGAACAGTGGGCGAAGCTTAATCTAGAGTCAGGAGCCTCTGATAGGCAAATTGAAAAGGTATTGACAACTTCACATGTCATAATGTAATAGTGTATTATAATTTAAAAATGTGTTAAACATAATGACTGATATTTGTTCTTAAAAGGTAAGTAACCATTAAATTGACCCCCCCCCCGAAATTGTTCAGATGTATGAAATCACATTATTCAGTGGATAAAGTGCTTTTCTGAATGAATCAATATCGAGATTAACATGTTAACATGTCAATTTCCCCATGCATTTCTTACGGCTAATCTATCTAACCCACACATCTCCTGGATACCAAGAGGCAATTTGGCATGGCCAATCTACTTAACCTGCACATCTTTGGAGTGTAGGAGCAAACTGGAGCAACTGGAGGAAACCCACGCAGACATGGGGAGAATGTGCAAACTCCATGCAGTCACCCAAGACTGGAATCAAACCCAGGTCCCTGGCACTGAGGCGGCAGTGCTAACCACTGTGTCACTCCTTGGCACAAGGAGTAGGCACGAGCAATTTGAATGAAACATGGGGATATTAAAGGGCATGAGGTTGGGAGTATGAAAGGAGTACAGAGGGTTATGAGGGGCACTGGGATATGGAGGCAGCAGTGAGGACTGGGGTATTTAGCACTCACTTATTGAGCTGGTTGGTGTGCCAGTAAATGGAGGTAGGCCTTCAAAGCTGCCCAAATGACATCCGCCTGCCTCCATTTTTGTCACAGTGTTGCTTCAGGTGGAATATCACTCTTGGACAATGTTGTGTGGCATGGTCTTCCAAACCTTTATCATCCATAAACTTCAAACTCATCCAAAACTCTGCTGCCCCATATCCTAACTTGCATTAAATCTCATTCACTCCTTTGCTTGATGACCTACATTAACTCTTAGGCTTCTCATTTTCAAATCCCTCCATGACCTAATCCCTTCCTATCTATGTAACCTCTCCAGCCCTGGAATTCCTCAGAGATCCATGCTTTCTCCAATCCTGGCCACTTGTACAGCCCCAGTTTTCATTGTTTCACCACTAGTGGTCTTGCTTCCAAACTAAGCCTCTGGAATTTCACTCCTAAATTCCTTTGTTTCTCCAACACCTCTCTCCTACTTCTTGACACTTCTTAAACCAACTTCCTTGAGCAAGCTTTTGGTCACCTGTCCTCATGCCTTCCTATGTGGTTGGGTGTCCAATGTTATTTGATAATGCTTTGGTGGCACCCTCTGGAATTTTACTCTGTTAAAGATGCTATATAAATTCTTTGTAACTTTTGTTTTGTTGATCCCTGCCATTCAATTTCTCACTATCAATGAGCCATTAATTATAGAATCTCTACAGTGCAGAAGGAGGCCATTCAGCCCATCACGACTGCACTGACCACAATCCCACCCAGGCTCCATTCCCTCAACCCCACATATTTACCCTGTTAATGCCCTGACTCTAAGGGGCAATTTAGCATGGCCAATCCACCTAACCCGCGCATCTTTGGACTGTGGGAGGAAACTGGAGCACCCGGAGGAAAGCCACACAGACAGTGACCCGAGGCCAGGGATTGAACCTGTGTCCCTGGCGCTGTGAAACAGCAGTGATAACTGCTGTGCCACCATACCACCTCCCCTCAGGAGACAATTTTTTAATGATCAATTAAATGATCCTCATTTTTAATGATCAATTAAAGAAAATGAATTTTTATAGATTTGTGACCTTGAATCACAGATATATCTTAATTCAAACACGCTGAAAATGCAAATTTCTGCACAGCATGAAGTATTCTATCATTGACTGGGATAAATTGACTTGTGCAATAAGTGGATCTGATTCAGATTCAGTGGATTCAGATTTAAGACAGACCAAACCCCAATTTTTTTTTAAAATTAACTCGTGGGTCCTGGACGTTGCTGGCTCGGCCAGCATGTATTACCCATCCCACGTTGCCTTTGAGAAGGCAACTGAACAACTGAATGGCTTACTTGGCCACTTCAGAGGGCAGTTGAGAGTCAACCACGTTGCTGTGGCTTTGGAGTCACATGTAGGCCAGACCAGGTAAGAACGGCAAATTTTCTCCCCTAAAGGACATGAATGAACCGGATGGATTTTTCCAACAATCAACAATGGTTTCACGGTCATCAGTAAATTCCAGTTATTTTGTAGTGAATTCAAATTCCACCATCTGCCGTGGCGGGATTCGAACCCGGGTCCCCAGAACATTAGCGGAGCTTCTGTCTTAATAATATTGAGGGTGAATGAGGCAGTTGAATACATGCTTGGCAACCAACCACCTGCCATATAGAATGTACAGTAACTTCCCCAGCGAGCGACGATGACTCGGAGACATATCCTGCAAATCTGAGGAGGTGTTTGTCTCGGTACGCCGATTCAGGTACACTATTAAATTGTCACAATAAATAGATTATACCCAACAACTTCTCAAAAACTGGATCAAAATAGACTCCGGGGAGAATACATATGTTTCCCATTAAGTTGGTGCACAAATTGCAGTATTACAATTGCTCTTATGTCTTGTGACTAAAAGGCAGTTGCTTAAATATCAGAGCTAAAGCTGATAACACGTACAGTGTGTCAGTATGTGAAAAAATGGCAACTGTGAGTTTGTGTTATGTATTTTCTGTATCTGTGCAACACACACACACACACACACATATATATATATACACCCTCACTTTTATTTTATACTCAGAGGGGCATGACCAAGAAGTCAAGAGATCCCCAGTTTGATGACTGAAGCAGAGTTAAAGCAGGTCAGGTGGATTGGCCATGGTAGGGGTGGCTACCAGAGTAAATACATGGAGCTATGGGGATAGGGCCTGGGTGGAATTGTTGTTGGCACAAGCTCAATGGGCCAAATGGCCTCCTTCTGCACTGCATGGATCAATAGAGTCACAAAGATGATGGTGGAGGTTGGAGGTGAGATATGACAGCGATAGTGAAGCAAAGACAAGCAGTACGGCAGTGAAAATCAACCCAGTACTCATGTGTTCACCACTTTATTCAAAGGACAGTGGCCAGATAAAGTGATCAGACCACGTTCCCATGGTTACCACAGGCCACTGCACACTGGAAATGCTTCTGAAATAATTTAATGATGATTGAATATTTGTTCGGCAAGCACTTACCTTCGGCAGCCTTCAACACTTGCACTTGCAATGTTCTTGTTGTGGTTGCTATTGGTGCCTGTTTACCAGAGCCTGTTGTGTCTGCAGCTTTATACTCTACACAACAACGAGAGAGAGAGAGAGAGAGATAGGAACACGTGAACTGTCTGGTAATTTTGGCTATCACAATCCCTTTTCACACGGATTTGTTTATTCATGGAGATGATTGAAACGTGGCCAAATTTGTAAGCTTTCAAAGTGCTTCTTGAAAGGAAGGCCCGGGGGCAACATAATATACACAGCAGATGCTATCCTTTCCCACACAATCCTGTATCATTTCCATTCAGACGGCTTGGTCTAACAGCGCTATAATTTGCATGATGTTATCTTAGATCCCGAGTTGTTTTGTTTTCTTACGCAGCACTGTCAGATTCCCATGGTGTTGCTCATGGCGGGAAAACAGAAAGAAATCCCACAATACCGGCAGAGCTCCCAGTCGCCTGACGAAGGGACAGCCTGTTCCGAAATCTGGCGGCTTTTGCTACAAATAAACTTGTTGGGTTTTAAGCTGGTGTTGTGGGATTTCTTTCTGTTTTTACCCCGCCAGTCCAACGCCGGCATCTCCACATCATTGCTCATGGCGGGCCAGGGGGTTGCTGTTTTATATTCATAGGTATTATCCCGTTGTAATGCCTATTGGATGATCAAGGGGTTGTTTCTTTCCCAGTTACCTTCTTCACTTTTGACTCACAACTCTCCTCCCCTCTGTTATCACATGGTGATTGACTCAGGAGTATGTGTGTGTGTGTGTGTGTGTGTGTGTGTGTGTGGGGGTGGTGGGAGCAGGAGGGGTAAGGGGAAGAGGAAGGGGGAGGGGAGAGGAGAGGAAGGGGGAGGGAAGAGGAGAGGAAGGGGGAGGAGGGGAGAGGAAGGGGGAGGAGGGGAGAGGAAGGGGAGAGGAGGGGAGAGGAAGGGGGGAGGAGTGGGGGGGAGGAGTGGGGGGGAGGAGTGGGGGGGAGAGGAGTGGGGGGGAGAGGAAGGGGGGGAGAGGAAGGGGGGGAGAGGAAGGGGGGGAGAGGAAGGGGGGGAGAGGGGGGAAGGGGAGAAGAAGGGGGGGAGAGGGGGGAAGGGGAGAAGAAGGGGGTGGGGGGAGAAGAAGGGGATGGGGGGAGGGAGGGGTCCAGCAGGGTCAGGCCGCTAACTTCCTAAAACTGGGGAGTTACTGGAGTAAAACACTCTGGCAGAAGGGGGAAGACTTCAGTCCTGGACCTGCTAATCACATTTAAATGACATTAAAATCCCTCCGTGCATAACTAATGCAGCTCCGTGCCTATTTCCAGTGCAGAGCTGATGGTGCCACAAATCTGGTGCTGGGAGAGGTGCTTGGGGCCGGAAGCCCAGTGTGGATTGCACTAATCCAGCCCCGCTGAAATCTCCCGGCCTGCTGCAGTAATTAATTAGTGCAGCAGGACAGGAGAATCATCCCCACAATCTCCTTCATCGCTTGACTGCGGTATTGAGGGAGTGCAGGAGTGTGAGGGATAACCATCTTTTGAATGAGACATTAACCAGAGACCAGTTCAGATTCAAGTAGAAGATCCTGTGGCACCTTTGTTAAAAAAAGCAAGGACTGAATTTGCCTTCCGCTGCTCCTAATATCTATGTTCCGACATTCCTACTTCTCCCGGCAAACATGCATCCCTCAACCTACACTGCCAGAATAGATTAACATTATCTCACTGCAGGTTGTATCATAGATAGAATCATAGAACCCGACAGTACAGAAAGAGGCCCTTCGGCCCATCGAGTCTGCACTGAACACAGTCCCACCCAGGCCCTATCCCCATATCCCGACGTATTATACCCACTAATCCCTCTAACCTAAGCATCCCTGGACACTAAGGGGCAATTTCTTAGCATGGCCAATCGACCCAACCCGCACATCTTTGGACTGTGGGAGGAAACCGGAGCACCCGGAGGAAACCCACGCAGACACGAGGAGAACGTGCAAACTCCACACAGACAGTGACCCGAGCTGGGAATCGAACCCAGGACCCTGGAGCTGTGAAGCAGCAGTGCTAACCCACTGTGCTACCGCGTAGGGCTGTCTTGGGTGTAAAGTGGCTGCTGCATTTGCCTGAGTAACAACAGCAGCAATGCTAGGAAGTTTCAGGTAAAACACTAGATGACATGGAGGCCATTCACCCCCATTGTGCTCATGCTGGCTCTTTGGAAGAGTTATCCAATCACTGGGCAACGTTATGTAAATGCAAGTTACATTTCTTTCCAGTGTAAAATTAATTTGTTGCCGGCCTTACCTACACAAATAGCTCCGGCATCCTCGTGGTGCCTACAGTTGTGTTTTCCCCAGCCGAGGTTAAAGCAGTCTGATAGAGAGGACTCCGAGCCTTTACAATTCACGTTGTCCAGCAAGATGGGGCCACGGCCATACCCAAAGTAGCTCAGCTCAGTCGCCGTGATGGCAGCACCACATCCCAACTGCTTGCAAACCACCTTCACATTCTCAATGCTCCAATCATCATCGCACACCGTTCCCCAGTTATTGCCATAGAAGATCTCCACTCTGCCCTGACAGCTGTTGTTACCGTTTACCAGACGGATGGATCTGGCTGGAGAAATATTGACAATTATTACATTTTCAGCCTTAACTAATGCAGCTTTTAAATTGCTCCAGGTCGTCACAAACATTGTTCCACTGGGATACTGAACTAGGAGAGATGCGTGGCACGGTGAAACGTTGTTTAGCACTGCTGCCTCACAAGTGAGAGTGACCCGGGTTCAATTCCTCTATCGTCTATTTAGTTTAAAGCCCTACCTACAGCCCTAGGTGTTTAATTTGCCAGGATACTTGGGCCCAGCATGATTCAGATGGAGCCCATCCGATCAGAACAGCTAAGGGCAGCGCGTGGCACAGTGGTTAGCACAGCTGCCTCACAGCACTAGGGACCCGGGTTCAATTCCAGCCTCGGGTGACTGTCCGTGTGGAGTTTGGACGCTCTCCGTAGGTTTCCCCCAGGTGCTCTGGCTTCCTCCAACAATCCCAAGGTGTGTAGGTTGGGTTGAGTGACCATTAAACTGCCCCTTAGTGTCAGGGGGATTAGCAAGGTAAATATGGGGTTTAGGCCAGGGTGGGGTTACTGAGGGTGCAGGCTTGATGGGCTGAATGGCCACCTTCTGCACTGCATTAATTCTATGATTCAATAATGAGCGTCTCAATTGCCAACTCCTGTTGACAAATACCCTCTTCAAACACTGGAATGCTTTCCTCTGGCTGTTTGGAGCAAAGAGCAAACCAATTTACTGGAGGAAGGTTTAATTCATGGGGGAGTTTCTTTGGATTTTGTTAATGAGCAGGCCTAAGGCCTACTGAATGAGCTGAGAAATCACTTCCTGCTCAGGACTCGTCAGGATCCAGGAGGATCAGGAATGATCTCCCAATCCTCGAAACCCGGTCAGCTGCCTGATTGCCGGCTCCGGAGCCTCAGTCGAGACATGCACGAAGCTTGTTTGCGGCAGCTGGAAACTCCTTTTCCTTGTGGGGCGAGTATCTGTGGAGGCAGGTCAGGTGTCAGTGACTCACCCTAATGCAGATAAAGTCGGAGGATCGATTTTTTGGGCCTCTCTTTCTGGGCATGAGCTTACTCGTTCAGCGCCAAATTCCGGGCCCAGAAACGAGCGCCTCAGATGATTTCTCTTATCGTTCTAGAACAGTCCACAATCAACCAACCAGAAAACCTAGGCTGGCATTCTCCAGACCCGCCGCAGCGGTTCCTCTGGGAGCGGCTGGCCATTCGAATGCCCACTGACTTCGGTGGGATTGGGAGGTCCCGCTGACGGGATGAACCAGAAAATTCCGGCCTCTGGCCACAGCCTGGTTCACCCTGCTTTCTCTGGGTGGAACGTGACATGAATAAGGGTAACACAGACATTGGCGCAATGGTGGCCATGTTAAGAATGGAAGGATATTCCAGCGCTTTGATGCTCGGTTTTATCCCAGGGAAAGTATTGAATGGAACAGAGTCCACAACAGGGTGGATCATGCAGGGTTTGCAGGAACATCACAAAGTCCGCTGACTTCAAATAGACTCACACTTTTACATTAATACCTCGGACTTGATGCAGTAAATCAACATTGTGGCTGATATAAAAATAACTCTACGTCTTAGAATGCAAACTTACCAATCTGGGGAGTTGTAAGTTTGGTGGTTGTAATCTGTTCAGATACTTGATCAGTCACATCTGTAACTAAATGTAAAGAACAAATATTAACTGCGCGGCTCGAACAACTTGCTAGGCCAGCAATGTACTTCAAAAAGCCTGACTTCCTCTCCGCCTCCTGCTGGAGTTCAGCTCCACGGGTTTATCCTAGACCTTGCTGAGGTGGTCGTTCCTCCAGTCTGGTGGTGCCCTTAAACATCACACCTCCCGCCACCCCTTCCCCGCCCCAACTCCCCAAAATGACTGGGTTTGGATAAAGTAGGAAGTTAAAATGTTAAGCATTTCAAACCTCAAATCGCCAACAGGAGGAGGACAGGCTTGGATCTAACTGGGAGGAGGTGTAGGGGAGAGACCAAACCACTGTCAGGGGCAGGAAGAGGATTAGTCACTGAAAACTCACCATGAGGCTGCATGACTGCATCTTGTTTAGGGTTTCTATGAGAATCCTGATAAGTAATAGGAAGCATAACGTACTTCAGTTATGTGCCTGTACCCCATATCCTGCTTGTGGGACAGGAGTCTGAGCCTCTCAGCTGGGGCAAAAGGTTAACCTTGTACTCACGGTGTCACAGCGGTTAGCACTGTGGCCTCACAGTGCCAAGGACAGGGATTCCATTCTGGTCTTTGTTGATTGTGTGTGTGGAGTCTGCCCATTCTTCCCGTGTCTACATGAGTTTCTTTGGGGTGCTCCTGTTTCCTACCACACTCCAAAGATGTGCAGTCAGGTGGATTGGTCTTGCAGGGTAAATACATGGGGTTACCGGAATAGGGCCCGGCTTGATTTATCGCTGGTGCAGGCTCGATGGATTGAATGGCCTTTTTTGTATTGTAGAGATGCTATGATTCTGTGATCGGTGATCACCAGCACCAACCCTCCCGAACCTCGGCCATGATCAGGGATTCCCTTCCCCACCCTGTCTCCACTCCTCCCAACTCAATGTTCTTTCAGATATCCCTTCATCTCTATCCCTGTCACGATCTCATTCCCCTCCCATCACCCCCATCTCCCACTATCCCGATCATCCACCATTCCTGGATAGGCAGTCCGGCTGGCTATTGGAGGGGGAAACCTGATAAAAAAAAACTGGAGTTAAACTGCAGAGTGTCTGGGAAACCTACATTTCGGTCTTTCTCATCCATAGCTCTGGCTTAGAGGTTTACGATGTCGAGATGCTGGTGTTGAACCAGTTTACTTCTGAGATTTATCATAGAATCATAGAAACCCTATAGTGCAGAAAGAGGCCCTTCGGCCCATCGAGTCTGCACTGGCTACAATCCCACCCAGGCCCTACCCCCATATCCCCACATATTTTACCCATTAATCCCTCTAACCTACATATCTCAGGACACTAAGGGTCAATTTAACATGGCCAATCAACCTAACCCACACATCTTTGGACTGTGGGAGGAAACCAGAGCACCCGGAGGAAACCCACACAGACACGAGGAGAATGTGTAAACTCCGCACAGGCAGTGACATGAGCCGGGAATTGAACCCAGGACCCTGGAGCTGTGAAGCAGCAGCGCTAACCGCTGTGCTACCATGCTGCCCAGGAACTAAGTGTCTGCCATTTGTTCCATCACTGACACCCACTAACAGACCCTTGTCCCATCCTTATACAATACCCAGAGGCACAGAACTGTCATCTGGATGGCTGGACAGTGATCAGGCCTAGAAATCTGGTCTGGTTTTAATTCCTCCTCCCTCAGTGTCAAGAAAATGACATTTCACCAAATAAGCGAACAGTCCAAAACAATAATACGATCAGGCACAGAAAGAGGCCATTCACCCCATTGTGCTCATGGTGGTTCTTTTGAAAAGTTATCCAATTAATTCTGTTTCCCCACTATTCTCCCAAAGCCCTGTAAATGTTTCCCCTTTAAACAATTCCCTTTGGGATGTTATTTTCAAATCTGCTTCCACTACCATTTCACACAGCGCGTTCCGAAACAGTCTGGAATATCGACCTTCCGAAACAGTGAGATGACGAGGGTGATTTTTTTCAGCGATAAACTGGTGCAGACAATTGTACACTTGTAATAGAAGATGCCATTGTTTTCAACTGGAATTCAGTATCTGCTCCGGGTAAGTTTACAGGAAGATGTCTTACTGTGAAGGGTACTGTGAGAAGATTCTGTGCCAGTGTGGTCTGCGGCAAATGTAATGGATGAAACATCCGGAGCTGCCGAGGGAGTCCAGGAATCTTGAAGAAAAGAGAGAAGAAAACGTATTAAATATATAAAAATACAGCATTGTGTAGTCCATCTGGTCAGAATTACACCAGCGGCTTTCATTTATGTCATATCTTTGATGTAAAATGCATGCGAGAAAGCACATTGCAACATGGGAAACAGTAAATAGATTTGGAACAGTGGAAGGGATACACGGTAAGGTAGCTTCGGTGAAAATATGGGTTTTGAGAGGAGGAGAAGTGAATCGTGAATGGAGTTCCAGAAGTATGGCTCATGGACATAGACTGAAGGATTTGGGAAGGGGTAACAGGCTACAGGGGGTTACAGAGATGAGGTGGGGGAGGGACACAGCGGGGAGACATTGAAGATGATAAAGTTTTTTTAATGCATTCATGGTACATGGGCATCGCTGGCTGGTCAGCATTTATTGCCCACCTCTAGTCAGCCTTGGAGGGCAGTTGAGGGTCAACTACATTGAAGTGGCTCTGGAGCCACATGTAAGCCAGACCAGGTAGGGATGGCAGATTTCCTTCCCTAAAGGGCATGGTTTCATAGTCAACAATAGACGTTTAATTCCAGATATTTTTTACTGAATTCAAATTCCACCATCTGCCTTAGCAGGATTCGAACCTGGGAACATTAGCTGAGTTTCTGGATCAATAGTCTAGCAATAATACCACTCGGCCATCGCCTCCTCTATTTCAAACTTAACATACTGGGGCTGGAGATCCAGTTCAGGCGAGTGGAGACGGGGTGTTGAACGGGCAGGAGGTAATGCAGGAAGGGCCGTGGATAGCAATGTTTTGGAGTGGTGACAGCTTTGGGAGGAATAGAGGAGGCCAATAAGGACTTTCAGACAAAGGTGAGTCGAAAAGTGACAAAACGAGATTTTCACTGGCAGAGGAGCTGACAGAGAGCAGAGACTGAGAATGCGGTAAAGACAGAAATTTCTAGGTTGTGGGATGGTAAACAGTGCTCTGAGTCAACACTGGGCCCAGGTTTCGTATGGTCTGGTTTAGCCAACGTCTGGGGATGTGAATGAACTCAGCCGCACTTTCCAGAAGGATCTAGAGTTTGACAGGCAATTTCACAGGGGGGTTAACGAGCTGGTGCAGAGAGAGCTGGGAGTCATCATCACCGATATGGAATCTGATCCCACGATGGGACTATCCTCATTATTGATTGATATATTTTACAAAAAGCTTCACGCTCCTTTTTCCCAAAATTATTGGACGTCATTTTAACTTCTTGGCACCGATATTGTTTCCAAGTGTGTGAAATGTCTTAAGTGGTTGGTGCTGGCACAGAGAGGAGGCTTGGGAGACCATTAGGGGACTGAAACAATGCTTTCACTGCTTTGACTAGTCTAATGAGCCCTGCAGTACTCTGCAGAATGTGTGCTGAGATTTGCACAGGGTGAAGGTACTGCTTGGCCTCGGTATTATAATAGCTCCTGTGGGTCCATCATGAGGCCCTGCCACCAGTTATACACCAAGCAGCTGAGGCGAAGCTAAACTCTCCATGATTGACTCATCTGACTGTGGCAAAAGTGAACACAATCCCAATTCTCCATTCACAACAGTCCCACACCTTACTGTGTGAGGATCACCATTTTGGCAGGAAGAATAAAAAATATATTATCTAAATGGTAAGAGAGGGGAAGCACTGGCCTAGTGGTATTGTCACTAGGTTATTAATCCAGAAACTCAGCTAATGTCCTGGGGACCTGGGTTCGAATCCCGCCACGGCAGATGATGCAATTTGAGTTCAACAAAAAGTATCTGGGATTAAGAATCGACTGATGACCATGAAACCATTGTCGATTGTCGGAAAAACCCATCTGTTCTTTAGGGAAGGAAATCTGCCGTCCTTACCTGGTCTGGCCTACATGTGACTCCAGAGCCACAGTACTGTGGTTGACGCTCAACTGCCTTCTGGCAACCATGGATGGGCAATAATTGCTGGCCCAGACAGTGATGCCCATGTCCCACAAATGAATTTTTGAAAAAGATTGCAGAGCTATGAGATTCAGAGAGATCTGGGTGTCATAGTGCATGAATCACAAAAGGTGAGCTGTTTTGCAGTCTCGTCAAGAAACAGCCTAACACGGTCATAATCATACAATCATACCTTACAGATAATGTCTCAGGCAGTAACATCACCTTTCCTGGGTATATCCTGGCTCACCAGAAGCCAGCAAAAGTGGTGGGCAGCACAGAGGTATACAGTCGGAAAGGAGTTGCCCTGCGGGTCCTCAACACTGACTCTCGACCCCATGATGTTTCATGTCACCAGGTCATACATGGGCCAGGACACCTCTTGCTACCACGTGCCATCTCCCCTCAGCTGATGAATCAGTACTCCTGCATGTTGAACACCACTTGGAGGAAGTACTGAGTTATGGTAAGGCACAAATGTCCATCACAACGAGTGGTTTGGTAGTACCACCACAGACTGAGCAGGCTGGGTCCTAAAGGACATAGCCGCTGGACTGGATCTACAGTAGGTGAGGAAAGAACCAACAATACCAAACATACTTGTCCTTATCATCACCAACCCCTTGCTGCAGACGCATGTGTCCATGACAGTATGGATAGGAGTGACCACTGCACAGTCCTTGTGGAGACAAGGTCCCATCTTCACATTGAGGATACCTGCCATCATGTTGTGTGGCACAACCACTGTGCTAAATGGGATAGACTTCAAACAGATTTAGCAGCTCGAGACTGGGCATCCATGAGGTGCTGTGGACCATCAGCAGCAACAGAATTGTATTCAACAGCAATCTATAACCTCAAGGCCCAGCATATCTGCTACTCTACCATTACCAACCTTGGTTCATTGAAGAGTGCAGGAGAGCATGCCAGGAGCAACACCAGGCATAAATAAAAATGTGGTGTCAACCTGGTGAAGCTACAACACAAGTGTGCTAAAAAGCATAAGCAGCAAGTAATAGAGCTAAGCAATCCCACTACCAATGGATCAGATCTGCAGTCCCGCCATGCCCAGTCGCGAATGGTGGTGGACACAAACAATTCACTGGAGGAGGAGACCTCACAAATATCCTCATCCTCAATGATGGAGGAACCCAGCATTTCAGTTCAAAAGACAAGGCTGAAACATTCGCAGCAACGTTTAACCAAAAATGCCGAGTGATGATCCATCGCGGTCTCTTCTGGGGGTGTCCAGCACCACAGATGCCCGTCTTCAGCCAATTTGATCCACTCCATGTGGTATCAAGGAACCATGATGCGGAGATGCCGGCGTTGGACTGGGGTGGGCACAGTAAGAAGTCTCACAGCACCAGGTTCAAGTCCAATGGGTTTGTCTGGAATCACGAGCTTTCAGAGCGCTGCTCCTTCATCAGGTGTGCCTCAGGCTGAGAAAGTTCGTGTTTCCAAATAAACCTCTTGGTCTTTAACCTGGTGTTGTGAGACTTCTTCCTTTATCAAGAAACAGCTGAAGACCCTGGATACTGCAAAGGCAATGGGCCCTGACAATATTCTGGTGATAGTCATGAAGGCTTGTGCTCCAGAACTTTCTGTGCCCCGATCCAAATTGTTCCAGTACAGCTACAACACTGGCATCTACCCAACTATGAAGAACATTGCCCAGGTCTGTCCTACACAGAAGACACGATGTGGATATGCCGGCGTTGGACTGGGGTAAAGATAGTAAAAAGTCTGACAGCACCAGGTTTAAGTCCAACCGATTTATTTTATAATAGACTCACTAGCTTTCAGGGTTAGTCCCTTCGTCAGTGAATGGAGAGTTCTGGCCTCAGACAGAGCATATAAAGCACAGACAGTTTACAGATTACTGATTAGAATGCGAATCTTTACACCTAACCTGCTGTTCAAGTCTTAAAGTGGCCGACAATGTGAGTGGTAGGAGCACTGAGCACAGGTTAAAGAGATGTGTATTGTCTCCAGACAGTACAGTAAGTGAGGTTTTGCAAACCCAGGCAAGTCACAGGGGGTTACAGATAGTGCGACATGAACCCAAGGTTCTTGTTGAGACCGTCCTCATGTGTGCGGAATTTGGCTATCAGTCTCTGCTCAGCGACTCTGCGCTGTCGTGTGTCGTGGAGGCAAGAAAGGATGTCCCGAAGCATGGTACACTGGGGAGACCGTGCAGACGCTACGACAACGGATGAACGAACATCGCTCGACAATCACCAGGCAAGACTGTTCCCTTCCTGTTGGCGAACACTTCAGTGGTCATGGGCATTCAGCCTCTGACCTTCAGGTAAACGTTCTCCAAGGCGGCCTTCACGACACACGACAGCGCAGAGTCGCTGAACAGAGACTGACAGCCAAGTTCTGCATACATGAGGACGGCCTCAACAGGAATCTTGGGTTCATGTCGCACTATCTGTAACCCCGTGACTTGCCTGGGTTTGCAAAACCTCACTTACTGTACCGTCTGGAGACAATACACATCTCTTTAACCTGTGATCAGTGCTCCTTCCACTCACATTGTCGGCCACTTTAAGACTTGAACAGCAGGTTTGGTGTAAAGATTTGCATTCTAATCAGTAATCTGTAAACTGTCTGTGCTTTATATGCTCTGTCTGAGGCCAGAACTCTCCATTCATCTGACGAAGGGGCTAACCCCGAAAGCTAGTGAATTTACTATCAAATAAATCGGTTGGACTTAAACCTGGTGTTGTCAGACTTTTTACTCCACAGAAGAAACAGGACGAATCCAACCTGGCTAATTCCCAGCTCATCAGTCTACTGCAGGTCATCAGTAAAGCGACAGAAGGGGGTCATCAACGGTGCTATTAAATGGCATTTGCTTAGCAATAACCTGCTCAGTTTGGGTTCACCCTTTCCCTTGACATTGACCCCAGGCTCCCTGTCAGGTTTGCCATTGCATTTCATTGTGCGTTCCCACTAGTCTTCTTCTGTACCCTTGTTATCGATTTAACAGGGTTGCAAAGTTGCTTTAAAAACAGATCGCATGATTTGACGGTGATGTCATTCGCGTGTGTGCTCAGGCTGCTATTTTAATTTCAATTTTGTACTTGGTGCAGCGCAGAGAACAGTTCCTCCAATAAAACCTGTTGTGTGTTAGTTTGAATCGATGCATGCAATCCGTATATTTTCTTTCTATTAAAACTCACAACCTTTAACAGAGGTAGGACATTCAAATCCTGGCCGAGCTGAGTCCTTAACAGCAGGACTCGTGCAGCCTCATTCTCCAGTGATCTGCCATCTGTGCTATCCTTGTCCTCTGACCTGTCTGCAGGCTATTTATGTGTGATGTCTCACCAAGTGCAAGTCACATTTCTAAACTACCCTCAAACCTGTACACAGTGCCAGCGTCACCGGCTCATAGCTGTGAATGAGACATTGAGTGGCAATATTTTTCATTCATCATAGTCCTCCTGTTCTTAAACCTATTTCTCTCCTACTCTGCCTTTCCAGGTTACAGGTCTTGGGGATCTGAGAGATTGCAGCATGAGGGGGAAGTGAGAGGAGAGGAGGATGATTACCTTGGAGCACGTTGTCACCTTCAGTGGGTTTCAGCCTCAGTCATTGCCACACCAGTGTTGGCGAGCACTGTCTCTTTCATGAGTGGTGGAGTGAGGGGGTAGGTGTGGATATACAGCTGCGCCATGTTAACGTTGCAATTTTGTCACAATGGAGTGTATCCTCGAGTTAAAGTTTAAATTAGTGTCACAAGTAGGCTGACATTCATACTGCAATGAAGTTACTGTGAAAATCCCCTAGTCACCACATTCTGGTGCCTGCTCGGGTACACCGAGGGAGAATTTATCATGGCCAATGCACCAAACCAGCACGTCTTTCTGGTGGGAGGAAACCGGAGCACCCAGAAGAAACCCATGCAGACACGGGGAGAATGTGCAGATTTCGCACAGACAGTGACCCAAGCAGCACGGTGGCACAATGGTTAGCATTGCGGCATCACAGTGCCAAGGGCCCAGGTTCATTTCTGGCCTCAGGTCATTGTCAATGTGGAGTTTGCATGTTCTCCCCGTGTCTGTGTGGGTTTCCTCTGGGTGCTCTGATTTCCTTCCACAATCCAAAGATGTGCATGTTAGGTTGGCTGGCAATGATAAATTGATCCTAGTGTCAGGGGGATTTGCAGGGTAAATGTGTGGGATTAGGGAATAGAGCTATTGTGGTCAGTACAGATTCAATGGGCTGAATGCCCTCCTTCTGGACGATAGGGATTCTATGATTCTAAGCCTGGAATTGAACCCGTTCCCTGCCACTGTGAGGTAGCAGTGCTAACTACTGTGCCACTATGTTACAAGTGAGTGCAGCTTACTATCTGGGGAAAGATTAGGGCATTATCCTTAAGTATATACAAGAAGCAGTTTCCAGCATGTGGGTGCGAGGGAAAGACAGTCTACCTGTGTTCTCGGGATTTTGTTAAGGAGTTGACTGGCTCCAGATTCCTCCTGTGCTCAGTAAATGAGCAGTGAGTTCCAACATGTCTGTTCCCCCACTGGTTATTCCCTGTTGCCTTTGGCTACGTGAGAGAGAGGGGAGAATGTTAATGAGTGTTGTATGATGTATTGGTTTGATGTGGCTATCGTGGTTGAACAGCTGGCAGGGTGTGCAAGGTGCGGTGTGACATTTACAGCAGTGCTAAGGGTGAGGTGAAGCTATGAAGATGAACGATAAGCCGTGACTGAGGTTGTTGGTAGATGAGAGATTGAGATAAGGCATTGAGCAGTATCTGAGGTTAATGTGACTTTTGAAGATTCATTTGCTCACCTTGACCGTTCATGTAAGGTCATTGAACATCTTGTGGCACTGCATCCAGGTGCCCAGGGCTTATATCCTGGCATTGATCACGCCATCTGCTCCCACTGCCTTCTGAGAGTTTGTCTGGAAAGCCTCCTATTCCTCCGTGGATAGGTGGCATCTCTCCTCCTCTCTGTGTCCTGCAAGAGGGCATCATCCCGTGCAGAAACAGAGCAACCTGCATCGTGTTCTCTGCCATGATGCGGCATTCTTGTGCCTTACTTTTGGAATGACCTGCAGCGTCTGATCCAGCCACAATGCAACTCCACTTGAACTTGTGTTCACCTTTCAGGGTTTGGAGCACCCTGCTCTAGCAACGTAGTCACTGAACAGCGTGATTTGTGGTGGAACGATGCAACATGAATCCTTCATGCTCCCTGTCTCAGAAACAACAAGCACAGGGGCATCCCACATCAAGCAGCCCTTTTGTTATGAAGTGGAGGTGGATTGCCCCCTCTGAGAACTAACACCTAACCACTCAGAAGAGGAGTCCCTGATCTCATAATCTGTAAAAGTGAGTGTGAAGTGGTACGATCTGCTCTTCAGCAACTTTTAGTGGTTAAATCAAAATAAGTCCCTGACATTCTCTCTAAAATCAACAAGTAGCAATTTATTTGTCTAACGTCAAAGTAAACTAAACTATTAGCAAATCGAATAGAACATGATTCTAATGAAATGTTGTTCAGATAAATACAATTCCCATTTATTAACAAAAAAATAGAATTTTAGTCACTCTCTAAATTACAACCAGGTTTTGTGTCTTCTGGAATATTCTGGGCCTTGACAGTTGATTCTTCTTTCTTCTTTGCTATCGAGATGAGGCTTTAAGCTGAAAGTTATGAGCTGAAGCGGGCGCAGTTGTTGTCCTCTGTTGCACTGCCTCCTTCCTTTTACACTTGTGATGACATATCGATATCCCCCACAGTAGGATTGGTCCAAGGTTGCCAAAACCATTGGATTTAAATTTAATAGGTTCTTGGTAACTAGGTGCCTAATTCAAATTGATTGGCTGAATTCAAATAATTCAAATGCCTGAAAGCCTGTTGCCTTGGTAACCCTGCTGCTCGGCCTTCCAATACAAACTCCGTTTGGGCGCTCTCTCGCTACTTGCATTTTTTTAAACTTTCCAAGCACAGAAAAAACATCATCTTTTTAAAGGGACCATGCAAAGATTTCCCCGCTAGCATTTTATTCACAATTACTCTACCAAACATCGCAACACTTTTCAGAGGATAAGCAAGGGAATTAAGGGTTTATGAGTTGCTGACAGGAAGTTGGAGTTGAGACACAACCAGACCAGCCATGGAATGGCAGGGGGCTCAAAGGACTAAATGGTCTACTCCTGCTCCGAAGTTCTATGTTCCTACCTCCTATCAAACACAGAGCTTGAAACGATCAAACTTTACCATATAATGCATTTAGTTCTTAACACCTGACACTGTATTTGGTAATACTCAGCATGCTTTGTACTTTGGTGATGCATTTACCCGGCAACACATCAGTGGAACGACGTTAATTTGGTGAGAGGGAAGGAGAGTGGATAGATTGCATTTCTGTTTGCTATACGAGTTAGAAAGATCAGATGGTTTTGAAGAAAAGGTTACCTGCACAGATGACTCCTGCATCTTCATGATGTCCACAGTTGTGTACACCCCATCCCAGACTGTGACAGTTCAATAATGAGGGCTCACTCCCGTCACAGTTTACATTGTCCAACAGAATCAGTCCCTTTCCATATCCAAAGTATGAATTGGTGGTGGAGGATATTGCTGTGCCACAGCCCATCTGCTGGCACACAACTTTGGCATCATTCATGCCCCAGTCATCATCGCAAATTGTTCCCCACTGTCCTCTGTACTTTATCTCCACTCTGCCTTGACAGGAGTTGTAGCCATTGACTAAACGGATGTTACCCTCCCCTGTAAAAAGAAGAAATGGTTAATTTCCAATTACATTGGTACAATTAAAGATTTCATGTTTCTTCAGTGGGGTTGGACTGTTCTCTGTTTCTTGAATAGCTTATATAGTTCCGTGTGCAGTGATAACATCACAGCCAGAACTTAAGGCAACAAGACAGACAGTCCTGATCTGCTGTGTAATGATGTGGGTATGCCGGCGTTGGACTGACGGTCTCAACAGGGATCTTGGGTTCATGTCGCACTATCTGTAACCCCCGTGACTTGCCTGGGTTTGCAAAACCTCACTTACTGTACTGTCTGGAGACAATACACATCTCTTTAAACTGTGATCAGTGCTCCTTCCACTCACATTATCAGCCACTTCAGGTCTTGAACAGCAGGTTAGGTGTAAGGATTCGCATTTTAATCAGTAATCTCTAAACTGTCTGTGCTTTATATGCTCTGTCTGAGGCCAGAACTCTCCATTCACCTGACGAAGAGGCAGTCCCCTCAAAAGCTTGTGAGTATATTATCAAATAAATAGGTTGGACTAAAACCTGGTGTTGTCAGACTTTTTACTGTTGTGTAACCCAGGGGATGCAGCCTGAAGTGTTTGAGTGTTGTTGGAAAGTAGTGTCTTGGGCTGTCTGCTTCATGCTTGTGAATAAATCTGAAAACGGTATGATGGTGGGTCCATCTACCTATCAGAAGCAATGACAGCTGCCCCAAACCTAACATCCAAACACCACCCCCACATGAGTTACTTTGTAATGACCAAGAGTGGGAATCTAGGATTCTGATCCTTCCTAACTGAGGAACACAGATGTTAACTACGGCCCTCTTCACAACATTGTACCAAAGATTGGCTAACTCAACACACACCAAGTTGCCAATTTCTAATTGAACCATTGTGGAAATTGGTGCATGGTTAATAATGCTTTAGTGGTATCAATGCTGGACTATTAATCGAGAATCTCAGCTAATGTTCCGGAGACGTGGGTGTGGATCCCACCATGCCAAATGGTTGAATTTGAATCCAATTTAAAAAAAATCTGGAATGAAGAATCTACTCATGACCATGAAACCATTGTCAATTGTCGGGAAAACCCACCTGGCTCACAAGTGTCCTTTAGGGAAGGAAATCTGCCGTCCTTACCTGGTCTGGCCTCTGTGTGATTCCAGACCCACAGTAATGTGGTTGACTCTCAAATGCCCTGTGAACAAGGGCAACTCGGGTTGGGCAATAAATGCGGGACAGCCAGCAACACCCATGTCCCACAAATGAATAAAAAAGCTTTGGGAATTTCCTCAGAGATGCAGGGGATTCTACCATCATAACTGAACCCGCAGTGTGACCTGTAAGGAGGGTTTCCATCATAGCTATAGTGACCGAGCAGGTGTGGGAGCAGTTCAGAGCAAGTTCCTGACCCAGAAACTGTGGATTATCAGAACATCATGGGAACTGACCACTTTCAAACAGGATAGTTCCCCAAAATATTAAGGCTGAAGATCAAAGCACATGAGGTTCAAAAATCAGAGGAACAGCATTTCAGAAAACATATTAATGTCGTTCTATTCTTTCTCACCTCCAATGGGCTTTAGCTTCACTCTGACATGGGTCCCTGTGTTTATTCACACCGCACCCAGATAACTTCCATTGCGTACGTACTGGTTAATTAAGCACACTCACCATCAAGTTCAGTCCTCTCCTCCCCCTTCCCCCTCCTTTATCCTTGGACCTATTGCATCCTCCATCCTTTCCACTTGTCCAGCCTGGGAACTTCCATCCACACACTCACCCATGTGACCTGAAAATCTCTGCTAGCTACAGTGGCAAGTCTTTTTCTTCATCCCCTTTCACTGGTCGGTAGTAACTAATTAGTCAGCAGTAGGGCCAAGTGAAAGACATACCAATCCACAAATAATAAAGTCAATTGTTTCATTATGCATTCATTCTTTTCCAAGTGTATGGCTCACTGAGTTTGATTAGTCTGCCAATAGGATAATGGTGCTGTGTCAGAAATCTGTCCTATTGTCATTCCAGAGAGCCTATGAGATGAGGATCATTATTGACCAAAACACTGGCAGTGTGGTCAGCAGTTCAGATGCCTGAACAGATCGCAAAATGTTTTGCAATACATCCGACAGGTATATCTAGCATTTATTGTGTCTCCTTCACATTCTACAGCTCCATAACACAAAGAACCTTTGACCATGGAGGAAGAGAAAGACAACTCATAACCAGAACTGCAGCAACTCATAGGAATAGGCTAAGTGGCTTTAATGGTGGAGCCTGGAATGACATTTTGCTCCAAGAAATGTGAATGTCCAATCTTGTCAGTACTTACACTTCTAAAGACCGGCAGTCTCTGCTCTCTTTCGCACTGCAGTGATCCCACTGCATTGTAATCCTGCAACTAGATCACCACTCAAGGTAACAAATATTACGCAGACTGCGGAATTATTGTAGGACGATTACCTTGTTTGTATTCCCAGGCAGATACTTCGCTTTTATTTATCTGGTTGATTGGTGTGGAGCTGAAATCTAGAGGCAGAAAGATCAGTTAAAATTGCACCTTGGATAATCCTCTGAACAGCAGCCTTGATCTGGAGTTGATTTACTCCAAGTGCCATCTTGTTTATGGGGGGACTGAAAATCCACAATCTGGCTGCCTGCCAGTGACTGTGGTGGAGCAGGAGCTGCAAACCCAGTAGCTTCCAGTTCCTGCTCCACCACAGTCACTGGAATGCCAGGGGTTAGGCTGGTGGTCTTTTAAATGGATGGTTATGGAAGTGTTTTGGGCTTCATCAGGCATCCCTGTTAACCAGACCCTTAACATAAAAGGGAGCCAAGTTTAAAGTTTCCTTGTCGCTATCTTCAGGGGTCTCCAGGCCTTGGCCCTGGTCTGGAAGCAACTCAAGTTTCCCACTTCCATCCACTCTTTTGACATTCGAGCCACACTCTGGCACCTGTTTGGGTACACTCAGGGAGAATTCAGCATGGCCAATGCACCTAACCAGCACGTCTTTCCGACTGTGGGAGGAAACCAGAGCATCGAAACGGAACCCATGCAGACACAGGGACAATGTGCAGACTCTGCACAGACAGTGACCCAAGTTGGGAATCGAACCCAGGTCCCTGGCGTTATGAGGCAGCAGTGCTAACCACTGTGCTACATTATATTTAGGTGTTTGAGATGGGATCTCTTTTGCTAGCAATGCTACAGCATTTGTATATTGAGGAAAAAGATGGTGGGTTCCTGGCAATGTAGCTTTCCGCTTTTCTTTACCCCTGTACCCCAGAAAATTTTGGGAGGCGGAATGGGGATATGGGGCACAAAATGAATTGGCGCAAACCTGAAATTATCCATCCAAATGTAAATTACGATTGCAAGATTGGGGAGGGCATCAATTTGCTCACTCCTGCCCTGAGTTTGGCACAGGCTGTCCACTGGGATGGATTATATTGACCAGACTGTTGAGAGAGTCTAAGCAATTCTCAGGTCTAGGATTTAAAGTAAATTTTGTACCGTTGCATATGACAGCCACGTCCTCATAATGGTTGCAGTTGTGGATGGCCCAGCCCAAGCTTCCACACTCACTCAGCGAAGACTCCGTCCCTTTGCACTCCACATTGTCCAGCAGGATTACCCCTGTCCCTTTGCCAAAGGGCAAGTTTCCTGCCACAGAGAGGGCACGCCCACATCCGAGCTGCTGGCAAACCACGTTTGCATCCACAATGTCCCAGTCGTCATCGCACACTGTCCCCCAAGTTCCATTGTAAACGATTTCCAGAAGGCCTTGGCATGAATTTCGACCATTCACCAAGCGGACTGTTGGGGTCAGAACATTAAAACACTTTGTGAAAACTGTTAGTTTAAAAAAAATAAGAGAAAGCAGGTGTTTATCAAACTTGTCAGTCTCCCTTCTCCATCCGCGTGCTCCATTAAATGAACTGTCCAATAGAATGGGAAGTCAAAGAAAGGGTCATCTTGGCTTTGAAGCTTTTGCTATCCTCTCCCCACAGATACTGCCAGGCCCGCCGAGTTTTTCCAACATTTTGTTTTTATTTTATGCTCATATAACGCCTTTCACAAGATCAGGACACTGCAGTGTGTTACTACTTTTGAAGTGTGTTAACCCCTGTGATATCAGAAAGATGGCAGTGAACCTATTGGTTACAAGCTCCAGCAAACAACAATATGGTAACAAACAGATATTCTCTCAGTGATTGACAGGCCATTTGGTATAACTCAGAAAAACCCATTACCATCTGTTCCTGAAATTTGAGTAGAGTTCATTGTTGACACTTCCCAAGGACTATCATTACAGCTGAGCCCATTATGAATGCTTGGTTGAGTTTAAGAAGCTCCAATGCACTCTGGAAGGCTGTGTTTACATGGTGATTGCAAGTTTAAAGTGGCTATTAAAGGATTAGCTGCCTTTTATATGGTTACTGAATAGAAGTTTGTTGTTTCTATGACAGATTGACCACTTGAAGAATTTCATGAATGAAAGTTTTTTTTCTACATCATGTACAAATGAGTGGGATGGCTATTAGCTTGTTCGGCATTTACTCTTTTTTCATCTCTACATGGTCCCTAATGTCTACCCACAGTGGATGCTAGATGGCTATGGACTTGGCATGGGATGGGGGGGTAGGTTGTGGGAATATGAGGGGGCATGGGGAGTGGGTATGGGCTGAGGGTTAGAGGGCATGGGAGTGGGTTGAAGTCCCAAACACTCAGGTAGGTATTCTGATTAGCCCACCTTGACATTGTTGGTCCCTGTGCCTGCCTCTGATTTGCTTCCAGGGTCCAACTCAATCCTGCCCCAACCCCCAGCTCCAGCGTCACAAATAAAAACATCACGTGACCAGGTCCATTACGTCAAAAGTTTCCAACTCAAGCTATCTGCCTCAATGATTAAAATTTAGCTCAGAGGAAGTGTTTCCAATTGTGTGCAACACAAGAAGTCACCAGGAGATTCAAAAGAAACATTTTCATTTGGCGAATGGTAAGAACGTGAATTCCTCTACTCTCACAAGTGTTTGAGGCTAATATTACAGATGCAACAAAAAAGAAGCCAAAAAAGCCTGAGCGAGCATGTTATTGAGAATTAGACTGACAGAGTTAGATAAGGGAGCTTAGAAAACTCTAGTGGGGTATATATTCCAGGAGAGCTTGGCTGAGCTGAATTGAGCTGTTTCCCTGTTGCATATCCTCAGTAATTGAATGGAAAGCAATCTGATTTCCAATCCTAATTCACATAAGGCATGTCAGATACAAGTATCAATTGGATACTCAAGAATATTAGCCGAGATATAAATACAGTATAGGATCTAATGAATAAAAGAATAATGCCGATATTAATCCAAAGGAGCTCTCCTTACCTTTATGAGCTGGAGTTGATGTTGAATCATCTAAAATGATAGTGGAAAACACATTACAAATTAGTACCAGGAGGTGTATGCGAGATCTTGAATTCTCAAGTCAATTATAAGGTGATTAAAATGCCAATATGAGCAATTCACAGTGCTCTTAACGTACACTATTTAATAGAACATAGAACATTACAGCGCACAACAGGCCCTTCGGCCCACGATGTTGCGCCGGCCAGTTAAAAAACAATGACCCTCTAACCTAAACCAATCCCTTTCCGTCCATAAACCTATCCACGGATCTCTTAAACGCCCCCAAACTAGGCGCATTTACAACTGCAGCAGGCAGGGCATTCCAATCCCTCACCACCCTCTGGGTAAAGAACCTACCCCTGACATCCGTCCTATAACTACCACCCCTTAATTTAAAGCTATGCCCCCTCGTGCTAGCTTTCTCCATCCGAAGAAAAAGGCTATCACTGTCCACCCTATCTAAACCTCTAATCATCTTATATGTTTCAATAAGATCCCCTCTTAGCCGCCTTCTTTCTAGCGAAAACAACCCCAAATCCCTCAGTCTCTCCTCATAGGACCTCCCCTCCATACCAGGCAACATCCTGGTAAACCTCCTCTGCACCCTCTCCAAAGCCTCCACATCCTTCCTATAATGTGGGGACCAGAACTGCACACAATACTCCAAGTGCGGCCGCACCAGAGTTGTGTACAGTTGCAACATGACGCTGCGACTCCTAAATTCAATCCCCCTACCAATAAACGCCAAGACACTGTATGCCTTCTTAACAACCTTATCCACTTGATTCCCAACTTTCAGGGATCTATGTACACCTACACCTAGATCCCTCTGTTCATCCACACTATTCAGAGTCCTCCCGTTAGCCCTATACTCGACACATCTGTTATTCCTACCAAAGTGAATTACCTCACACTTCTCCACATTAAACTCCATCCGCCACCTCTCGGCCCAGCTCTGCAACCTGTCTAAGTCTCCCTGCAAACTATGACACCCTTCCTCACAATCCACCACACCTCCGACTTTGGTGTCATCAGCAAACTTACTAATCCACCCAACTATACCCTCATCCAGATCATTAATAAAAATTACAAACAGCAGTGGCCCCAAAACAGATCCCTGAGGCACACCACTCGTAACTGAACTCCATGACGAATATTTACCATCAACCACCACCCTCTGTCTCCTATCTGCTAGCCAATTCCTGATCCAATTACCTAGATTACCCCCAATCCCATACATCTGCATTTTCTGCAGAAGCCTTCCATGGTGAACCGTATCAAACGCCTTACTAAAGTCCATATATACCATGTCAACTGCCTTACCCCCATCCACCTCTTTGGTCACTTTCTCAAAAAACTCAATAAGGTTAGTAAGGCACGACCTACCCGCTACAAAACCATGCTGACTATCTCCAATCAATTCATTACTCTCCAAATAACTATAAATCCTATCCTTAATCATTTTTTCTAAAACCTTGCCCACAACAGAAGTAAGACTCGCCGGTCTGTAATTCCCGGGGAAGTCTCTGTTCCCCTTCTTAAACAAGGGGACAACATTCGCTATCCTCCAATCTTCCGGCACTATACCTGAGACCAACGACGACCTGAAGATCAGAGCCAGAGGCTCTGCAATCACCTCTCTAGCCTCCCAGAGAATCCTAGGGTAAATCCCGTCTGGACCAGGGGACTTATCTATTTTCAAACCCTCAAGAATATCCAGCACATCCCCCTTATCAACTGCAATACTGTCTAGTTTACACCCCTGCAACCCAGTGTTCTCCTCAGCTACATTTATGTCCCCCTGCGTGAACACCGAAGAGAAATATTCGTTCAATGCCTCTCCAATATCTTCCGGTTCCATACACAACTTCCCTCTGCTGTCTGTAACTGGCCCTAATCTTGCCCTAACCAACCTTCTGTTCTTAACATATCTATAGAACGCCTTAGGATTCTCCTTAATCCTATCAGCCAAAGTCTTCTCATGTCCTCTTTTAGCCCTTCTTAACTCACTCTTCAACTCCCTCCTAGCCAATCTAAAGCTTTCTAGTGCACTACCTGAGCCCTCAAGTCTCATCCGAACATAAGCCTCCTTTTTCTTTTTAACCAACAAATCAACTTTTTTAGTGCACCACGGTTCCCTACCTCGACCAATTCCTCCTTGCCTGACAGGGACATACCTATCAAGGACTTGCAGTAGCTGCTCCTTGAAAAAAACTCCACATTTCGGATGTTCCCAGTCCCTGCAGTCTCCTAGTCCAACCTATGCTTCCTAATTCTCTCCTAATAGCCTCATAATTACCCTTCCCCCAGCTAAAACTACTGACCCGAGGTTCATGCCTATCCCTATCCATCACTAAGGTGAACGTAACCGAATTGTGGTCACTATCACCAAAATGCACACCAACTTCCAAGTCTAGCACCTGGTCTGGCTCATTTCCCAGCACCAAATCCAATATAGCCTCACCTCTAGTTGGCCTATCTACATACTGAGTCAAAAAACCTTCCTGCACGCTCTGTACAAAAACTGACCCCTCTAACGAGCTAGAGCTATAGCAATTCCAATCAATATTAGTACAGTTAAAGTCCCATGTTCCATGTTAATATTCCCATGTTTAACAGAATAATTGGTGGGAGCATGAGGAATTTCTAAGATTAGCCAGTCAATGGAATTCCCAGAGCTGTGGAATTATATATGTATTTCCCAATATTTATTTATGAGTGTCACAAGTAGGCTTACATTAATACTGCAATGAAGTTACTGCGAAAATCCCCTAGTTGCCACACTCCAGTGCCTGTTCGGGTACACTGAGGGAGAATTTAGCATGGCCAATGCACCTAACCAGCACATCTTTCTGACTGTGGGAGGAAACCAGAGCATCCAGAGGAAACCCCTAACAGACATGGTGAGAACATGCAAACTCCACACAGACAGTCACCCGAGGCTGGAATCAAACCATTGTCCTTGGAGCTGTGAGGCAGCCATGTTAACCACTGTGTCACTGTGATACAGGTCTCGGGTAGGGGAGCTGCAAGAGTTCTATTTTCAGGAAAACATACCTGGTAAACAGGTCTGTTTGATGATTAAATTGAATTTAAGTACTGAATTTAGAGTATTGTGTACAGTTTTGGTCACCTAGTTACAGGAAGGATGTAAATAAGGTTGAAAGAGTGCAGAGAAGGTTCACAAGGATGTTGCCGGGACTTGAGAAGCTGAGTTACAGAGAGAGATTGAATAGGTTAGGACTTTATTCCCTGGAGCGAAGAAGAATGAGGGGAGATTTGATAGAGGTGTGGAAGATTTTGATGGGTATAGATAGAGTGAATGCAAGCAGGCTTTTTCCACTGAGGCTAGGGGGAAAAAAAACCAGAGGGCACGGGTTAAGGGTGAAAGGAGAAAAGTTTAAAGGGAATATTTGGGGGGCTTCTTCACGCAGAGAGTCGTGGGAGTGTGGAATGAGCTGCCGGATAAAGTGGTAAATGCGGGGTCACTTTTAACATTTAAGAAAGAACGGGTTCATGGGTGAGAGGGGTGTGGAGGGATATGGTCCAAGTGCAGGTCAGTGGGATTAGGCAAAAAATAATTCGGCACAGACAAGAAGGGCCAAAAGGCCTGTTTCTGAGCTGTAATTTTCTATGGACCAAAGGCCGGGCAGAGATCACCCTGGTGCAGGTTGCACTTGGCTGTTTGAAGAAAGACAGGTTTGCCCAAAAGGATTTTGTTTCCTGTCAACATATTAGTATTTCATCCGCTACATGCAACGCTCCACAGTATGGCAAATTCATCTTCTCAGGGCTCCATGGGGTTCCCAATGGATACAACTTCATCCTGGCCAGGGCAATTGCCTTGGGACTCAAATACACCACCTACTACTGAATCCCTGCTGAGCCACAACTGATACAAGAAACTTGCAACAGAAATGCTGGAAGCACTCAGTAACAGGGGTGTGCCTCAGTTAGTCTCCATAACCGGATGCAGCAACAAACTTAAGCCCTGCATCTCATTAGCGTGCCAGGTGTCTTGGGTTAAGTATGAGACAGGGGGACTCCATGAGAGCTTTTCCATAAGGACGAGGCTGGCTGTGCTGGTGGCAGGACAGGTCTGAGCTTTCCTGGTAAGCCTTGCCCTGCCAAGCAAAGTGAGGTAGGTGGCAGCTTCCTGACCTTCATCAGGCTGCGCTTTACCCAGTGGGAAACCATGCTGGATTCTCTCTCAATGCAACGTTAAAATTGCAGTTGGAGCTTGATTGTATCACGAGGCTCTTGATAGCGTTGATGAACTTGAATCCTGCCAGCGTTGAGCAGGAGGTATACCTGCCTGACGATCAGAAACAATGAGGTGGGGTGGATTTTATCCAGTCTGTAAGGGCAAGGACCGTGGTGGGTACGGTGACTGAACAAGGCGGGAGCTTATGCTCTTACTTTCCCAATGAGGGGTTTGAATTTAGAGATTGAGTCAATGTCGCCTGTATGGGTTCTGTTCTGTTGAGGGTTCCTACTATTCATACGTTTACATCCCATAAACGTTCATCTTGTTAAAACCTTTTGCAATGAAGTGCATAAAACCATAAGATGTAGGAGCAGAGGTAGGCCATTTGGCCCATTGAATCTTCTCCACCATTCAATGAGATCATGACTGATCTGACAGAACCTTTAACTCCACTTTTCCCACTTTGATAATCCTTGATTCTCTTGCTGATTAAAAATTTGTCAATCTCAGCCCTGAACATATTTAGTGACACAGCCTCTACGGTGCTCTGTGGTAAAGAATTCCACAACTCACTATCTTCTAACAGAAGAAGTTCCTACTCATCTCTACCTTAAATGGGTGACCCCTTACTCTGCGCTTCTGCTCTCTGGTCCTCGACTCTCCCACAAGGGGAAACAACCCTCATGATAAAGTCAGTGGCACATGAGAATCACGCAGCATCTAGTTCATGTGCGGTTAACGGAGATGTGTAACAGTCAACTTTGTGCTGTTATATCTGAAGTCAGCAGTGTTTTACTCAGTGGGAGGGGAGCAGGAGAATGGTCGCTTGCATGGAGCCTTGAGACTGGTCAGGGCGAGTCATTGGTCGAGGGTGGGTGTGAAATGGGGTTGGGATATAGTGGAATGGAAAATGGATTCAAGGGCATTCTGAGGATAGAACTGGAGGCATAAAGGAGTGAAGTGGGAAGGGGCTGACGTCCTGGGTGCATTGAGCAGAGTCAAGATAAGAACAGCAGGGGCCTAATGGGTGACGTCAGTACTATCCATCTCAGGATGTTGGCTGGCAGAGTCCTTAAAAAGCTTTGAATTCATCTACAATATTTCAATTACTCCCACTGAGAGTGATCTCAGGCAACATCCTTTACAATGCGGAGAAGGGAGAGTCTGTAAGTGGAGACAACTCTCACAGGCTGCTACATACAACACTGAACACTAAAATGGATATCCAATGAAGAGTGAGCGCAAAAGCACAACTCTGTTTCACCCATGCCACCTTTGTGCTCTCAACAAATCTTACATTCTTGGCAGTGGAGTTGGGCAGGAAGGTTGTTTCTGTGGTGGAGAGACTCCCTGTTTAATCGCCCACCTACAGCTGCTGCATGGTCAGCTGACAGTAGGTGTCACCGCTAAAAAATGTCTTTGTCACGTGATGGCACGTGTTTCCCACGTGCGCTGCGGGCAATTTAAATCTTAATTGTAATCAAGTGTGGAAACCGGCAAAATGGGAGAGCAGCTATCCATTCCCTGTTCCAGGCTTGTCACAGTGAATATTCCACCCAATGAGTTCCAAGCGGTTTCCCAGTGGATAAAAAGGAAAAGATACTTGAACTGCCAATTCAAACAGTGTCTGTATATCTTCATACCCCGAAGGGTACAGAGAGAGTGTAAACCCAGTGTAACGGGGGCTAAGACCCCATACTGTATTTTTACGCAATCAATATACGTCATCAGGGCTAATTCCTGCCATTTTAAACTGGACAATGGCCTTTTAAAATGACTGAAACTATGCTCGGCTGTGATCCCAAACAAAACATCCATCAGGGCGGTATCGTCTAGGCTTGCACTTTCTTACCTCTGAAGATACGCTAACAACAAAGATACGCGATACAAAGATCATCTCAATCTGTCACGCAAATCAGTCTCCCATCTATTGACTCTGTCTACACTTCCTACTGCCTCGGCAATGCAGTCAGCAGAATCAATGACCTGCCAATCTCTGTGAAGGAACATGGTATTGGACTTTATTTCTGGACTTTGGACCCATGTGAAACAATAATATCCTTATAAATAATTATTTCTCTATCCCTCCTTATTTATTGTATGAATTCACAGGGAGCTATGTACTAACGTCCCCTCCTGTGTTTTGAGTGTGTGTGAATAAAATAATCCACTAAATTCACTCTATCTTGGGTTGCTGTGGGATTATTAATGGAAATGGAATTACACCAAAACCGAGGGATTGTGAAATACGCCACTTACAAAAGGGGAAATTAAAATCAAAAACGCCTTTTTGTTGATGGATGAGTGGCGAGAGGAGAAATCATGGCTGTTTTAATTAATCCCCATCTTGTCCGTAACAAAGTCAGAGGATCCCAGAGAATGAGAATGTTATATTCCCATCCATTTTTCATATTCCTGCATCAGTTTATCGCAATACTATTCAGATTGCATAGCTAGTATGGATCACCCCAACTCTTCTTGAATTCATGATCTAGGGACATGGGATACCTATTATTACCCCTAGTGGACATTCCCCATGATAATCTTACTAACAGATTTACTGGTGACTGGGTCTATTAGATTTATTGCCACAACAACACAGTCCATGAGTTAAGAACATAAGAACATAAGAAATAGGAGCAGGATTAGGCCATCTAGCCCTTGGACCCTGCCCCGCCATTCAATAAGATCATGGCTGATCTGAAGTAGATCAGTTCCACTTTCCTGCTTTCTCCCCATAACCCTTAATTCCCCTGTCTATCAGAAACCTATCTACCCGTGACTTAAATATATTTAGCGAGGTAGCCTCCACCACTTCAACGGGCAGAGAATTCCAGAGGTTCATCACCCTTTGAGTGAAGAAGTTCCTCCTCAACTCTGATCTAAACTGCCTCCCCCTCATCTTGAGGCTGTGTCCTCTAGTCCTGCTATCCTTTCTAAGTGGGAAGAATCTCTCTACCTCTACCCTATCCATCCCCTTCATTACCTTATACGTCTCTATAAGATACCCCCTCATCCTTCTGAAGTCCAGCGAGTACAGACCTTGTCTAATTAGTCTCTCTTCATAGTCCAACTCCCTCATCTCCGGTATCAGCCGAGTGAACCTCCTCTGCACTCCCTCCAAGGCCAAAATATCCTTCCACAAGTGCAGCGACCAAAACTGCACTCAGTACTCCAGCTGCGGCCTCACCAGTGCCCTGTACAGTTGCAGCAAGACCTCCCTGCTTTTATATTCTATCCTCCTCACTATAAAGGCCAACATCCCATTCGCCTTCTTGATCACTTGTTGCCATTCTCTCCAGGAGCTGAGGCGCATTATCCCCTTCGTCTTTGAACAGGAAAGAAGGTGATGGAAATTCGGAATAGACAAATTGCACCACCTGTATTAGCACTGTTACATTACCATCCTAAATCAAAACACTTATACGCAAGATGCACACAACATACACACACACACACAAACACATTTGTATTCACGTGTATGTGTGCATCTGTATTTTTGCGTGCCTGTGTTTATTTGTCTGTGTTTATGTCATGGGGATCCGCATTTGTCTGTATTTTTCTGCTTAATTATGATTGTGTGTCTATATCCATTAAATTATTAAATGATACAATTCCAAACTTTTGCGATATTGGGCTGATGTTTACACCGGAGGCCCCTGCTACCCTCCCATTTTAAAATTTGTGGACTGTTTCCACTCAACCCCCCACCCGCCCCTGCTCCACTCCCCATTCAACCCACTATTGAAACTCCCTCAAACCTCCCTCCCCACCAGCCCTCCACACCCCAGCGGATCACAACATTCTGGCCACGGTTACCAACAAGCTACTCACTTGTGACTTCACGCTTTGAGATGTGTTCGGTTTCTGAGAGAGAGAGAGAGAAAAGACAGGATGTAAATCCTTCATGAGACCATTTTTTGGATAATAGTGCCTATTTCTCAATGATCTATTTATTCCTACGATCTATCATGTTGTGCGTTTGTCTTGCTGTAAGAGTCGTGCCTACTTCCTGCAGAGTTTTCTGACTGTTGCACTCTATGAAATGCTCCAACTGAATTCAGAGTCGGACCGCTGACCATCTCCCCCCTTTTGGAGGTCCTCCAAAAGCTGTAGAGCTTTACGTCCGGCTGTTAATTGGATTTTTCCGGTTTTTTTCCCGACAATTAGGAGCCCTTTGCTCTTTCAGTGTTATCCTGATATCTCAGTGCTCCATTCAACGCACGACTGTCTCCGTCAGGCTAAGGGGGCTGCTGCAGTTTCTGTTAGCGGCTGTAGAGGGCAGTGTGGGCTACGAAAGGCTGAATTGTATTTGGGGCTCTGAATTTAACAGCCAGAAGCATGAACCGTGAGTCCAAAAAATAGAGTAGACAGGGCAGAGTGTGGGGCACAGGGGTACCTGGCAAAAAGGGAAGGTGGAGAGTGTGTTTAAAGTAATTCGCACCAGAAGGAACCAGCCCAAATTTAGCTGCTCGTCATTGCAATTTGGGAATGACAGTGTCCTAGTTTACAGGGGAGAGATACAAACAAGTGTCCAGAGGGGCAATTTTTTCGCACAGAGGGTGATGAGTGTTTGGAACAAGCTGCCAGAGGTGGTAATAGTAGTAGGAGGCGGGTACAATTTGATCTTTTAAAAAGCATTTGGATAGTTACATGGATACGATGGGTATAGAGGGATATGGGCCAAATGCGGGCAATTGGAATTAGCTAAGAGGTTTTAAAAAGAAGGGGCGGCATGGACAAGTTGGGCCAAAGGGCCTGTTTCCATGCTGTAAACCCCTCTGACTCGATGACTCGATAACCCAGAGAACGTGAGTTCAAATCCCACCATGGCAAGTCAAATTCAGTAAAAAGCTGGCTTTAGAAAAATGATCACAAAAATGTCAAATTTTTTTGTTTAAAACCTGACTGGTTCACTCAAGCCCTTCATGTCATCCCTTCTTGCTGGCCTATGTGCGATTCCATTACCACGCTGATATAGTTCCCTCCCCTAACTGCTTTCTGAAGCAGCCTAGCAAACCACTCTATTGCCTATGATCCCATATTCTAGGACGAGGGAAGAAATATCATATCGGTGAGTTAATAATGTTGACACATTTTGCATGGAAACAGAAGCAGTGATTTAATTGTAATGAGAACCTTTTCAATAAGTGTGAAGAATGCATTCTTTATAAAATGAAAACCATCAAGTTAGCAGAAGTTAGTTACAAAATAATTGTTAGCTTTGCCAGGTAAGTAATTGTTTGTTCCTTTACTGCAACTTTACTTAAAATTACAAAACTCGAGATTCAAAGCCAGGAGCTTCTCACCCGACCCTCATACTGAAAAAGCAAGAGGCAGCAGAACTCACCAGGAATGACCAGGGAGATCATCAGAAGAGTTACAGAGGTGATTAGGACACAGAGCAACCAAATAAAAACCCTCCATCTTCTGAGGTGAGTGAGTGCCCGGTGCCTCAACGCCATTTCCTTCAGCTGTAAATCAGTTCTCCTCTTGATCATACACTGAGCTGGACGACAGTTGGTTCATCAGAGGGCTTACGCTGCCTGCGCTGAGAACAAACACAAGGTTATGTGACGGCTGGGTAATTTTTGAAGATAGTAGGGCCTTACCCTCCAGTGAATTTTGGGGTGGGGGGGTGGGAATGTTGGGGTTTGTCTTCACATTTTCTGACTCGGAAATTTCCTCACAGGAGCGTCGAGAGTTCAGGGTCAACCGCTCAAGCCAGGTGCCCCCTGGAGGGGAGAAGTGCTCCACAATGTTCTTCTGCAGTGGTTCTCCTGGCACTAGGTCTGAGCATGGCTCAGGTAATGGAGACCACTGGCTGGCTCTGCTGTCTGCTTCAGGCAGGAATTATACAGCAGGAATAGAGTCAAAGTGGGGAGCGAAATGACCAAAAAAAAGTGCTACAAAGGAAAGAAATTACCCAAAGTGTCTGAAACATTTAACTTGGACACAGTTAACGTTTATCTATTAGCATTACAAGTAGGCCCCACAAAAACACTGCAAGGAAGCCACTGTGAAAATCCCCCAGTCACCACACTCCAGCACCTGGTTGGGTACACTAAGGGAGAATTTAGCATGGCCAATGCACCTAACAGGCACATCTTTGGACTGTGGGAGGAAACCAGAGCACCGGGAGGAAACCCGCGCAGACATGGGGAGAACGTGCAGACTCCACGCAGACAATGACCCAAGCCAGGAATCAAACCTGGGTCCCTGGTGCTGTGAGGCAGCAGTGCTACCCACTCTGCCACCATGCCACCCGAACTCCATACACAACAAAGATCCTCTAAAAACAATTGGTAACAGTCTTTAAAATGCTTTACAAAGTGCTTCCCCAGGGCTGTGTGATGAAAGATGAATGCCATTGGCTTCATTCTTACATTTATTCCTTTAAGCGGCACATAATATTTTTATTTAAAATACATATTTGTTGTTGCTCTTGGGTTTGTGTAAATTTCCGTACACTGGGGAAATCTATTCCTTCCCAGTATTATACACACACAAAGAACAAACATCTACTGCAGAATCTTGCCAAAACTGCTCCCACTCAGTCGCATGAGCTTAGCCATAAGTGAGGCTGAAACACTGGGTAGAATTTAATGCCCTACAGCAACAAGCTTGGAAGTGGGAGGGTGGCTATATAGTTGAGCAGGGGCTTGCAGGGTGGGGACCCTGCTGCCTTCCTGCCTCCGCCTAATTAAACCCGGGGTGGGAAGGATCACGGACGGCCTTTCCCCCGGCTGCAAACTGAGACCATCAAGACAGTCATCCCATCACTCGTCACTGCTGGTATACAATCAGTGGCGGGCAAGACGTCGCCACAGGAGCAGCCTAAAAAGCAATGCCCGAAGGTGGAACCCCTGGTTCAAACGCACTGCACTCAGTGCCTGGGGGAGGGTGGAGGGGTGCTGCCTCTAAAACTGGTAGAGAATCCTGGCCAGGCATCTACAGAAGGAAATGGTACACCAGAACCTTGCCAAGCATAACTATGGACCAACACAGAAGACTATGGTTGCCAATCTCATTTCAGAACATGAAGAGAGAGAGAATCTCATTCACGGAGAACATTAGGGTAAATTCTGTGGGAAATTGAAGAGTTCCACCAGTGGAGTTCAGGAGATCTCTTGGAGTTTTGAAGTTGGAAAACTGTCAGGACAATCTGGAGCAAGTCTGTATTTGGATCTCCCTGTGTTATATCTGCCCCAGGTGTGTGCACGGGTCTATCATTGAATGTAACGGTTAAGCAAGAATGTTGGTGCCCAGTACATCCATCCTTCATCTGGTTAATACAAACTTAAAACAGACCTCTTCAATGGGTATTGGACACTAATCAATCTATTTAATCAATCTTTAAACTCAGCTTCTCAAAATAGTGTAAATATTAGGGTTTTAACTTCACAAAGACTTTGCAATGCTATCACATCATGAGGATAATGACCAATTTGATTAGTTATTATTAAAATTAGTCACCAGTATGAAATTGGGGATTTAAAAATTAAGTTATGAAAATAGGTTGTTCTTATTTAACCTTTCCTGTTTTCCACTCTTTCACAGGCCTAACATTGAGCACAGAAAGAAGGAAATGAAGAGAACAAAGAACAATAGAAATAGAAAGAAATCCTACAGTGCCATTCGGCCCATCGAGTCTGCACCGACCACAATCTCCCCGAGGCCCTGTCCCCATATTTACCCACTAATCCCTCTAACCTATGCATCTCAGGACACTAAGGGGCAATTTTAGCATGGCTAATCAACCTAACCTGCACATCTTTGGACTGTGAGAGGAAACCGGAGCACCCGGAGGAAACCCATGCAGACACGAGGAGAATGTGCAAACTCCACACAGACAGTGACCCAGGCTAGGAATCGAACCCAGGTCCCTGGAGCTGTGAAGCAGCAGTGCTAACCACTGTGCTACCATGCTGCCCAGATTGTCTCTGTCTCAGAAAAATAATTCATGTAGCTGCCGTGATGCTGTTGTTTGCCTGCATTGTGTACCCTTTTGGAATGCAGTCAATTTTTAGCTAACCTTTAGCCTTCTGATTCTACATGTAGTCAAGTTAGCAGAGTTAGTTGCACAGACAGAAATATTTTAAACAAGGAAATGTTTAGAAGTGAAGAGAAAGTAAATAGGTGGAAGAAGTAGAGGAATGATAAGGAAGTGGGCAGAATTTGGGAGCAGTGCTTAAGGATGGAATGGAAAAGAAGGAAAGTGCCCACTGTTAACTCAGGGGAAAGGGGTGACAAGATGTATTCTGGCAGTTGGCTTGAGGAGGGAGGAGACTCCTTTTGGATGGAGAGTGGTGAGCGGAACAGTACCGACTTAACTGGAAACAAAGGGAGCTAGTCTGAAATGTGAGAGTTGGAGAAAAGAATACAACAGCTTTTCTCGTCAGAATGTAGATGCAAAATCCTTTTAAGATAGAATCCCTCACCGCACAGACTCAAACTGCTCATACCCTATTATCTAGGGTAACTTGGCAAAGTGGGCTTGGATGTGGAGGAGTGACTGTAGGGGTAACCTTTGGGGAAACAATGGTCAGGTTTGACTGTTGAAAACTCGGATCAAGGTTTATAATTAGCAAGAATGCCTCAACTTTAATACAAAATGGATATTTTTTTTTCATAACAGTGCACTCCTGAGAGATTCCAAATGTACCATTTCTTTTTGGTTCCAGCTTTTGGTCTCCCATTTCAAGATTTATTGTTCTTGTATTTTCCCTGAGCGAAATGAAAATTTGCACAACAGGACTGCTCTTCATTCATCTTTGAAAGTCATGATGTGGATACGCTGGCGTTGGACTGGGGTAAACGCAGTAAAAAGTCTGACAACACCAGGTTTCGGTCCAACCGATTTATTTGATAGTAAACTCACTAGCTTTCGAGGTTACCCCCTTCGTCAGGTGAATGGTTACCCCCTTCGTCACCTCACGAAGGGGGTCATCTCGAAAGCTAGTGAGTTTACTATCAAATAAATCGGTTGGACTTAAACCTGGTGTTGTCAGACTTTTTACCATCTTTTAAAGGCCAGGGGATGTTAGGTTTTAGTGAATCTGCCGGGCTGTTTTCTCTACTTTTCTAAGTGCTTGTAACGTTCCCACAATGATATCAATAAACAACTTTATCCAACATGAGACCACTGTACCACTCCAACAAGCAGCTGACTATTGTCCAAGCTACCCAACCTGAGAGACCATCAGGGTGAGACTGATACATGACTCTGATGATCTTGGGTCCAGTAGATCATAGAATAATACAATGGAACAATCCAGGTTGAGGCTATTTAGTCCATCGTGCCTATGCTGACTCTTTGAAAGAGCTATGTAGGGAGTCCAGCTCCTCTACTCTTCTCACATAGCTCTGTTTCCCCTGCAGAATACTTACCTAATTCCCCTTTGAAAGCTAATATTAATTATCATTAACCAGATTATATTCTAGGTCATAGCATGATGTTGAAAAGCTTTTCTTGTCATGTGTTGTGTCCATTCATTCATTTGAATGATGGAGCGGACTGCACTGATATGAGTTTTAAAATGGTTTTCTTTTATTAAACAGCACTTAAGAAGAAATTAACAAGACAGAAAAAGAAAAAGAAAAGTGAACTTGGAGATTGCCAGCCCTTGTAGTGAACTTGAATGGATCTCGAAAACACACAGACTAAAATCCAAACTACATTTCAATTCTTATCTCATCATCGGAAATGTTTTCTGCAGGTCTCTTGCAGCTGCCGTGATGCTGTTGTTTGCCTGCATTGTGTACCCTTTGGGAATGCAGTCAAATTTAAGCTAACCTTTAGCCTTCTGATTCCACGTGTAGTCAAGTTAGCAAAGTTAGTTGCATAGGCAGAAATATCTGAAATGAAGTTTTTGCATAGACTGAAGCAAACAGGGTTAAGCATATATATGATCTCCCAACATGTCACCTCTGTTTCATTTATTAAACACAAAACCTTACATGAAACTATTACAAAATCTACGTAACACCAGATTAATATATGATTCTTCCTAAAATATAGTGCATGATTCTATCCAACACAACTCCACCAAAACAATAATAGTACAATAGTACGTATCAACAATAGTATTATAATAAAAGATACTAACATTAGAGTAACACACGACCCTTGTGACTCAGTCTAATACATCAAGTCTACCCAACTCAATGAAGACTCAACTCTGTCTAATATGAGAGTAATACAGAATTTACACAATTTTACCTAATGTGGGACAGAAACGTGAACTTAACATGAGATTAATATGTCCCACTACCAGAAATACACCACATTACATGATGCAATGTATAACTATGCACAAATTGATAGATCACAGTACTGAACACAACACATATACTCACTGTAGTAGCATGGCCCATTTAATGGGCAATGCTTTGTGGGCCACGTGACTGGGCTGGAACCAAAGGAGTACGCGCGCATGAATCTGGGCCAACAAGGAGCAAGGGAAAACATCCCCAGGCTGAAGTCAGGGTGTTGATAAGAGCAGACCTGTATACTTGTGCTGTTAACCCCTGAGTTGTACATCATTCTTCTCAATTAATAAATCTCTTTGTTTCTTACTTGCTACATTGCCTCGAGTTATTACACTCCCCCTAACTGATCACTGCACTGACTGATCCATAACTTCACCAAACTGGAAACAGTACATCACTGCCCCTAACACAAACGTAATATATCCTTCACCAAACATGAGACTCTTACACAACGCTATCTAACGAGACTAATATATAATGATGCCTGATGAGAATAACACGTCAACACTGATCGAATCTAATGCACGTTCCACCCAAAATGAAATAACATTAACTTAAAGGAGACAAATATAATCTTAGCACAATGCAGTATAGAAAGAGATTAGTCAGCCTTCGTACTTTGCTAACACTTTGAAGAAGCTATCCAATTAGTCCCAGTTCCTGTTGTCCTCTCGGAGCTCTGTAGGTTATTACTCTTCAGTTATTCGTCAGATTTTTTTTGACTGTTTTTATTGAAACAGCTTCCATCACCCTTTCAGACTGTGCATTCTCAATCATAACAAGTCAATGTCTGAATATCTTTCTCCCCCGGGTCGCCTGGGATTCTTTTGCCAATTACTTTAAACACACAACTGATGAATGTCAGATTACTGTACATCTCTACTGACTAAGAAACTAATACACTACAAGCACAAGACTAGTAGATGTTTCTTTCTCTATCTAACAGGAAAATATTAAAATAATAAACTTCTACAATCCAGAGGGAGGTCATTTGTCCCAACTTGGCTGCAACAAATCTTTGAAATGATCAATCAATTGGAAGTGAACTGCTCATTCCTCGTAGCCTGGTGAATTTTTCATATTCAGATGTTCATTCTTTTCATCCAATTTCCTTTTGGAAAGTTATTATTCAATCTGCTTCCACCACAATTTCAAGCAACATGACAATGTTCCTGTACAAAAGTCCTCATGTTGCCATTAAATCAATCAGCCCATAAAACATAGGAGGGAATTGGCCACTCAGCCCATCGAGTCTGCTCTGCCATTCAACCACGGCTGATATTTTTCTCATCCTCATTCTGCTGCCTTTTCCCCATAACCCCAGATCCCCTTATTTATCAAGAACCTATCTATCTTTGTCTTAAAGACACTCAATGAATATCTCTGCTGACTGCAAACATCGCAGTGTAAACATGAGATTAAGACACAAATCATCCAAAATGAAGACAACTACAGAATCCTATGTAACATGAGCCTAGTATTTGACTGAAAACAACACACGGCTAAAATGCAAATCTACCAAATATCAAAGTGATGCATAACTCTTTGTAATATGAGATTAATGCAAGACTGTACCCAACATGAGACAAATACACGACCCTAAATAGAATGAGACTAATAAAAACATGGAATGATGGAGGCCAGACAGCAGCTATTCAGCCCATCATACCTGTGCTGGCTCTTGTGTAGCATTTACAAAATACAAAGAGGCCATGTGAGGGGATTGTCTCAGGCTGTGTCCCTCTGGGGGGCGGGGGTTCTTGTATTCAGCTGGTCTCAACTAACACAAAGACCTGCGAAAGACAGTATATTCTCAGGCATTACATCGCGTGAACACAACAGATGTACATTTCTGAAGACTGGATCCTCCTGTCCAACCTGTCATCCAAACTGGACGGTCCAATGACATTAATGCACCTTATTTACTTTGACCAATAGCATTCTACCTTCCAGCAGAATTCACTGTCAACTGAATATAGAGGTTCTTGCTCCCCATTGCCGCACCCCCCCTGCAACCCCCACCACCACCACCACCTAGCATCGTTACCTATGTAAATCCAGCAGGTTCAAAGGGTCGCTCCTAATACTTACAGTTCTGGGAACAAGAAGGGAGTCATCATTCTTATCTGTTTTCTGTCCCTTTATCAGTGGAGGCTGAATATATCTATTCATTGAGGCTAGAAGCTGAATCCTTCTATTCATTTCAATAACCGTGGTAGCTGCCTGGCCTGCCCCTGATAATAGGGTGTATGCTCTATGCTTCATTGTTCCAAAAGAATGTGGTCTGTCTAAGCTTATTTCCCATTCTCTGGAGGGGTAAGTTGCTTGTTGGCCAAAGCTCACAAGAAAATACAAAAATATAGTTTAAATCTATAATATTTACTCAAAAATGATTATATATGTGCTTATACAGATAGTAACTCGCTATGATATGTAAGTGAGGCACATTACGTTATCTTTATATAAGGCACACTGTGGTCCCTATTTTATACTAATCTATTTTGTTTTAATAGTCTTCAAAAAGCAGGGGTTTCTATACCCCCTGCTGCAGGCCAGTTGACAAAGCTGTTGTTCATCAACCACATGATCTTCCTCCCATATTTCTTCATCTCACACCATCAACATATTCCTCTGTTCTCTTCTGTCTTTGGGTTTATCTGGCTTCATCCTAAATTGATCTATGTTATTCACCTCAACCAATTGGTGTGGTAGGGAGTTTCACATTCTAACTAGTTCCTGGTGGAGTAGTTTCTCTTGAGCTGTCTATTGGATTTGTGAGTGACTGTGTTCTTTTAATGGTCCCTAGTTCTAGTCACTCTGCACGTGGAAACATCTGCTTTATATCTAGCCTATCAAGTGTTTCCATAGTTCTGCGGATCACTATCAGGTCACACTCTCATTTTTTCATTTCAAGAGAAATAGCCTCAGTTTCTCAACTTCTGCACACGGGTATAACTTCTCCGTTTTGGGATCACTCTAGTCAACTTTTTTTTGCACTCTCATTCACAACTTCTTCCATGCCTTTACCACTGCTCAACTTGGAAATTCCAATATGTTCTGGCTGGTGTTGCACTTTCTACCCTCCGGAAACCTAAGGTCATCTAAATCTCTGCTGCCCATTTTTTAATTGCCCCAAGTCCTGTTCACCGACCACTCCAATGTTTGTTGGCCTACACTGGCTTCTAACTGAAAGCAACATCTTGGTTTTAAGACTCTCATCTTCAAGCTATTCTATTACCTTGCCCCTCTCTATTTCCTAAATCTCCTCCAGACCAACGCCCTCTGAGATGTCGTCATTTTAATTCAGGCCTCTTGTGCATCCCCCAGCTTTAGTCACTCCACCATTGATGGCCATTTCTTTTCTGGTGTTCTCTCAGACTCCTCGGTCCAAAACTTTGGAATCCCCATCCCAAACCTCTCCATCTTTATTTCTCCCTCCTCCTTCAAGACACTACTTAAAGTCTACCACTCTGGCCAAGCTTTCTGTCCTTTGTGGCTTGGGGTAAAATTTTAAATATACTGCTCCTATACAGTCCCTTTGGATGTTTGATTATGTTAAAGACATCACATAAATAACAATGTTATTCTTGTTTCACCAGTATCTCTTTGTTATTTACAAATGGAGATCAGAAAATGGGAATTAGAAGAATGAGGGGAGATCTCATTGAGACGTATAAGATGATGAATGGGATGGATAGGATAGAGGTGGAGAGGCTCTTCCCGCTCAGAAAGGACAGTAGGACTGGAGGGCACAGCCTCAAGATAAAGGGGGGGTGGTTTAGAACGGAGTTGAGGAGGAACTTCTTCACTCAAAGGGTGGTGAATCTCTGGAATTCTCTGCCCGTTGAAGTGGTGGAGGCTGCCTCGCTAAATATTTTTAAGATGCGGGTTGATGGGTTTTTGATGAGCGAGGGGATTAAGGGTTACGGGGAGAGGGCGGGAATGTGGAACTGAGCCACGACAGATCAGCCATGATCTTATTGAATGGCGGGGCAGGCTCGAAGGGCTAGATGGCCTACTCCTGCTCCTATTTCTTATGTTCTTATGTAAATGTTCCAAGTACTTCAGTTGTGATGTAACCAAGATTTTATGCAGATTAACAGGCTCTGCCTGACTATTCTATCCCCCGACATATCTGTGGAGCAGCGGTCTCATGGTGCAGTGGATGGTGTTCATGCCTCTGAGCCAGAAGCTCGGGGTTCAAGGTGTGTACATAACGCAGCCAAACAAACACAGTGTCAGCCTACGAGATCCTTCCAACTCACCTCTGGCTGGCAATAAGTGTGCAAGAGATTCCTGGACACAGGCTATAGGCCTCAAGTGTAGGACACTGAGATGTTCCAGGAGAAACTAGCGATGGAAGCAGATGAAGGTCTACCTTGTGCACCAACAGGCAGGGACAAGAAACAACACGAGCGGAACCAACCATGTTACAGTGTCTGATGGTGGATGCCACAACATTAGAACACAAACAGTATCCGTCAAAGGAAGAGTGCCACACTGGAAACACAGGCTGCTGGAAACACAGGCACACTGGAAACACAGGCACACTGGAAACACAGGCTGGGCGGGATGCTCTTTCAGAGAGTTGGTGCAGACTCAATGGGCTTAATGGCCTTTCTACATTGTAAGGATTCTCTGGTTCTATCTCACTTCTGGTCCTTTGTCAATTACATTAAATCCATGTCCTCTCCGTGTCATGACTATTTCATGGGCTTTAAAATCCAATAACATACGGAATTTTCTTAAATGCTTTTTGAAAGTTCATGTGCACAATGCCAGATGCATTGCTCTCAACGACTCTCTCTGTCCTTAACTCATCAAAAACCTCAGTTAAGTTAGTCGAGTATGATCTGTATTCAACAAATCCTTGCTGGCTGTCCTTCAATACTCCATACGCCTGGCTCATCATTTCCTATCATGTTATTATTTCTAAAAGCTTCCCTGCCAGTGGCGTTAAAGTGAATGGCCCATAATTGCCTGGTTTATGCTTCTTTCCTTTGGAACATGAGACTAATACGTGACTGTGTTTAACAAGAGTGTGGTACTTGATTCTACCCAAATGTAAAAATAGTACACAGAACATGACACAGAAACACGAATTGTCTAAGCACTAGCCCGTCACTAATGCACGACTGTAGTTAACAAGAGACAAGCACACAAGCACAAGGGAACAGTGGGGCTTATCTTTCATTCTTCTAAACTGCGAAGAATATTGGCCTAGCCTGCTCACCCTTTCCTCATAAGGCAACCCCTTTGTAACAAGAATCAGTCAAATAAACTGTCCCTGAACAGCTTCCAATGCAAGTATGTCCTTCCTTATGTAAGGAGACCAAAAGTACTCCTGATGCAGTCTCACCAATTGCCTGTACAGTTGAACAAAGAGTTCCCGATGTTTATACACCATCCCTCTTCTGCTCAGCGATTCTGCAGAAACAGGTAGCCAAGTTCCGCACGCATGAGGATGGTCTCAATGGAGATCTTGGGCTCATGTCACTCTAATAGTAGAAACCTATTCTTTAACGGGTGCACTAGGAGTGTGGGTGGTGGGAAAATCCAAATTAAATGAGGTGCGTCCGCCAGTTTTTTTTTTAAACTGTCACAGCATTGTCATTTCGTGTCTGGGTTCCCAGCCAAATAGTGTCAATGGGCACAATGAACAGATGTGATCTAAATTGTAGTTTTTAAAGAGACACTCTGAACATGCATAAGAACATAAGAACATAAGAAATAGGAGCAGGAGTAGGCCATCTAGCCCTTCGAGTCTGCCCCGCCATTCAGTAAGATCATGGCTGATCTGTCGTGGCTCAGTTCCACTTTCCCGCCCTCTCCCCATAACCCTTAATCCCCTCTCTTATCAAAAACCCATCAACCCGCGTCTTAAAAATATTTAGCGAGGCAGCCTCCACCACTTCAACGGGCAGAGAATTCCAGAGATTCACCACCCTTTGAGTGAAGAAGTTCCTCCTCAACTCCGTTCTAAACTGCCCCCCTTTTATCTTGAGGCTGTGCCCCCTAGTCCTACTGTCTTTTTTGAGCGGGAAGAGTCTCTCCACCTCTATCCTATCCATCCCATTCATCATCTTATACGTCTCAATGAGATCTCCCCTCATTCTTCTAAAGTCTAACGAGTACAAGCCTAGTTTATTCAGCCTCTCCTCATAGCTGAACCCCCTCAACTCCGGTATCAGCCTAGTAAACCTCCTCTGCACTCCCTCCAAGGCCAAAATATCTTTGCGCAGGTGCGGCGCCCAAAACTGCACACAGTACTCCAGCTGCGGCCTCACTAATGCCCTATACAGCTGCAGCAAGACCTCCCTACTTTTTTTTTAATCCCCCTCGCTATGAAGGCCAGCATCCCATTCGCCTTCCTGACCACCTGCTGCACCTGCAAGCTGGGTTTTTGCGACTCATGCACAAGGACCCCGAGGTCCCTCTGCACCGTCGCCTGCTGCAGTTTTTCGCCCCGTAAGTAATAGTCCTTCCTACCATTATTCCTACCAAAGTGGACCACCTCACACTTGCCAACATTAAATTCCATTTGCCATTTCCTGGCCCATTCGCCCAGCCTATCTAGATCCTTCTGCAGACTCTCCACACCCTCCGCACAATTTGCCGTTCCCCCAATCTTGGTGTCATCAGCAAATTTCGACACCCTGCACTCGGTTCCCTCCTCCAGATCATCTATATAAATGGTAAAAAGCTGAGGCCCCAGCACCGACCCCTGGGGCACTCCACTAGTCACCAACCGCCAATCCAAATAGCACCCATTGACCCCCACTCTCTGCCTCCTATTTGACAACCAATCCTCTATCCACGCTAACACCCTACCCCCAACTCCATGCCCCCTGACCTTCTGCAATAACCTCTTGTGAGGTACCTTGTCAAACGCCTTCTGAAAATCCAGAAAGACCACATCCACCGGCTCTCCTCTATCCACCGCCCTAGACACATCCTCATAGAACTCCAGTAAATTTGTCAGACACGACTTCCCTTTAATGAAACCGTGCTGCGTCTGCTCTATCAAGCAATTCCCTTCAAGATGCCTCGCTATTTCCTCCTTAATGACGGATTCTAACATTTTACCTACAACAGACGTTAAACTAACCGGCCTATAATTCCCTGCCTTTTGCCTGGCACCCTTCTTAAACAACGGCGTAACATTAGCCGTTTTCCAATCTTCCGGCACTTCCCCGGAATCCAGCGACGTCATGCAGGATGAAGGACTCGGAGTTACCACTGAGCAAAGCGCTAGTGTAATACATGTGAGACAGGCAAAGGTTGCACCCCGTTTCAACAACACCTCACCGATGTGCTGTCAAATTCTGTGAGGACACAGAGGGAGATACTGCTCCGGGGTGACAGGAAGAAGAAACATTCTGTGACACAAAGATTGCCTGTTTGTAGGTTTTCCTAGTCCATTGCTGAAGCACAACTTAAGCGTGAATTGCACAAGTCCAGAGCCACCAGCGCAACAACTACAGTGTCTACACAAGTGTGTCCAATATGTGCCAGGACATTCCATGCCCGAATTAGCCCTGATCAGTCATTTTCGGACACACTGCAACCAACCTCAAAGTGACTAATGGTGTCGAGGTCCTCATCGATGACGATGGACGAACAACATCTCAGGACTCAGGCAGAACATATGGCTGGTCAGATACTCACGCTCGATGGAACTGGTTACAGAGATAGTTAGGTTTTCATCTGGTGATTTACAGGTGAGCAAGAGCAGATAGTGGATTCAGAGACAGCAGCGGAGAGTCTGTGTGTCCGTGGGTGCTGGCACTCAAAGTGTTGCCCAACAGATGCTGCACTCTGGGGGCTGACAATATACAAGATGCTTCTTTGGCAGCAGTCGGGAATGTCATTAAACATGAGAACTAAAGGCAGGAGTAGGCCATCTGGCCCCTCGAGCCTGCCTCGCCATTCAATAAGATCATGGGGTCACAGGGGAAGGGCATGAGTAAGATGCTCTGTTAGAGAGTCAGTGTAGGCTTGATGGGCCAAGTGGTCTCCTTCTGCACTGTAGGGATTCTATAATTCTATAAGATTTATGAGGATGGTATCAGAGATATGTGGGACATATATCAAGAAAGGATTGTCAGCTGGGTGTCTTTTCTGTTGAACATAGAACCCTACAGTGCAGTAACAGGCCCTTCGGCCCATCGAGTCTGCACTGACCACAATCCCACAATCCCACCCAGGCCCTACCCTCATATATTTACCCGTTAACCCCTTTAACCTACACATCCCAGGACACTAAGGGCCAATTTTAGCATGGCCAATCAACCTAACCAGGCTAAGGAATGACTTAATGGAGGTCTTTAAAATGATGAAAGTTTTTGACAGAGTAGATACAGAGAGAATGTTTCCTCATCTGGGGAAGAGCATAACTCAACATAAAGATATTCACCAAGAAATCCAGTCAGGAATTCAGAAGAAACTCCTTCGCGCAGAGAATGTGGAACTGGCTGAAGTGAACAATATAGATGCATCTAAGGGAAACTAGATAATAATCTGAGGGAGAAGGGAATATGGTGAAGGGAGTACGACGGTAGATTTAGATGAGAAAAGATGAGGGGCTCATGTGGAGTGTAAACTCTGGCATGAGCTGGATGGGATGAATGGCCTATTTCTGTGCTGTTCTACGTAATCCTACGTAATATAATTTATACGGACTTTCAGAAGGCATTTGGTAAAGTCCCTCATAAAAGACTTGTAGCTAAATTGAAGTGCATGGAATTGAAGGCCTACGATTGACCTGTTTAGGAGTGTGAGCAGCAGGAGGTAGAGCGTAGGGATAATGGACAGGTGTTCTTACTGAATGGTGGGGCAGGCTCTAAGGGCTAGATGGCCTACTCCTGCTCCTATTTCTTATGTTCTTATTCAAATTTGGAGGTCGGGACCAGTGGTGTCGCACAAAGATTTGTTCCGGGGACAACATGGTGTGGGATCCTCTGTATGGATTGCTTCCGTTAAAAGGCTTCATTTTAAGATATTTCTGCCTGTGTAACTAACTGTGCTAAGATTTAAAGCTAACTTGGCCACATTTTAAAACTCAGCTGGGAATTCTGGGATGAGCTTAGAAATTGACTGCATTTGAAAATACAATGTTAGCAGAAAGAACTAAACAAAACTTTCACGGCCACACAGCTGACAAATGTTTTTTCCAAATTGGAGGTTATGTGTGCCCAGCTCTTCCAATAACGCAGATATTGTATCAATATATCAATTGATATATCGTTATCTGTTCAATTCAGTCCTGTCTGTATCCGGACCAACTTCTGCTGGTCCCCCTCTTTCTCTCGCAAGTAATCCTCTTTCGTTTTCTGATGTGTTAATTTTAAATGACGCTCAATAAAAGAAGTTCAACTTTGGACGAGTGCTGCCTACGTCTATTCTAAGAAATTAACAGACCCTACACGTGGCTAGATGAATTTGGATCTTAGATCAGACATTGCCGTTTTGAATGGCAGAACAGGCTCACTGAACTGGCTATCCGCCTCCTAAGCCTACGTTCAAAGGTATGCAAGTGCTGCTCCATGACGATATTGTGGAACCTTCACTGCGTCCAATACCATTTCAACATGTCAATCAGATACCTCACCGATTACTCATCCTCATAACCTCAAGTGCTTTCTGTCGCTTTCAAATTTTCCTCACCAGCAAAAACTTATTTACCTCTTCCGTCTGAAACTCTTAAAACATTCTGCATTGTCAAACATTGTAAATCAAACTGTGAATGCTGCATTGGCTCAAATTGCAGGTTTCAATGAGACTGAGAAAGTTGTTGGCAGCTTAACAACATAATATTGGTCTGACAGGCAGGGAAATGTTATTATATCTTCACAGTTTATGGACCTTCCATTAAAGTCACCACTAAAAAAGATATCACAGTATGAAAAAAGACCGCATTAGCTTTTTACACATCTCCACAACTACTTAAGTAATATTACAGAACAAGTGTTTAAGTTTAAAACCTAATACAGGGAGTGTAAGTATTGGAAAGATGCTCTGGTTTATTTTCCTCTACTTTTTATAGGGTGGTATTAGAAACTTACACCAAGGTGTCCTATTGAATGGTGTGAATTCATCATGGCCAATCAGCCTAACCTACACATCTTGGGTCATTAAGGAGTAAGTTATCACAATCAACCTAACCCAGCACACCTTTCCAGTGTGGGAGCAAACCGGACCATCTGGAGACCATGGGAGGAACCGAATTAGCCTAAACCGAGCACATCTTTGCAGTGTGGGAGGGAATCCATGCAGACACGGGGAGAATGCGCAAACTCCGCATAGACAGTGACCCAAGGTCAGAATTGAACTCAGGTCCCTGGTGCTGTGAGGCAGCAATGCTAACCACTGTGTCACCGTGCCACTTCAAAAGAGAATTCTGTGTTAACCCTAGGATGAAGTACTGATGCTTTAATGCTCCACCTGCTCTCACCTCTCTATCTTTGGCCTTCAGTTTCACTTTAATAAATCTCAGTGTAAGCTGGACAAACAATGCCACGGGTGTGTTGTAGGTCTGATATGACAGACGCAAATTTTCTAAAGACTTTAGACATGGTTGAGACTTCACCTCATGCGGTGTTAGGAGAAGCTGGGGATGTGGGCTGGATGTGTCACAAATTCAGGGGGAATAGAGTCAGACTGGGTTGGGAAACCTCATCAGAAAACTGTGCTGGCAGTGCAGTCTGCACTTTGAGATGTTTTTCTATGTTAAATGTTCTACATAAATGTTGGCCTTTCTTGATCTTCTCAGATTCCTGTTTTGCTAACACCTCCTGTTTCCCTTTCTGTACTGCCTTACCCTCACTATTTCAACTGTTTACACAGTAATTGCTCAGGGTAGTGTCCTAGGGCTAATCATTTTCAGCTCCTTCATCAATTGTTTAGAAACATGGAAAATAGGGTCAGGAGTAGACCATTCAATCTTTCAAACCTGTTCCATCATTCAATGTGATCATGGTTAATCCTCAATGCCATTCTCCTGCACACTGCTCATACCCCTTGATGTTATTAAGTCTCTTGTGATCTCTCTATTTTCTTCTTAAATATATTCAGTGACTTGGCCTGCACAGCTTTCTGTGGTAGAGAATGCCACAGGTTGTCTCTGAGTGAAGAGGTTTCTTCTCACCTCTGGCTTACCCCAGATCATGAGACTGTGATTCCTTGTTCCAGGTGCTCCCCCCCCACCCAGCCAGAGGAAGCAACGCCTCTGCATCCAGTTTGTCCAGCCCTGTCAGAACTTTATATGTTTCAATTAGATCCTCTCTCATTCTTCTAAATTCCAGTGAGTACATGCCCAGTTAATCCAATCTCCTCTCATACAACATCCCAGAAATCAGTCTTGTGCACTTGCTCTCTGGCAAGTATATCTCTTCTTAGAGAAGGAGGCCAAAACAGCACTCCAGGTGTGGTCTCACCAAGTTCCTGTATAGCTGCAGTAAGACATCCTTGTTCCTATACTCATGTTCTCTTGTAATGAGGGCCAACATAGCATTTGCCTTCCTAATTGCTTGCTGATTCTCTATGTGTGCTTTCAATAATTGGTGTACAACAACACCCAGGTCCTTTTGTATATTAGCATTTCCTAGTCTATTATCAGTTAAATAATAATGTGCTATTCTGTTTTTCCATCTGAAGTAGATAGATTTATCCATGTTATACAGCATCTACTGGATATTTGCCCACTCACTCAGCTTGTCTAAATCTCTGAACATCCTCCTCACCATTCACATTCACACCCAGTTTTGTGTCATTGGCAAACTTGGAAATTTTATCTTTGGTTCACTTATCCAAACTATTGATGTATATTGTGAAAAACTAGGAACCAAATACTGATCCCTGTGGGACCCCAGTAGTCATTGTCTGCCACTTTGAAAATGACCCATTTATTCCTGTCTGCTTACCAATTCTCAATCCAAGCCAAAATATTACTCCCAATTCCATGTGTTTTAATTTTTGACACTAACCTCTTATGTGGAAGTTTACCAAAAGCTTGCTGAAAATCCAAATACACCACATCCACTGATTCACCTTTATCTATTCTATAGTTACCTCTTCAAAACACTCGTCGGTTTGTCAAACACGATTTCCCTTTCAAAAACCCATGCTGTCTTTGTTTAATCACATCGATATTTTCCAAGAGTCCTGTGTGTTTGGGAAATGAACCTGTGTGGTGAAGTGACCCTCATTTATAATAGACTCCAGCATTTTCTCTCCTACTGATAAGCTAACTAGTCATTAATTCCCAGTTTTCTGTCACCTTCCTTTCTTTCCAACCCATGACCTTTAACAGTAAGAAAGAAAAGGGGAGCAGATGATGAAAACACCAGAACCTGCAAAGACCCCCTCAAGCCACACACCTTCCTGACTATCTGTATTCCTTCACTGGGTCACCTTTCCTGCCGACACCAGATGGACTCAGTGGCTGAAGGAGGCAGCTCACCACTACCTTCGCAAGCATAATTAAGGATGGATAACAAATGTTGGCCTTGCCAGTGGTGCTCACATCTCACAACAGAATTAAACAAAATATTCTGACAGATATTTTCCCTCCTATCCTCAGTATCCTCTGCATTGAGTGACTTCTCAATTTCTGTAACTTCAACCTCTATCTGAACTCATCATCCTCTCTTTCCTCAGAATTCGATGTCATCTTATGCTTATCAATATGTTCAAGGCTGAGATTCACAGATTTTTACCCTCACCCACCCGATAAGATCAAAGATGGTTCAGGTCTAACACCCAATTCTCACACAGTCTGACAGCGTAAAATCAGATGGGGTGTAAATCAAACATCAGACTCAAAGTGGCCCAGTTCTTTTGCAGTGGATGAGATTAGAATTAGAAACTAAGACTTCTTCAAGCACACTACACTCGAGGTGGGAACGATGACATCTCAGTGTATCCCCAAAGTGCAGACAGCATCAATGCCAATGCCTTGGTCGTAAGTTCCAATGTTGAATTAGTTTGAGTTTTTCATCGCTGCGTTCAACCATACTCACTGCCATGTTCAGATTCCTTAACGTGAACATAACCCAACCTCTCACCACTCCAATTCTCAACTCCTCTTCCCCCACCCCTCACAGTAGCCTGTTTACTGTCCATCTCAGTGTAAACTCAGTGACAGCCATCCCACCAGCTGACCTTTCACCCCAAAGTGAGTGGCACACATTGCCTTCAGTTGATACAATGAGGACCCACCGTGTGCCAGCTGTACCTGTTGCCTCAGGTTAACCACTGTTGGTGTGGAGATGCCAGTGTTGGACTGGGATGGGCACCGTAAGAAGTCTCCCAACACGAGGTTAAAGTCCACAGGTTTATTTGGAATCACAAGCTTTCAGAGTGCTGCTCCTTCATCAGACGAGTGAACGGCCAATGTTTTTTTTCCACAGAGAATTTCTGCCCCCACTGCTGTCACATCTGGATTTGGGCTCAAATTCATTTCTAGCTCTTTGTGTTTGAGTGTAGGAGTTGAAGGGCCTTGCTGTGCAAGATTTGATTTCTGCCTCCACTTTGAAAACAGGGAATGCGTTCAAAAGCTTTTATTAAGGATTTCCTAAGGACATAAAGGATACTTTTGAAATTCAGAATATTCTCTTCTGAGTTAAATGTTCTTGTAGTGTTTTGTGCTGAACATACTGGGTGGCTTATCTGAGGAATGGAGATTTTTCTACATTATTTATAACTTTAGTATGGGAAACATTTAAATAAATAAGGTACGACCAGATACAGGTTAACAATCACTTTGCGTGACTTGACTGTAAGTTTTATTCCAATTGATATTTCACATTTTGCAAGGATTTCCACAACATTTGACTTGATGTTATCTTTGAGCAAATGCTTCAAAATTCATATTGACGCATGCCTAGTTTAAAAGGTAGGAGCCTTGTCACCCTCTGCTCCCCCAGTGCAGAAGAAACACTTTACAGAAGACCCTTACAAAAAGGCTATAAACAAGATCGCCATTCATCAGACAGGTCTGAATTCAAGCAGAGGTGCAGAGAACATTCTAACTAATCTCAGTACACAGTGTCCTGGAGTGACGACGCTCTCTTTCACTGCACACAGTGTTCACCCAGAGCATTGTCAATCCAGGTGACAATGCACTGTGGCAATATAATGCTTATGTTCTAAATCAACACATCATATGATTCTGTCCAACAACAGCTCACCAACTCACCAAGACCAGGCTGATGTGTGGGGTGGAAGGAGCAGGCCCCTTTCTCATTGCCTAAAAATCAATTTAATATTTGGCCCCCAGACAGGAGACATATCAGATATTAAACCGACACTACATTTGATCTTAGCCAAGAGGTTGACAAGCAAGAAGAACTGGAGAATTGTAACTGTTCAGGAAAGGGTGCAAGAATAAACCCAATAAGCACAGATCAGCCAATTTGACCTCAGTGGTAGGAATGCTTTTAGAAATAGCATGGGGCAAATTTTCCCCTTTCACCCACCTGGGTGAGGCATGTACCATGGAAAGTTCTTCGACTTCGAGCGGGATTTTCCGGTTTTGGGGTGAGCGTGGCCGGAAAATCCCATCCTATAATTCAGAACAAAATTAACAGTCACTTGGACAGGTGTGGATGATGTAAGGAAAGTTGACATGGATTTGTTAACCAACATGATTGAGTTTTTTGATGAGGTTAGGGAGAGGGTTGATGAGGGTAATGTGGTCTTAGAGGTTTACAGCATGGAAACAGGCCCTTCGGCCCAACTTGTCCATGCCACCCTTTTTTTTTTAAGTCCCTAAACTAATCCCAGTTGCCCGCATTTGGCCTATATGTGGTGGATGTGGTGTTCACAGACTTCCAAGAGGTATTTGATGAAATGCCAAATTGGCAGCCAAGTTAGAGCCAATGGAATAAAATGAACAGTGGCAGCTTGTATAAGAATTTGGATGAGTAACAGAAAACAGGGAGTAGCTGTGAATGGTTACTTTTCAGACTGGAGGAAGAGGGTTCCCCAGGTGCCATTGTTCGGACCTCTCCTTTTTCTGATATATGTTAATGACCGAAACTTGGATGCACAGGGCACAATTTCAAAATTGCTGAATGACACAAAACTAGGAAAGGTCGTGAAATGTGAGGAGAATAATGATAGACTTCAAAATGGCATGGACAGGCTCAGCAATGGGAAGACCAAGTGAAAGATTAAATTTAATACAGAGAAGTGTGAAGTGATTCATTCAGATAGGAAGAATGCAGAGGGACAAAATACAGGGTACAATTCTAAAGGGTTCAGAAGCAGAGTGTTCTTGGTGGGGTCAATATGTGCATAAATCATTAAAAGTGACAGAGCAAGAAGGGAAAGTAATTAATAAAACAGATGGGATTCTGGACCTTATATGTCGAAGCATAGAGTACAAAAGCAAGGAACTTATGCTAAACTGTAGAGAAAACTAGTTGGGCCTCAAGGTATTGCATCCAGTTCTGGGCTTTAAGAAGGATGTAAAGGTGTTAGAGAAGGTGCAGAAAAGACTCATGAGTATGCTCTCGGGATGAAGAACTTCAGTTACCATAGAAACCCTACATTGTAGAAAGAGACCATTCAACTCTGAAGAACATCTTCCCCAGGCTACATTCCATCCTATCCCTGTGACCCTATGCATTTACCACGGCTAAACCACCTAACCTACACATCTTTGGACATCAAGGGACAATTTAGCATGGCCTAAACTGAATAGATAGGGGCAGCGCGGTGGCACAACGGTTAGCACTGCTGCCTCATAGCACCGGGGACCTGGGTTCAATTCCAGCCTTGGGTGACTGTCTGTGTGGTGTTTGCACATTCCCCAGGTGCTCTGGTTTTCTCCCCCACTCTGAAGATGTGCAGGTCAGGTTGATTGGGCATGCTAAATTGACACTTGGTGTCAGGGGAATAAGAAGGGTAAATATGTGGGGTTACGGGGATAGGCCTGGGTGGGACTGTCATCGGTGCAAGCTCGATGGACCGAATGGGCTCCTTCTGCATCGCAGGGTTTCTATGATTCTAGGTTAGACACTAGGGCTGCTTTCCTCGGAGAAGAGTAAATTAGACAGAGATTTGATAGAGGTGTTCAAAATCATGAGGTGTCTGAACAAAGTAAATAGGGAAAAGAACTGTTCAGGGAGGATTGAGAATTAGAAGGAACTCATTTGAGGTGATTGGCAAAAGAAACAGCAGCAATGTGAGGAAAATCTTTGATATGCACTGGGTGGATTTGGAATATGCAGCCTGAGAATATAGTGGTGGTAGATTCAATCGTGGTTTGAAAAGATAATTAGACAATTATCTGAAGAGAAAGAAATGGAGGGCTGCAGAAAAAGTGTGGGAGTGGGATTAGGTAAGTTACTCTTGCAGAGATCTGGAAGGGACACCATGGGCTGAATACCCTTTTTCAGTACTATAACTAATCTATGATTCAGTCCCTTACAATGAATCAAAGTTTTCAAACTCGTCACATCATGCAGTCTGTTCGAATAACCATGAAAAGAAAGAAAGACGCAATTATATAGCACCTATCACAACCATAGAACATCCCAAAGAACTTTACAGATACTAAAGTATTTTGGATGTGTCCTCACTCTGGTGGTTTAGGAAATACGACAGCCAATTTATACAAGATCTCCCAACAACAACACGATAGTGAGTAGATAATCAGTGTTTATGTTGTTCATTGAGGGACAAATATTGCTGGGTCACTCAGCCAACTCCCTTACTCTTCTGTCACACACACATCAGAGGGCAAATGGGGCCTTGGTTGAACAACACATCCAAACAATGGCATGTCGGACAAGGCAGCATTCCCTCAGTACTCTGCAGGAGTGTCAGTCTTCAAGTTAAACCAAAGTGAGATGTGAACACAACCTTCTGACTCAGAGGCAAGGCTTTCACAACTCACCAGGAATCCCTTCCAACACCAGTTGTTGAACTTGTTATAGCTCCGGTCAGAAACGCCAAAGTATTTTATGAAGCCCGCCTGAATCATAAGTTTTGCATTTTGGATTTGGCTCTGATGTTTCCTTTCAGGTGTGATTCAAAAGATCCACTAGGGAGCTTTTATCAAACAAAGTTTATATCAGAATATAGTTAACGTGTATTATAAGAACATTAGCAAGAACTTTTATCGATTACAAACAAGAAACAAAACAACCACTATGACACATAACCCTTAATCTATACATATATATATACATATATAAGCTATCCCAATCAAAACCAAAACCTCCCATAGACAAAAGACCCTTTTCATAGGTTTAACACAGCATAGGCTAATGTTTATGTGGAAAGTTGAGTACATTGGTTGAAGTTCAAACAGTTTGAAGACAAGATGGCTTCCCAAAGCACCAGAGAGACTCTGGTCCAGCCCCCAGGAACAGCAGGTTTTCACCCTTCAGGAAACCAGCAGAACTTTCAAAACAACAGGGAGAGAGGGAAAATGCTTATTTTCGCTTGTTGTCCCTTCTAATACTTAACTCCAACCTGCAGTTCCAAACTGAAACTGAAAATGAAATCTCTGTCACCTGAGCTGCACACAGTTTTATTCGCCTCCCAATAAGGACATCACCTAAGGTTGTGAGCATGAATTAAAAAAAAACTCTGAAAGGTACACTAACATCACAAACTCACCATGAGTCCCTCCAATACTGGAACCATACGGTGTGGAAGAGGCTCTTCCACTCTTCAAGTCTGCACTGACACATGACAAACACGTGTTACTCATTCTTTAACTCACCATGAATTCTTTCTAATTGTACACAAATGCACCTCATTATTTGCAGGCTCATATAAGGCACATCACCATTTTGTTATGGTCAAGTAGCATTAAATGTTGATCGTGCCAGCAATGCTCATATTCTTGAAATGATGGTACACTTTCTTATCCTTCTGTGCAGTCCTCGACTGTACATTATCCTTTACAATAACAACATTCTAATTTACACGATTCAGACCTTTGTGATGCCATTCTCTCTCTTAGCACACAATCGAGCCCTATTAAAAGACAGAAAACTTTCTTATCTGACATTAATACCCATTCATACTCCCAACTAACCATAAAGAACAAAGAACAAAGAACAACCCAGCACGGGAAACAGGCCCTTCGGCCCAACGAGCCCGCGCCGCCGCATCACCCTACACCTATTCTACCCTGCGTGTCTACGAATGGAACCCCTGACTTAGCCAGATTCAGGGGAGAATAGTGTCAATTTGGTAAAACCAATCAGCCTAGGAGCACATCTTTGGGGTGTGGGAGGAAACCGGAGCGCCCAGAGGAAACCCACGCAACCACAGGGAGAATGCGCAAACTCCCACAGACACAGGCCCAAATCCATGTATCTGCACAGCTAGCAGTGCTAGTCACTGAGCTGTCGCGGCGCCCGTCTACCGGTCCAGGATCAAGCACACACACCGGCACGAAGTACTAGGCCACTCCCGGAACCTCCGAGAGCAGCCCACGCACGACCCACCGTGTGCATGCCCCTCGTTTGACACGAGGTGGACCTCCACCTGCGGAATAAAAAGACAAAAACGTTAATCTTACAAGTCTGCTTTTCCGGTGTCTCCCGAGGTTCTAACCTTATTTAATAACCCCTACCATAACCCTCCATCCTCGTTTCGCTCATGTGTCTATCTAACTGAACTTTAAACGAGTCCAATGTTCCTGCCTCCACCACCCTACTCGGTAGCGCGTTCCATACCCCCACTACTCTCTGCGTAAAGAACCTTCCTCTCACATCCAAATTATACCTCTCCCCCCTCACCCTTAAAGACATAAGACATAATAGTTTCCAATTAATGAGAAAAACATGTGTAGATCGGGCTTGTATACTCTTGAGTGTAGATTAATCAGTGAGCTACTTGTGCTGTTTAAGATGATTAAATTATTTAATAGGGTAGATGGAGAGAAACCATTGTGTGTGGTGGGGAAGCCCAGGTCAAAGGGGACAAACGTAAAATGAAAGCTGGCATATTCAGAGCTGATAAACAGAAGACAAGTTCCTCACTACACGTCAGTGAATCCTGAAACTCTATGTCCACAAGCTGCTATGATTATATCCATTGAAAAATTCAAATTTGAGATAGATTTTTGCTAAATAAGGCAGGAAAAAGAAGTGATAGATCAGCCACAAAGAATAACAAAAACTTTGATCGAAATAACGCTTTTCATGATCATCAGATATGTTAAAGAGCTTTATGGTCAATGAAGTATTTTTTGAAATGTCATCGCTGATGCACTGTTAGAAACACAGCAGCCAATATGCTTACAGTAATATAATACAGTTTTGTTGTGATGTTGATTGAGGGATAAATATTGATCAGGATAACTTCCATGCTCGTTTCTGAAATAGTACCAACTGATCTTTCATTTCCATTGTGACGCTACTGTGCCTTTAAGAGATGCATTTTTTTAAATCATGTTCTCTGCAGTTTTAAGTAGCTTTGTTTCTTTCATCGTAGCATCAGCTGACTGCTTCGATGTCATTTTACTGCTGTTTAAATGGGGCTTTGTTTATTTTTAATCTGAGCCTAATGCACTTTCTCGGAGTTTACAAGCTTTTGAATTGTTGTGGGAAGAACAGTTTTGACTGCTGGCTAGTTAGAAGGTGTTTGGACTTCAGGTTGGATGCAGTGTTCTGTCTCTCTCTCTGGTATTAGAAATTCTGATAGCTAGTTCTTTGTAATTGTTTTTCATTTTCTGGAGTGAAAGTTTACTAGCTAGAGGCCAGCAGTAACATTATCTACACCTGAAGGTGCTGGGATTTCCAGAACAGAGAAGCCTGAGTTTCAATTCTCTGTCCAAAGGACTAATTCATAGTAGCTATTGCTGAACTGCAAAACCAAGTGAGCATCCTTGTTTTCTGCGCTAAACCTGGGATGGGAGAATGCTGATGAGGAGGTTTTGTTGGTTGGCCCAGTGCATTTATTTTTTATGGTTTACATAACATCATAGTTTTTGTTTTCTTGTTTGTAATTGGTAAAAGTTATTGTTAATTTTCTTCCTATATGTGAACTGTATTCTTAAATAAACTTTGTTTGATTAAAGCTCCCCAGTGGGTCATTTGAATCATATCTGAGGTGAAACATCTTATATACGTACCCGCACCAAATTCAATGTATGGTCCAGGCTGACTTCATAAAACACCTTGGAGTTTCTGAGCAAACAAATGAGTCTCCTGTTTAACATTTCACCCAAAAGATACCACATTGAACAGTGCAGCACTCCTTCAATGTCAGCCTTGAATTTTGTGCTCAAGCCCTCGAGTGGGGTAAGCCATGATCAAACTGAATGTGTTACATTTCCTATGGAAATCAACATTTTATTGCGTGAGATGAATTTCCCAAATGATCAACAAAAATAACCAAAGCATAAAATTTCACTTTTTCAGACTTTCACTGGAACAAACAAACCAAAATCAACAAAGATCAAACATTAACTAACAGGCAACTAATACACCAAGTTTAAAAAAAACCTCTCATATTAACTAATTCTAACAAGATATACATTACAATGCTTTTCACTGTGCAATGCACTTCTGGCAGATGTGTAGCATTATGAGAACAAGTTCAAAGTTACTTCCAATTTTTCAGTAGGTTCAATTGTATCTGCTGCACTTGGTTGAAAATTCGAGTGTCATTTGAAACTTGTTCCACTCAGGTTGAGTCTTTCTTTCTCTGACTCCTTGTTCCTTAAATTTCCAAGAGTAATGGTAGTTCTGTCTGCTTCTTTTCGAAGTAGAACCAATTTTCACGAGCATCAGATTAGGTTGTTAAAACAAAACAGTCTTTCTTTGCTCCATACAACGGCAGCAACTTTACTGTACCTGCTTTCTCTCTTCTGAAAAAAATAACTTCCCAGGTATGAGAACTTTCATTGAGATGTTAATAAGTTTCTGTTCGAGTTTCTTCTGTAAGAAGCCTCACAACACCAGGTTAAAGTCCAACCAGTTTATTTGATAGTAATCTCACAAGCTTTCGGAAACGGTGTTCCTTCATCAGGTGTGAAGGAACATCATTTCCGAAAGCTTGTGGAATTACTATCAAATAAACTGGTTGGACTTTAACCTGGCGTTGTGAGACTTCTTACCGTGTTTACCGCAGTCCAACGTCAGCATCTCCACATCATGAGTTTCTTCCACCATAGCAACCATATTACATGAGTCTATTGTCAAGCAGAAGTGTTTAATATGGCTCCATCATCCCTTTTCAGAACTTCCTGTTTCATCTGAAGTCAAAGGAGACACTCTTAAACATGGCCATCTTATAAAGTCCAATGTTTCTAACAAATGGCAGAATAGGCTCGAGGGGTTGAATAGCCTGCTCCTGCACTATACTTCTAATAACTCCACTGTACCTCACAACACAATTTCTTCTAATCACTACTGTAACTAACAGAGGGGTGCACAGGTCTTGGAAGATTACTGAACTGCAGAAGGTAGATAAGGAGGGATGGGTGAAGTTATGGAGGGTTTCAAAACAGTGATAAGAATTTTAAAAGTGTAACATTGCTGCAGCAGGAGCCAGTACAGATCAGTGATCACAACAGTGATAGCTGAACGGGACTTTGCAGAATCCCTACAGTGCAGAAGGAGGCCATTTGACCCATCGTGTCTGTATTGTCTACAATCCCCCCAAAAACCTATCCTCTTAACCCCACATATTTATCTTACTAGTCCCCCTGACATTATGGGGCAATTTAGCACGGCCAACCCACCTAACCCACATATATTTGGACTGTGGGAGGAAACCAGAGCACCCAGAGGAAACCCATGCATGGGGAGAATGTGTAAACCCCATACAGTCATCTGAGGCTGGAACTGAAGGGTCCCTGGCGTTGTGATGCAACAGTGTTAACCGCTGTGCCACTGGGTGTGAGTTAAGGCACAGGTAACAGAGTTGTAGATGAGCTCAAATTCATCAAGGTCCAAAGTGGAAAGCTGGAATAGAGTGAAAATTGACAGCAAAAATGAACCGGTCATTTTTGGGATGGTATAAATAGATCATCGGTGTCTAGACCTCAGCTGTTTGCAGTCCATATCCATGAGGGAACCAACTGGAACGTGTCTGAGTTTGCTGAAGATAAAAGCTAAATGGGAAAGTAAGCAATGAGGACAACAGGAAGTGATAAAGGAATGTAGACCAGCACTAAATTAATGGGACATTTCGTCAATTAGAGCTCTATAAGTCTTTGATACTCATAGGTACTAATTTAATCATCTACTCATTTATTCATCTAATTTGAACCAGCCTCCTGTCCATTGACTCTGTCTACACTTCCTGCTGCCTCGGCAAAGCAGCCAGCATAATAAAGGACCGCACGCACCCCTGACATTCTCTCTTCCAACTTTTTCCATCAGGAAAAAGGTACAAAAGTCTGAGGTCACGTACTAACCAACTCAAGAACAGCTTCTTCTCCGCTGCTGTCAGACTTTTGAATGGACTTACTTTGCATTAAGTTGATCTTTCTCGACACCCAAGCTATGGCTGTAACACTACATTCTGTACTCTCTCGTTTCCTTCTCTACGAACGGTATGTTTTGTCTGGAAAGCGTGCAAGAAACACTACTTTTCACTGTATGTTCGTACATGTGACAATAATAAATCAAATCAAATCAATAATTTCAAGCCTGAGATTATTGGAACTGAGAGGTTTTGGGTGGGGCTGGAAGTGGAGTTGATAAAATGACTCGGCTATGATTTTATTCAAAGGGCCATTGAATCTAATGTTCTTTTATTAGGCTTGAGCAGGTATGCGGTCCCATCTAATAACAGTACAAAGTCACCATACCATGCAGTCCCTTCTATGAACACTATTTCAATGTAATATACTCTGCAGCCTCTGCCAGTCAGAGTCCTCTCCCTCAGCTCTGATAGTGCTTTACCGTGTCACGCTATGCTGTCACTATGAATGAGAGAACTCTTGTTCAACACATTCTCATAAAATGGTGTATAAAACAAGAGCCCACTGTTATCAAATGTGCTGCACAATTGGTGTAGCTGTCCCGACATTATTCACTTAACCTTTTAAGCAGTGTGTCGACTTCAGTCCAGAGATGCCGTTCCGATTTGGATTGAGAAACTTGATTGTGCCTTTTTGCAATAGCACGCTCTATTTGCCTCACAACCAAATGCACACTATCAGTACATCAGCAAATGCATGTTTTTGCAAGTACATTGTTAAGCTAATTGCCTTATTAAAGGCAAAAGTGCGGAAATGGACACAATGGAGCAGTTAGTATGGGGATTCAAAAAGAGTTTGTATCTATACTGGGTTGCGTGGAGAATTAGCTCATTGATGGTAAAAGCTGTATTATTCCTGCATTATATACTGGCATTGATATTAACACACACACACACATAGCTCTCACTATAACGTTCACTCTACATCAACCCTCAAAGGGGTACCTATATAGAATCGTACACTACGGAAAGAGGCGACTTGGCCCACTGGTCCCATGCTGGCCCTTAGAGTTTATTCAATTGTTCTCAGTCCTCTGCTCTTCTGCTATAGTCTTGATACATAAAAACATAAGGTTATGAAGATAGGAACAAGTATAGGCCATTTAGTCCCTCAGGCCTGCTCTGTTTTTCAATAAGATCGAATTGTGGCCATAACTTGAAGCACTGCAGCAACTCACCAGGGCTCCGTCAACAGCACCTTCCCAACCTGTGACCTCTATAACTTGGACGGACACACATATTCTGTGGCCAATGGGAGAAGGCAGTTGAGAAGGATGCTTACAATGATTTTCCCTGAACAGACAATCGAGAGACTCTTCTGTAGTTACCACAATCAGATTTGACTCCTTCCTTGAGTAGAGCATGATTACAGTGTGCCTGAGATAAAGGAATATGGGCCAAATATGGGCAATTGGGACTAGCTTAATGGTAAAAACTGGACAGCGTGGAGAAATTGGCTCAAAGGGCCTGTTTCCACACTGTAAACCTCTATGACTATGACTCTACCACCTGCAGCAGCATGGGGGTACAGTGGCTAGCACTGCTGCCTCACAGCGCCAGAGACCCAGTTTGATTCCCGTCCTGGATTGTTGCCTGTGTGGAATTTGCATATTCTCCCCGTGTCTGCTTGGGTTTCCTCTGGGTGCTCCGGTTGCCTCCCACAGACCAAAGATGTGTGGGTTAGGTTGACTGGCCGTGCTAAATTGCCCCTTAGTGTCAGGGGAACTAGCTAGGGTAAATGCTTGGGGTTATGAGGATTAGGCCTGGGAGGGATTATGTTGGTGCAGACCCGATGGGCCTCCTTTTGCACTATCGGGATTCTATGGAGCACTCTTCCTAGATGAGCAATACTAGGTTGTGCAGTCAAGCCAGGAGTGTATCTCTGCTGCGTTCAGCAGGGATTCCATCTGCTCCAGGGGCTGTTAAAAGGTTTCTTTAACTTCACTTCAGACTGAGGAAACTGAGTTGGATGGTGAATTGAGGAATGGAATTGTGGACATTCCAGTCAAAGGCAGTGTCTCAGTTGAAGTGTTCTTCAAAATGTTGACTCCAGTGAGCACTGACTGACTCCCTGTCTTTGAGAAGCTCCCCTCCATGTTTGGCTCTCAGAGGGGTGGCCTCAGGGAGGGAAGTGATGAGTAAGAGGATCAACGATGGAAGAAGTGAGTAGGAGGGCCTGGGAGCTGAATGGGCAGAGAATAGGAGGATCAGCAAGTGAGGGGAGTGAGGGACAGGAGGGCTGGGCAAGCAGGATGGGCAGTTTGCAGGATGGTCAAAAGATGGGACAGGCTGCAGTGTTAAGAATTTGGGAAAGTTAACGAGGTTAACAACTAAGATGAAAACAATACAACAGAAAAGTCATAAATTTAGCAAGTGTCTGGAGAAATAATGAGATGCATTTTACTCAGTAACAAGATTAGCAGGCATCTAGAGAACTTGAGATACAAATTGCTGTATCAGTAAAAACTGTTTACAATTGGAGCTATACCTCTAAAGGCGATGAATTCTGACCAAAGTGGTGGTGTAACAATGTAACGGCCAGATTTTGCCTCTTTGGTGAGGCAAGCTAGTTTTCCATCGAACAGCCAGGCAGGCCAAAATCTTCAGAGTGGCTTCTTCCATCTAATACTTAAAGCCAAATTGCAAATATTCTGTCTAAAAGACACAGTTTTGTACCTTCACTGATTAAAAGACACCCCACCCAGTGCAATCAAGTCATTCCTATGGTGAGGTGACCAGAACTGCACAAAGTACTCGGGCTGTGGCCTAACCAATGCTCCTTACAGTTCCAACATAACTTCCCTGCTCTCATACTCTATACTATGACTGATAAAAGCAAGTGTCCAATATCTCTTCTTAACTAGCCTATTCACCTGTTCTGCGGCCTTCAGGGATTTGTGAATAAGTACCCCAAGATCCATCAAGCCCTTTGAGCTTCCTAGTGTCCCGCCCTTGTCTTGTTACTTCTTCCAAAGTGCCTCATCTCACACTTACCACGGTTAAATACCATCTGACAATGTTCTGCTCATCTGGCCAACCTATCTATATTTTCCTGTAACCTAAGACCTTCTTCTTTAGTATTAACTACCCTGCCAAACTTGGGTGTCATCTACACAATTAATTACCATTCCCCCCACATTCTCACTTGTATCATTATGTACATAATAAACAATAAGAGACAATAGGGGACCCAGCACTGAGACCAGCCTCCAGTCATTCAAACAGCCTTCTATCGCCACCGTTTGTGTCCTATTACTCAGTCAGATTTGGATCCGTCCCATCAAGTTTCCCTGAATTCCATGTGCTTCAAACTTCTCAATCAGTCTCCCATGTGGGACCTTGTCAAAAGCTTTGCTAAAATCCACATAACCTACATCAACTGCACTTCCCTCATCCACACTCGATCACTTTTTTGAAAAATCCTGTTAGATTTGTTAGGCATGACCTCCATCTGACAAAGCCATGCTGACTATCCCTAAGCAACACACGCCTTTCCAAGTGGAAATTAATTCTCTCTTTCAGAATTTTCTCAATAGTTTCCCTCCCAGTGATGTGAGACTCACTGCCTGTAGTTTCTTGGTTCTTCTGTATCACACTTCCTGAAAAGTAGAACCACATTAACCATCCTCCAGTCCTCTGGCACTTCCCCTGTGGCCAGAGAGGAACTAAAAATTTGTGTCAGAACCACTGCAATTTCCCGCCCCGCATCCCACAACAGCCTGGGATGTATTTCATCCGAACCTTGTTAGTTTTTAAGTTAATCGGCATCTCCTCGCTTCCTATGCCAAACTGAATTCTGTACCTATGTTCTCCTTTTCCTGAATGAAGACTGATGAAAAGTATTCATTTCACACCCTTCTAACGCCCTGTGCCTTCACAGTAAGTCGTCTCACAACACCAACACCGAAAGTTCTATGGTTTCACACACAGATTGCCCACTTGGTCTCCAAGGGGCCCTACTCTTTCCCTGCTTATCCTCTTCCCCTTAATGTATTTCTAAGTCTTCTTAGGATTCTCCCTAATCCTCTTAGCAACACTTCTTTAACATCGTGTTATCATTGTTAAGAAGGTACAATCATGTTCCAAGTGTATAAACTGTAAATCTACAAATTTCCCTACAATAATTGCCTTACAGTTATCCATGTCTAATTTCATTTGAGCCTTTTTCAAACCTCATTTTTGCTCTTCTAATTGCTTTAGGTTCCGTCTTGCACTTCCTATATTTCTCTAGGGCCACAGCTGAATTGTTCCCTTTAGACTTGCTAAGAGCCTTTCTTTTCTTTCTGATCCAGTCCTGAACTGTCCTCGACATGAAGGGTCCCCTGAATTTATTGCTCCTACACTTCCCCCTGTAGGGAACTCATTGGACCCGTAATCTCCCCATTTGCTTTTTGAATGCCCCCCCCACCCTGCTCAGCTATAGATTTTCCTGCAAGGAGCTGTTCCCCACTTCATGATATCATCAACACTTTTAACATCGTGTTATCCTTGTTAAGAGGATACAATAATGTTCCAAATGTATAAACTTTAAATCTGCAGATTTCCCTAAAGTAATTGCCTTACAGTTATCCATGTCTAATTTCATTTGAGCCTTTTTCATAGATGGCTTGTCCATAGATTTTGAGAGTTTATCCAAACATTGCTCAGTGTCCAACTGATGGGCCTCTAGCCCCAGTAATACCCTGCACTGGATCCTGCTTCTGGTGGAAACTGAAAGTGCCAAGGCCAAACCATGCATTCTCTTTGGTAAGGATATAATCTGTGTCCACAATTCCACTTCATTCTCCCACTGGTCATAAGATTCAGTTTCACAGAGCAATGGTAGAAAATCCTACCCTAATATTATACACTGGATTTCAGCCATTCTCTGCTACTCATGTTAACAGAATCCAAGCCACATGGTGAAGTCAAAACCAAGATGCAGAATTTGTCTTTAACAAGTGAGTTCATACAATCAAAGAATCCTTACAGTGCGGAAGGAGGCCATTTGGTCCATCCAGTCTGCAGCAACATTCCAAAAGAGCATCCCACCCAGGCCCACCCCATTTCTGTAACCCTGGACATCTATCAGGGCTAATCCACTTAACCTGCACGTACTTGGATACTAAGGGACAATTTGGCATTGGCCAATCCACCTAACCTGTGCACTTTTGGACTGCATTAAGTAGCACATACTAATGACAGTGCTCTAATTGACCACACTACACAATTCCTTTTAATGATAATGTATGGTGCAATCTTACTCATTGCATTGTGTACTCACTTTGAATGAACGGGGTTCAAATTCACCATACTATACAATTGCTTACACACCATAATATGCTGCCCCTAGGAATAGCAGGGCTGTAATTGACCAAATTACATAGTTTCTTCTAACTATCCTGTTCTAATGTACTATATGTAGTTCATTCAACTGACAGGCACTATATTCATTGCATTATGCAGTTCCTTCTAATGCCAGTGTTTTAACTGGTAATACCAGTGTTACAGACATGAGGGAGGTGAACTGAACTCCTTTCTTTTGTCACAGTCTCTCCATAGTCCAAAGTGTATTAATAATTGAAATAGGCTGTGGATTGTTTCCCCAAACCCTGTTTCTGGAATAAATTTTTCAAGTGACTCGCAGTAAACTTTCTTTTGGGGCCAAATTCGAAGTACTGTTTATTCATTTAAGAAGTCACAGGTATAGGTGGTAAATTTAAAACTGAGGTGAGGAGGAATTACTTCTTGCAGAGGGTGGTGAATTTGTGGAACTAGCTGCCCCATAGCGTGGTGGAGTCTGAATCATTGAATGGTTTCTAGGAGGAGATAAATATATTTCCGATTTAAAAAAGGGATAAGGGGATATGGGGGGAAAATGTGGGGAGGTGGATTTGAGACCAGGGAGAGACCAGCCATGATCTGATTGAATGGCAGAGCAGGCTCGGAGGGCTACAACTGCTCCGAATTGCGAAGTTCCTATGTTCCATATATTTAAACCTGGGGCATGGTCTTTGCAACACACAGCACAGAAGAAGATAGGAAAGGAGAAAGTTTTAAACTGGGAATAATTGAATAAAACAAAATACCCCACAGAAATGGATATTATTTCACAAGAATGCCTGAGTCCAATGAGGTTTCCTTGGCATAGAAGTTAAAATTCAGATGGGTTCAACTCACTGAAAGCAGGAGTTGACAACTTCCTTGAAAGTTGCTGATGATACAGCAAGATAAAGTTGGTCTACAGAGGCTTGTCCCACTCTACAGGAAATGGCAGGAATCTTCTAGAGAACCAGCATCAAGGAGGTTTAGACAGAAGTTAGGTTTTGTTGTCAGTCTGGAGCCCTGTTTTGGTGTTGACAGGGTAGTTACGGAACGTCCGACTGACTGGGAATCAAAAAATGTAACATTAAAACATTTCAAAGGCCAAAGGAACTTAGGTCATGTGGCGTTGCTCACTGAGAGTTGGTTTTGGGTATATAATGAGTCTCCATGTCTCTGGTCAAAATCCAATATTCACCTTAGGAGATAGATGATGGCTACTAGCGCTTCCATAGATAGAATGAGTTTTGATAACTCTATCCAGACTTTGAAGACAGATGGTCTGCTGCTCCCTTGTTTGGTTGATTTTAATGGTTCCACACAGTGATAGGTGTCTGACTCCACTAGGATGAAGATAACACTTTGTCCTGTAATATCTGTTGGAAGTTTCCTGAACTGTAGCCGGCTTACAAATCACACGATCGGCAGAAACAGCTATGTTTTTGATCCAATAAAGTCCAGCTTTAAATAAGCAGAAAGTAAAGTTTGATATAAACAGTTTATGATCTCTTTCATGTCTTATGGACATGACACCAGGGAGATCTAAAAATGAGATGTCAACCTGATGAAGCTAAAACCCCATAAGTCTACTTTCATGCTAAACAGCATGTCATAGGCAGAGTTAAGTGACGCCACAAACAATGGATCAGATTAAAGCTCAGCAGTCCTGCCACATCCAGTTATGACTGATTAATGAAACAATGAACCAGAGGAAGAAGCTCCAAAAATATCCCCATCCACAACGATGGTGCAGCCCAGTAATATCCATGCAAAAAGGCAAGAATTTGCAACCAACTTTAGCCACAAATTCTTCCTCCTGAGGTCATAGAATTTTGCAGAATCCTACAATCCAGAAGGAGGCTATTTGGTCTATGGTAAGGATAGAATCTGTTTGGTCCCACCCAGACCCTATTCCTATAACCCCACATATTTACTCTGCTAATACCCTGACAGTAGGGTTAGTTTAGCTAGGCCAATCAACCTAACCCGCACATCTTTGGAGTGTGGGAGGAAACCGGAGCACCCAGAGGGAATCCATGCTGATATGGGGAGAATGTGCAAACTCCACATAGACAATGACCCAAGGCCAGAATTGAACCCGGGTCCCTGGCACTGTGAGGCAGTAACGGTAACCACTATGCCACCGTGCCGTCAGCACAACAAATACCAGACTTCAGTCAAATCAGTTCACTCCACATGATCCTAAGAAATGGTTGAGCACATTCATTACAGCAAAGGCTAGGGACCCGGACAGTGTCCCAGTTGTAGTACTGAAGGCCTGTGCCCCAGAACTAGCCAAGCCCCTGGCCAGGTTTTTCTGGTACAGCTGCAACACTGGCACCTACCTGACACTGTAGAAAGTATGTACAGTACATACTGTACATGAAGATTTACTGTCCCATCAGTAAACCCTCTGTTATCAAGTGAAGATGTCATCAATGGTGCTAGCAAGTGGCACTTACTCAGCAATAACTGTTCACTGATATTCTGTTTGGCTTTTGCCATGACCCATCAGCCTCTGACATCCGAAGAACTTTCATCCAAACATGGACAAAAGAGCCGAGCTCAATAGGTGAAGTCAGGTATCTGATCTTGATATCAGACAGCATCTGATGAAATGAGGTACCAAGAAGCCCTGTCCAAATTGAAGTCAATGGGGATCAAGGGGAAAACTCTACTGGTTTGAGTGACACAAAGTAAGCTGGTTACGGTTGTTGAAGGACAATCCATCTCACCCTTAAGGCAACACTTTAGCAGTTCCTCTGGATGGTTTTCCTGGCCGCAAACATCTTCAACTCCTTCATCAATGACTTTCCCTCCTTCATAATAAGTGGGGGATAGTCACTGATAATTGCACCATGTTCAGCAGTATTCACAGCTCCTCAGATACTGAACCAGTCTACGTCCGCATGCAGCAAAACCATGGACAACATTCAGGCTTGGGTTGATAAGTAGTAAACAAAACACAAGTGCCAGGCAATGACCATCTCCAACAAGAGACAATCTAAATATTGCTCCTTGACATCGGACAATATTACCATTACGGAATTTCCCACCATCAACATCTGTAAGGTGGGGGCGTGGGGGAGAGTTGGGGGCATGGGCGTGGGGGAGAGTTGGGGGAGTTGGGGAGGGCGGGATGGTGTTGATGATTGACCATAAGCCCAGCTCATCCACCTTACCACTCTCGGGAAGCGGAGAACACTGGACCTGTTGCCAAACAATGTGCTCAGTTTGAAAAATCCCAGAGTGGCATCATAGGAAAGCGGTAAGCTGATTGTTTGGTGAGTAACTGATACTAGGGGCCATCTTTAAGTAGTTGAAAACTAAATCACTAAACAAGATAAAAGTTAGGGAACAAAACTGGGAGGATAAAGGAGTAAAGAAAAAGTGAGTCGAAGAGCAGAACCAGGTGGTCAAAAGGCTGCAAGAAAGAGCAGATTTCAAGACAAGATCTCCTAAGGAAATCTAAACAGCTGTTTGGGTGAGTACAGTTGGGTAGGTACTCACTATCACTACTGGTTATAATTAAGATATCATTCTGTAATTCATTGTTTGTAGGAAATATATTCTAATAATAACAAAGAGCGAAGAAGAAAAGCCCTAGTTGGTATTGTTTGATATTAAAATGATTAATTTAACTTAAAAGGGTAAGACATAGCAGGAGAGCTCCAAGCTATGGTTTGCTCTTCTTGCTCCATGAGGGAGGCCAGAAGTATTTCTGGTTCCCAGGACCCATATGTCCACAGGAAGTGTCTCCAGCTGAAGCTTCTGGAAGACCAGGTTTTAGAGCTGGAGCAGTAACTGGGGACACTGTGAAGCACCCACAAGTTGGAGAGTATTACTGATAGCATGTATAGACAAGATTTATGTATAGGAAGAAGAATCTTTTACTGCAATTGTATAGGGTCTTGGTGAAGCCACACCTGGAGTATTGTGTGCAGTTTTGGTGTCCTCATATAAAGAAGGATATTCTTGCTATAGGAGGGCAGCAAAGGTTTACTAGGCTGATTCCTCAGATGGCAGGGCAGTCATATGAAGACAGACTAAGTCAGTTAGGATTATATTCACTGGAGTTTAGAAGAGTGAGAGGGAATCTCATGGAAACTTATAAATTTCTATTGGGATTAGACAGGGTAGATTCAGAAAGAATGTTCCCAATGGTGGGAGAGTCCAGAACTAGGGGTCATTGTTTGAGAATAAGGGGTAAACCTTTTTAGGGCTGAGTGAGGAGAAATTTCTTCACCCAGAAAGTGATGAATGTGTGGAACTCCCCACAGAATGTAGGTGAGGCCAAAATTTTGTCTGATTTCAAGTAGAAATTAAATATAACTCTTGGAGGTAAAGAGATCAAGGGATATGGGGAGGAAGGCAGAATCAGGATATTGAATTTGATGATTAGTCATGATCATAATGAATAGCAGAGCAGGCTTGAAGGGCCGAATGGTCTACTCCTGCTTCTCGTTTCTATGTATTTTTCTATGTAGAGAAGAACAAGTCAAAGGCAGGGAATTCTGTGCTGATTGCGTCAACTTGTGACTCCCTAAATCTGTCCCTCATCTAAAAGGCACAAGTCAGGAGTATGATAGAATCCTCCCCACTTGCCTGATAGAGTGCAGCTCCAACAGCACAAGAAACTTGACACCATCCAGGAAAAACAATCCACTTGATTGGCACATCATCCACCACATTAATCATTACTCCCTCCACTGCAGTTTGTGCCACTCACAAGATGCATTGCAGCAACTCACCAAAGCTTGGATCTTGTAGGCAGTAGCAATGACAGTATGATTGCCACTGTGCTCGAAAACACCCCAGTTTAAGACAATCTAATCCCAGACTTCACAGTTCAGCATCCCATGGCAAACTCGACAGGAACAGAGTAGAGCTGAGGGAAGGCAGGACACATCCTGTCCAGTAAGATTAAAGACCCTGTTTGTGAATGTTAGTGAATGGATGGGTGTGTATGTGGATGAGTAGGTAGGTGGATGAAGGGGATGAGGTGGGTAGTTTGGTGAGGTGGTAGGTTATGAGATGGGTGAGTGAGTAGTAGGGTCAAGGGGATGAGTTGGATTAGGTCAGGAGGTAGCTGAGTTGGGTCGGGTGTAGTTGGGTCAGGTCAGGAAGTAGTTGGGTCGGAGTGGGGAGTTAATTGCTCTGGTTGGGAAGGGGGGTAGCTGCGTGGGGTCAGGTGGTCAGAGATCTGGCTGTGTAGGGGGGATGGTTGAGGAGGTAGTTGTGTCAGATGTGGGTGTTTGTTCTGTAGTTGCCCAGGAATTAGACAGGGTTTAATGTGTCTAGCATTTCCTGATAACTACCCAGTTAGGTACTGTATAACTGTCCAAAGTCTTTGACTTTAGTTCAGAGTTAGAGCCATTGCGAGAGGGGGTCCTGGGATGTAGGGGGATTGCCCAAAGTGTAAACTTGCCAGGCAATTAGCACGTAGGTCTGCACATCAGGATTTACACAGGGTCTTGATGCACATCTTCAGTTGTCTTAAATCCCATCTCCCATGATCAGGATTTGGCTCCTTCAATCGCAACTTTCAAACCTGAAACTTGTACCACCTAAAGAGCAGCAAACATATGGGAACACCACCACCTCCAAATTCCATTCCAAATCACACACCATCCTGACATGAAAATATATTACCGTTCCTTCACTACTGCTGGTTCAAAATCCGAGAACTTCCTCCCTAACAGCATTGTTACACCTCATGGTCTGCAGCGGTTCATGAAGGGAAGGAAGGGCAGTTGGGATAGGCAATAAATGTTGGTACTGCCAGCAACAGTCACATCCCATGATGGAATTAAAAAGCACTACACAGTTCCTACATATTACAAAGCATATTACACTCATTCCCTTTCCATCATACTCGACAGTGGCAGTAGATATTACTTACTGAACAGATATCCTATACCAATTAAACTGGTATGTTCCATTATCATCATTTTATATAGGCTACCTGAATATCCAGACCTATAAATCACATAGTGAAACAGCTGCCTATTTGCAAAAAAGAATCAATAATTCCTTCTCATCAGGCAGGGGAAGAAAATATTCATCACATCTTCAATGTGGATTCAGCCTGTCAAGCTTTAGCTCACATAGTTTAAGTTAATTACGATACAAACATACCCAAGATGACGAGAGACAATCAGGTTCATTAAACACAATTCATCAAGACAAACAACGCAACCTTTCACAATGTTCAATCAACTGTGAAATTCCCAGTGCAAATATTTTTCAGAAATATTTTCCTGACCGAGTCTCAAAGTAACATCCAAAACCTGGTCTGTGTCACAGATTCATCGATAGCACAGGAGGCAGCCACTGGGCCCATTGTACAATTCATACAACTGAATGGTTGACTGCAGCTAAGAGTAAACTACATTGGTATACATATGAAAATACAATTTGGAGCAGAATTGGCCACTTAGCCTGTTGACTTTGTTCTGCAATTTGGTAAAATTATGCCTGATTTGATTGTGACTGTTATAGTTCCTATTTACGTCTTATCCCCATTGGCTCCCTTGTCAGTCAAAAAACTATCCAAGTCAGCCTTAAACATATTCAATGACCCAGCCTCCATTCTCGGGAAGAGAACTCCATAAACTAACAATTCTCTGAGGGACAAAACATTCTTCTCATGTTGATTACTTGAACGGGTGTAAATTGAGAGAGGTGGATACTCAGCGAGACCTTGGTATCCTCATGCATCAGTCGCTGAAAGTAAGCACATAGGCAGAGCAGGTAGTAAAGAAGGGAAATGGTATGTTGGCCTTCAAAGCGAGAGGATTTGACCCTGCTACAGAGAGAGTACAGCAAAGGTTTGCCAGGCTGATTCCTGAGATGGCAGGACAATCATATGAGGAGAGACGAAGTCAGTTAGGATTATATTCACTGGAGTTTAGAAGAGTGAGAGAGGATCTCATAGAAGCTTATAAAATTCTAACAGGGTTAGAAAGGGTAGATTCAGAAAGGATGTTCCCAATGGTGGGGGAATCCAGAACTAGAGGTCATAGTTTGAGGATAAGGGGCAAACCTTTTAGGACTGAGGTGAGGAGAAATTTCTTCATACTGAGCATGGTGAATGTGAGGAATTCACTACCACAGAAAGCAGTTGAAGACAAAACATTGTCTGATTTCAACGAGAAGTTATATATAGTTCTTGGGGCCAAAAGGGTCAAGGGATATGGGAGGAAGAGGGATCAGGATATTGAATTTGATGATCAGCCATGATCAAAATGAATGGTGGAGCAGGATGAATAACCTACTCCTGCTTCTCGTTTCTGTGTCCATCTTAAATGGAAGACCCTTCATTTTTAAACCAAGTCTCCAGTTCTAGTCTTCCCACAAGGGAAACATCCTTTCAACATCAAACCTGTCAAGTCCCCTCAGGATATTATATGTTTCAGTAAGATCACTGCTCATGCTTCTAAACTCCAATGTATACAGGCTCAACCTATCGGGTGTTTCCTCGTAAGAGAGCCCCTTCATCCCAGAAAGCAGTTGAGTGAACCTACTCTGCACAGCTTCTAATCCAATTATATGCTTCTTAAATAAGGAGACCAAAACTGTACATAGTATTCCAGATGTGGTCTTATCAATGTCCTATACAAATGTAACAAAACTTTCCTATTTCTATATTCCATTCTTCTTGCAAGAAACAACATTCTATTTATCTTCTGAATCACTTGCTGTTCCTGTATATTTATTTTATTTTGTGATTAGTGTACCAGGACACTCAGATCCCTCTGTATCTCAGAGTTCTGTAACCACGCTCCATGTTAATAATATGCTGCTTTTCTACTCTTCCTGCCAAAGTGGCCAAGTTCACATTTTCCCACATTAAACTCTATCTTCCACATTTTTGGCCACTCACCTAATTTACCTACGTCCCTTTGCTGAATCCTTATGCCCACTTCACAACTGACTTTCCTACCTATCTTTGTGTCATCTGCACGTTTAACAACCATACATTGGGTCCCTTCTTCCAAGCAATTGATAATAGGTTGTGAATGGTTGAGGCTCCAGTACTGATCCCTGTGGCACTCCACTCATTACAACCTCAGAAAGGCTCAATTACCCCTACTCTCTGTTTCATGTTAGCTGACCAATCCTCTACCCATGCTAATATGTTATCCCCTACAGCTTGAGCTCTTATTTTGTGTAGTAACCTTTGGTGTGACACCTTGCTGGTGCCTTCTGGAAATCCAAGAACACATATCAACAAGTTTCTCTTTATCCACATGGCTTTTTACTTCCCTAAAGAACGTCAATAAGTTAGTCAAACATGATCTCCATTGCACAAAACCATACTGATGCTGCCTGATTGTATTAAGATTTTCCAAGTAATAAAATAGGAAATGCTGAATAAACCCAGCAGGTCTTGGCAACATCTGTGGAGTGATAAACAGAATCAATGTTTCATTGTCTGGCTTTTCTACAGAGCTGAAGAGAGGGGGAAATGTGATGGGCTTGACACTGTGTAAGACGGGGGTAGAGCAGGTGGAACAAGAGAAAGCCGGGGATAGGCGGGAGCCCAGGAGAGATTTGATAAAGATGTCACGAACACAAGACAAAGGGTGTGTTAATGCTAGTGTTAAAGACTAAAGAACATAGAACATAGAACATTACAGCGCAGAACAGGCTCTTCGGCCCACGATGTTGCGCCGACCAGTTAAAAAAAAACAACAATGACCCACTAACCTAAACCAATCCCTTTTCGTCCATAAACCTGTCCACGGACCTCTTAAACGCCCCCAAACTAGGCGCATTTACAACTGCAGCAGGCAGGGCATTCCAATCCCTCACCACCCTCTGGGTAAAGAACCTACCCCTGACATCTGTCCTATAACTACCCCCCCTTAGTTTAAAGCCATGCCCCCTCGTGCTAGATTTTTCCATCAGAGGAAAAAGGCTATCACTATCCACCCTATCTAAACCTCTAATCATCTTATATGTTTCAATAAGATCCCCTCTTAGCCGCCTTCTTTCCAGCGAAAACAACCCCAAATCCCTCAGCCTCTCCTCATAGGATCTCCCCTCCATACCAGGCAACATCCTGGTAAACCTCCTCTGCACCCTCTCCAAAGCCTCCACATCCTTCCTGTAATGTGGGGACCAGAACTGCACACAATACTCCAAGTGCGGCCGCACCAGAGTTGTGTACAGTTGCAACATAACGCTACGACTCCTAAATTCAATCCCCCTACCAATAAACGCCAAGACACTGTATGCCTTCTTAACAACAAGAATGTGCTTAACAAAGAATGTGCTGATAGTGGCATAAAGAAAAGACAGAAGAACAAAGATCAGTGCTCTATGAAAGCAAAACATAAGAACAAGTTATGGACTGGACCCATGCGGGGGAGAGGGTTAGGAAACATTATAAAAAAAACTTAACCCCTCCATGACCTTCTTGGTAATAGATTTCAGCATCTTTTTCTCTGACAAACCAGCCTGTAGTTTCCTGCTTTTCATTTCCCTCCTTTCTTGAATAGACAAGTTACAGTCGCCATCATCTAATTTGATGGGACCTTTCCAAATCTACGGAATTTCGGAAGATTAAAACCAATCTACCTTGGAGTGGAGCCATTATAGTTATCAAATTTCTTCACCCATAGAACTTTAGTGAATCTGTTGTGTTTCTACAACAATCCAGTGCCTCATGGACACTGTTACTAACACAGGCTTATTATTTTCAGGTTGCTGAACTGAATTCAAGCTCTCAAACTACAATGCCAAAATTTGAACTCATTTACAATTAGTCTAGGCTTGTGGATGAGAGGTTGATTATCGCACAACTTTACCATGATCACCCACACATCTGCATAAATCATTGGAAAATATAATTAGGCAGTGTGATCCAGGATGCTGAATCACGACAATCAATTCTCTCTGCAATCAGTCTGCTCCAGCATCAGTGTCACAGGTCAGAGGAGTTGTTGGCGTAGTGGCAATGTCATTGCACTCATAAGAACAGAATGGTGACGCAGTGGTTAGCGCTGCTGCCTCACAGCGCCAGAGACCTGCACTCGATTCCCAGCTTAGATCACTGTTTGTATGGAGTTTGCACCTCGTATCTGCGTAGGTTTCCTCCGGGTACCCTGCTTTCATCTCACGGTCCAAAGATGTGCAGGTTAGATAGACTGACCATGCTAAATTGCCCCTTAGTGTCAGAGGACTAGCTAGGATAAGTGCATGGGGTTATGAGGATAGGGCTTGGGTGGAATTGTGGTCAATGCAGTATTGATGGGCTGAATGGCCTCCTACTGCATTGTATGTTTCTATGATTCTATAAGGCCCTGACTCATGGCTCAGGGACCCAAGTTCTAACTCTTTCAAATTAAAACATAAATTCAATTCATTAAAAACTCAGTTATTGTGCCATGAAACTATCAATTGTCACAAAAATCCCTGGTTCACTAATCTGCTTGAGGGAAGGAAATCTCCAGTCCTTATCCAGCCTAGCATACATACGACTGCAGACCTACAGCAATGTAGCTGTCTCTTTACTGCCCTCTGAAAAGGCCCAGCCAGTCACTCAGTATCGAACAGCTACAGAAAAGCACCTGACATTAACTGAGACAGTGGAAGCAGTAGCGCTCTGGGTGTACTTGAACCAGGTGCAGTCATTCAAGTAGACACTTCACCACTACTTTTTCTGAAGTACAATAATGGGTGGGTAACAAATGCTGGTCTTGCCACATCACATGAGAACTTGACTTCCCACAGGGTGATAGTTCACTGCAACAGCAGAGCGTACCATTTTGTCTCATGGGCCATTCCATGCCCTGATTACAAATAAAAAACCCCTTTCTTCACATGAATGCAGCAATACCTTGAATAAATAAATGTAAAACAGTCCAATCATTTATTTCTACACGTGCATTACCAGCTGTTCTTTGCACGATGTACAAACTGTCGGCCGGAGTTTCCCAGCCTTTCTGTGCCAGGTTTTTCTACGATGGACGTGCCTCGCCGTTGGCCATTGACAGGATCTTCCGGTCCCACCAAAGTCTTTGCATTTTTCACTCATTCCTCTGCCCAGGAACCCACCTCAGAGAGCTGATTTCAGCAGGACCAGAAAGCCCCGCTGGTGTGCAGGCTGGAAAACCCTGTTTGAAGTTTTAAGATTGCAACACAATGCACTGGTATTGCATTTTATAATCCAGTATCTCCAATCATTAAGTTCTGCCATTATACCACATTTGTAACCGAGGCAGGAGCCTCTCGAGCCTGCTCTGTTATTCAATAAGATCATGTAAGACTCTAATTTCCTGTTTTGCACCCCCATGACTTTGACTCCCCTGTAAGTCAAAAACCTGTTGGACTCAGCCTCAATGATCCAGTTTCCACTGCTCTCTGTGGAAGAGAGTTTGAAAGACTAATGGCCATCTGTGTGAAGAAATTCATTCTCATCACTAACTTAAATATGAGCCCCCTTATTTTGAAACCACGACCCCACTTCCCCACATGGATGTCATGACTTCAATCAGGCCATTAAGGTTGGCCTATTGGAATATGAACTCTTGATTAAGGAGTTACTTGATGGGCCAGTCAGGGTGTCTGTTCCTTGTACTTAACCAGAAGTGTCAATTCCTCTGACACTCTCAAAGGTAGGATGCTGACTAATAGCACTCTGTGTACTACTGTTGGAATTGTAAATAAAGGGATTTTGGTGAAGGGACTTCTGCCTCTGCAGACTTATTACAATGGGGAAAAATCCTCTTAATCATGACCCTGTGAATGTTTCAGTAGAATCACCTCATGTTCTTCTAAGCTCCAATGAATACAGGTTCAGCTGCCTCAATATTTTCTCATAAGACAACACTTTCCTTCCTGGAATTGAACTAGTGAACTGCTTCCAATTCAAAAATACCTCTGCTCAGGTAAGAAGGCCAAAACTGCAATGCATTCCCCTAGGTGTGGTCTCATCAATGCACTGAATAGTTGTATCGGGACTTCCCTACTTTCAGATTCCATTTTCCTTGCAATAATAGCCAATGTTTCATTTGCCTTCCTAATTATGGGCTGTAACTACATGCTTATTTTTTGAGATTCATTACAAAGACACTGCAACTTTCTGTCATCCTCCATTGAAATAATATCCTGCTTCTCTATCCTTCCCCCAAAGCGGACAACCTCACATTTTCTCCACATTGTACTCTACCTACTAAATTCTCATTCACTTCGTCTATCATATCCCTTTGCAGACTCTTTTGCAGGATCTTACCGCCTCGCCTGCCTGAGGCTTGTAAGACCCTGTCTGAAGTCAATGGAGGGTGCGGTTCTGTGAGCCTCGCCCACCCCAGAATTGGAAAAATTCCGATCTTTGTGTCTTCTTCACAAATTGCTTTCCTACCTATCCCTGTATCATCAGTAAATTTGGCTAGTTATTAACATAGTATGCCAATAATTGAGATCCCAGCACTGATCCCCACGAGTTCTAGTTTGCCAATATGAAAATGACCCATTTGCCATGGTTCTGTTTCCTGTTAGTTAGCTAATCCTCTGTCCATGCTAATATATTGCCCCCATCACCATGAGCTCTCATATAATAACTGTTTACATGGCATCTCATCGAATGCCTCTTGGAAATCCAAATTCCCTGCGCCAACTGGTTCTCCTTAATCCATCCCATTTGTTTATCTTCACAGAGCTACATATGTGCATTGAATAATTTCCCCAAGAAGCATGCTGATTTTTCATCAGTCTCTATATAATTACAGAGATTAGCAAGACTGAGAGATTGATAGACATTATTCAGTGTACACTTCAACAATGCATAAATTTCAATTCATATATAATTCCATCCATTAATTCCCTATCAGTTTGTGCCCATCAGTCTCTCTCACTAAAATTATATGTAACGAATATGCTCCATTCAATACTTGGGAAAGGCAGGATTATGTTTATACTCCTGTATCATTAGAACAATGGTGTTAATTATAGCGTTTAATCTGATGTAATCATTACAAATCAGAGAAATTTGAGAGAGATTTAAATCTCACTCTCGTCTTTGAGAAACCTGTTAGTTAATGGACATTTGAAGCCATTTGCAAATGACACTAATAAACACTTGGACCCTGGCACACAAAGGGTTTAACTATGAAGGATGAAAATTAATATAGGCTCAATTGCTACACTTTTCAATACTCCATTCATCCTGCTTTTAGAGGACTCCTGAGGGAATAATGTTCTCTTTTGTGTTTCGCAGCTTCCCCACCCTTGTCTTTCTCTATCTACCAAAGTTTTTAGTTAAGAATGTCTGAAAGACTGAAGAAGATACCCTCGTGCTTCCAGACTCCCCAAAGTAGCACAGGAACGAAGTAAGGGAAGAGAATGTGCAAATATGTTCCCATCTTTACGCTGGTAAAGAAGAAATATCCAAAAGCTAATGGCCTCCAATTTCCCCTGAAGGCCCAGAATTGATTTCTTACCCTCTCTATATTGACTGCTTCCTAAATAATGATATGATCTTTCTTTCAGAATCTTACACTACATTAATCTGATTTATAGTGGAATTAAAATGATATAAAATCATAGAATTCTTATAGTGCAAAAGGAGGCTATTCGGCCCATCGAGTCCGCACCAACCACAATCTCACCCAGGTCCTAACCTCATGCTTTTACCCTGCTAATCCCCCTGACACTACGGGGCAATTTAGCATGACCAATCCACCTAACCCGCACATCTTTGGACTGTGGGAGGAAACTGGAGCACCCTAAGGAAACCCACGCAGACACGGGGAGAATGTGCAAACTCCACACAGACACTGACCCAATATCTGAGAATGAGCTGTATTAAATAAACTAGTTCTGATTCAGCCCACAAAGGAATAGAGCCTCAAAGGGGCACTGAGCTTCCACATCCCTATAGGGTACCAACAAAACGGACTTCCGCATCACCTCTTATTCATTTACTTCTAATGAAGAGTCAAAGAAATTTGAAACATTTCTCTCTGTTTACAGGTGCAGCCAGACCTGCTGAGTTTTCTGTTTTTGTATCATTTATTTCTCAGTGCACGCTGAGTTTGGTTTTACTTGGGGATGTACTCCTTAAGACTGATTGAAATAATAATTTGGCTGCTTCATTTGTATGCGATGCAGAACGTAGCATAAGTAGTGTCACTCAAAAAGAGTTTATTTTTAATAACAAAATGCAAAAATCTCTGTAAAACGTCTCTGGATGTTTTTGCTCAATACGTAACTTAATTTATTCATCTTGGTTCTTCGTAAGCTAATTGTTAGGAAATAGGAAAAGGAGATCTGGACACTTTTCTAAAGCTCTCAGAAATTCAGAGACCCCACAGTATATAACATATTATTAAACATTCACAATATAAAGCTCCCAATCATAAAGCAAAACGGTTTTCATTGCCTAATATTTCGAAAGACAGAGTCCCATTTTCCGCAATTTCTTTTAATGTTTCTGATTCATCAAATTTGGATTAACTGATTTTTATTACTTTAATACATTGGGGAATCAAAATATTAAAGACTGAAGATATCCACCTTTAAATTATCCACAAATAGAACAATGTACCTTCTGGCCTTTTCAAAGCACAAACCTTTAACTCTAACACTTCTCGCAGCTATGTAAGAAACCATTCATAGATCTACATACCTGAAATTGAAAAAGTTTCCAACCCCCTAGCCAATTTATTGTTGATTTGCCCAAATTGATCTTGTTGCTTTAAAATGTTCTTTGTTCCTTTTGTCAAAAGTCAAATGGTGGATTAACGCAGAGTGGCTGCTCAGTGATCCACATCCAGAGAAAGACTGACAGGTAACTTAATGCACTGCAAAACACAGTGATATCCGGCAACGTAAAGAGCCAAGACCTGACATCCTCATCCTTCCTGCACTATCACTCAGTCTGAATTTAAAATCTAAGCTTGACAAAAGAGAAAAAAATGACCAGTTTATTCTCTCTGATACTTAATACCAGATAAGGTAAAATATTCACTCTATACATTACGCAAGACACATGAAATTATGTTGTTTTTTTAAAAAGAAAATGGATGGTCTTGGATTTCAAAACCAATCGGCAGAGTGGTGACTGTATCAATTATCCATTTAGCAGCTGGAAACCAAATGAAGCAACATCAAAGCAAAGTCAAATTCCCTGGACCTGTTTCCTATGATCTGCTGTCACTCATAGCAAAGATCTTAAACACAAGGGAACATTCGTGACATCTGAACACTTCAGCACCCCAAATCACCAAAGGGTTTCCTTTTTCCAATTAAACGTTTTGAAAAGGATCGTTCCATGATCACAACGTGCAACAAAATATATATTTTTTACAAATATTTCCTTATGACAACGCTGAATGAAATCCCCATAGTTGTAGCTATAGAAACAGCATTCACTTTAATCTCTGGTGTACCTCAATGTAGGTTTGAGTGGTTTTGGGATTTAGAAGATTGATAGTCTTGCTTCTGTGATTGGTCCTTTAGGGGCAACACAACAGAACAAGGGTCGCCTGGCCTGAGTGACCAATCCTGACTCAGTGTGGGGAATCACCACAGGGGGAGGAGTTCTCTTCGGCAGAGGCATTCCAGAACTACCTGCAGACATGCTGCTACTCGTGTAGATCCTTGTACATAAATCTTTTGTTATTCATTCTCTGAAGTTGCGTAATTGTAGAGTCATGTAGTTGCATTCTGATCACGCCACAACAACCCTCAATGTAGTATCTATGGGATATACAGGATCACCCACACAGATTGAGGCCATTCAGCCTATTATGCCTGTACTGGAGCTTTGAAAAAGCTATCCAATTAATTCCACTCCACTGCTTTTTCTCCATCGTGGTAAATGGTTCTCCTTCAAGTATTTATCCAATTTTCTTTTGAAAGTTACTATTGGATCTGCTTCCATAATCCTTTCCAGCAGTGCATCCAGCTCATAATAACCGGCTGAAGAACATTACCCATTACATTGGTACTTCATTTGCCAGTGGACTTTTACCTGTGACCTCTGATTACTGGCTTTTCTATCAGTGGGTACACTTTCTCTTCATCTACTCTGTCAAAACCCTTCATTATTTTGAATACCTCATTGAGTCTTCTCTTAACTTCTCTGTTAAAGATGGCAATTTCAGCTTGTTGTAAGAGAAGTTTCTTATTCCTAGTACCATTCTAGTTAATCACCTGGAAATCCATTTTCAAGGCCTTGCCAACCTGGTTAGCTTTCAAGTGGAAGCAGTAAAATTGCAGGAAATTTGATCCTCCTTTCCGGACAGCTAATCACTGCACGCACGCATGCACATACACCCTCCCTCCTCAGGGTTCCCTAACATCCCCCATCATCCTTCTAAACTCCAACAAGTATAGACCCAGAGTCCTCAACCGTTCCTCATACGACAAACTCTTCATTCCAGGGATCATTCTTGTGGACCTCCTCTGGATCCTTTCCAAGGCCAGCACATCATCCTTCCTTAGATATGGGACCCAAACGACTCACAACATTCCAAACGGAGTCTGACCAGAGCCTGAAACAACCTCAGAAATACATCCCTGCTCTCATATTCTAGCCCTCTTGATATGAATGCGAACATTGCATTTGCCTTCCTATCTGCCGAGTGAACCTGCACATTAGCTTTAAGAGAATCTTGAACAATGACTCCCAAGTCCCTTTGTATTTCTGATTTCCTGAGCATTTTCCCATTTAGAAAATAGTCTCTGTCTCCATTCCTCCTTCCAAAGTGCATAACCTCACACATTTCCACATTGTGTTCCATCTGCCACTTCTTTGCCCACTCTTTTAACCTGCCCAAATCCAAGACCCGATGAAGGTTGACAGAAAGGTAAGAGTTTGAACTGAGAGAAGAGATGCACCAGAATCAACTGAAGGGTGGGGAGAAGGGGAGATGAAGAGCAACATGCATATATTTGGGGGTGTGGGAGCACTGTGCTGAGGGGTGTATGGGTGGGAGGGGTTGAGGTGATCTGCACAATCAGGCGAGGAGAACATATTGATCTGTACTTCTATTCTTCAGAGCCACATGCAGCAATACTTTACATCCTGACCTTGCATGATGCCACTCAAGTAGAGTATGATCAATACCAGACTGGCACACTATTCCATTTAATGTCCAATTGTGCATCATTATGAATAAAAATGAGCATCGCTTCCAGGCATACCCCTCAGATCTATTCCTGGATCCTCTGCTCAGGGAAATGAATTCTACTGCAGACAGGAACATTTGTGCCACTGTGTCTGGATGGGATGACATTGAAAGATGGAGCTGCTTTGAATGGCAAGAAACAAAGATGTTAGTCATGGCTCTTGAAGTTGTGGAGGGAGGGGAATTGCTGTGATGACCCATAAGACCATAAGACAGAGGAGCAGAATTAGGTCACTCAGCCCATCGGATCTTCTCTGTCATTCAATCGTGGCAGATCTTTTTTCTCAGCCCCATTCTCCTGTCTTTTTGCCTTAACCCCTGATCCTCTTATTAATCAAGAACTTATCTATCTCTGTCTTAAAGACACTCAATGACCTTGCAGCCACAGCTTTCTGCAGCAAAGAATTCTCAAATTCATCACTCTCTAGCTGAAGAAATTCCTCCTCATCTCTGTTTTAAAGGATCGTCTCTTTAGCCTGAGGTTGTGCCCTCTGGTTCTAGATTTCCTCTCCACGTCCACTCTACCCAGGTCTTGCAGTATCCTGTAACTTTCAATAACGTCCCCCATCATCCTTCTAAACTCCAACAAGTACAGACCCAGAGTCCTCAACTGTTCCTCATACAACAAGCTCTTCATTCCAGGGATCATTCTTGCAGACCTCCTCTGGACCCTTTCTAAGGTCAGCAGATTCTTCCTTAGATACGGGGCCCAAAACTACTCACAATACTCCAAATGGGGTCTGACCAGAGCCTAAGACAGCCTCAGAAATATATCTCTGCTCTTGCATTTTAGCCCTCTTGATATGAATGCTAACATTGCATTTGCCTTCCTGACTGCCAATTGAACCTGCACGTTAATTTTAAGAGAATCTTGAACAATGACTCCCAAGTCCCTTTGTATTTATTTCCTGAGCATTTTCCCATTTAGAAAATAGTCTATGCCTCCATTCCTCCTTCCAAAGTGCATCACCTCACACTTTTCCACATTGTGTTCCATCTGCCACATCTTTGCCCACTCACTTAACCTGTCCAAATCCAAGACCCGATGAAGGTTGTCAGAAAGGTAAGAGTTTGAACTGAGAGACAAGAGGTGCACCAGAATCAACTGAAGGGTGGGGAGAAGGGGAGATGAAGAGCAACATGCATTGGAGGCAGGGACAGGGCTGAAAAATAGGGAAATACTCAGTAAAAAGGGAGGGAGAGGCAGAAGAGTGGCAACTTAAATTGCAGGGATGTAGAATGCCACTGTGAACTACAGGTGAGGCGGGAGAACAATAAAAACAGGATTGGCAAAGTGAATAAGAGCTCGGCACACTTCCAGAGTCCAGTTATATACAAAATGATACTTAGTGAGATCAGACTAACAGATAAAGAATGATGTTACATTTTTTCTCATTTGCCTCTTCTTCCTACCAATATGTATCATTATGTACTTCTCTGCATTCAATTTCATCTTTGTGCATACCCATTTCTCCAAGCTGGTTATGTTCTCCTGAAGTCTGCTCCGATCCTTCTCATTGTTTATGACATTTCAAAGTTCCGTGTTATCTGCAAATTTGAAATTAGATTCTCTATTCGCAAGTCCCGATCATTAAGGTACAGTACACCAAAAAGAGCAGCGATTCAATACTGATCCCTGGGGAACACCACTGGATACTTTCCTCCAGTCTAAAAAACAACCATTCATCACCGCTGTCTACACAAAAGGGAATGAATGAAATGATAACATCAAAACTTCCAATGAAAAATGAGCATTGTGACATCTTCATAATGGACTCAAACAACAGTTACAACACAGGAGTACTATTAGATAATTCTGGATAGATATTAGGTGGATGATAAACAACAAAGAAACCAAGAAAAAATATTACAGTGAACAGAAATGTTATAGGCTCAGTAGCAAAGGGCAACAAACTGATCATCATTTATGACTTCAATCTTAAAGTTAAAGGGACAATCATGGCAAGGAAATTGGGAACGAAAGATGGAAATGAAGGAATAATAATGAAGGAAAAACACTGAATTACGTCTGGCAATACTGATCTTTAAATACCACCTAGGAGTTTTCTTTCAAATGGACATTCAGGCCTAAGGTGGCTGACGATGTAAAGTCAGTCACTAGCAGAATTTCTGGTGGGTGATATTTCGAGACACAATAGAATCCTTCCCTGATTCCAGACAAAGATACTTCTAAAGTATACAGAAACCAGTTGCCATCTCCAGTGGAGACAATGGGAGATTAGTATCATCTTATCAAGATATATCCTATGTGTAACGTTCAGAGCAGTTTTTGCATTTTACCTTCCAGAAATAGATAAAGACTGGGATAAAAGCCATCTAAGAGTGCAAGTACATGTGCAAGTGAGAGTGTGCATGCATGTGTGATGTGTTCCCCACCACCCCCTCCCTAATACAGATCACTGGCATCAGGACCCCCACGCTCCCCCACCCCCCACCTGTTGTGAACCCCCAAGTGCCCCCCCCCACTGCGCTCCCTTCATACTCCATCCCTGAATGTCTCCCTCTGCACAACTGCCCCCTCCCCTCCCCACATAGCCACTCCTGCACAATCCCCATTCAAGCACCACCCCTTTTGTACTGCCCCTGGCACACTGGTAGTTCTCAACTTGCCTGGTAAGCACAGCCAGGTGGGCACTGTCCAATGGACACTGTCATTGAGTGTCATCAGTGACACTCAAGAGGCTTCAATAGCATTCGAGCCCACCAACATGGCCATCGCGCCAGGTCTTCAAAAGTAGACAACAGTATTGATTCACGACTGTGTGATCTCCCACTAGAAACGTGGGAATATTCCAGGAGGGGCAATGATCATGTACCAAACTCGCCAGTCAGAGTGAAATCTAGTCTGGGTGTGATCCGGTTTTCACCATTAGAAAGGAGCTGGATGAACAGCTTGGCATCAGGCACAGAACTGATTTTTAGGCCCCCATACTATTTTCCAGGATCGGCGTGATCTGCTCCAGGCACGGCGAGGATGGACAATCCACCCCAGGGAGCAAGTTCATCCCTCCTCACTCACGGCATAACAATTTGGGAATATTCCTGCCAGATGGTATCAAATTGAGGCATCTCATGCAGGAAAGCAAATTTTGGGAACCTCAGCCAGGTGAGGTTCCATATTGATAGGCACAGCATTACTTAGCTTGACACAGTCTCTCAGCCACCTGCTTTATATTGTGAATGGCATGTTGTTTGACACTGCAGCTTTCTACAGCAGTTTGGAATGACCCTGGGACATATCAGCATGCACTTGACAGTTGGGTAACATCTCTGAGATAGGGGTTGGCTGGAGGTCTCGGACTTGTCAACCTAGGTTAAACTCTTTCATTTAATAGGGAATGACAGAAACTCTTAAATCTTATCTGCTCAATGTCCCTCTTTTCCTCTTCTTTCCCAGAAACTGATAGGGTTTCCATTGGAATAACCATTGTAAATTACAGGAGAGATACAGTTAAGAATATCACACCAAAAATTGACAACAAATTGTATCTAAAATAGTAAAATATCCAAGGGAATTATCAAACCGAGGCATACACAGAATTGTTATGGTCAAAGATGTAGGTTCTAAGGAGGAAAGGGATGAAGAGCGGCAGGTTCAGGGAGCAAATTCCAAACCTTTTTGGGCTCTGACAGCTGGCATAGTCACCAATAATGGAGTCATTAAAATCGCGGATGGTCCAGATGTCAGAATTTCAGGAGCATATATATATATCTCAGAGGGTTGTAGGGTTGAAGAAGATTACAGGGATACAGAAGAATTTGAAAACAAGGAACCAGTATAGCTCAGCAAACACTGGAGTGATTGGTGAACGGAACTGATGTGAACGAGGACAAGACAGCAGAATTTTGGATTATCTCAAGCTTACAAAGGGCAGAATTTGGGAGGCCAGGAATGTGTTGGAATAGTCGTGTCTGGAGGTAACAAAAGTATGGATGAGGGTTTCATCAGCAGATGAGCTGAGGCAGAAGCAGAGTCAGAGTCAGGTGATGTTACAGAGGTGGAAACAGGTGATCATAGTGATGGCGTGGATGGGTATGTGGTTGGACGCTTATCTCTGGGTCACCCACAGTCTGGTTCACCCTTCATCCTCAGTTGGCAGGAGAAGGTTAGAAATTGGTTAGGGAACAGAGTTTGTATTCGGAGCCAAAGACAATGGCTTTTGGAATGCTAGACAAGCAGTTGGATATTTAGAGACAGTGAAGAGATCTAGAGAAGTGGTGAAGGGGAGCTGATTGTCATCGGCATACATGTGGAAACCGGTGCTGGGATTTTGGATGATGCTCCTACGGGGAGAGATAAACAGGAAGGGGGCACCAGAGGTCATAGTGCAGGAGGAGGAAGTGAAACCATTGTAGTTGATACTCCAGCTGTAGATAACATTATTATCCCACTTGATGTGAAAACTGGATGGGAATAGCCCAGAATGGAACTTTAGTTCAAAACACTGTAACTTTTACTTTTCTTTTATAAAACATGGAGGAACAATCACAAGACAGCTAATTAGTTTTAATAACAAGAAAAAAAATGATTAAACATGAAAAAATTGGACTATAAAACAATATTTCTTCACTCCCCCCACCCTCCCTTCAGCTTAACAAATACACACACACTTTAAGTTTAACACAGATTACAAAGTACATTTTAAGTTACAAATAATCTCATTTCAAGCACAGGTGAACATTGTGGTTAAAGCTAACAAAGGAAAGTGCCCCCTTGTTGCTAAGTAATGCCCCCTGCTACTACTATCCATTCTTCATACCAAAGCCCTCCTAAGCGTAATAGAAACTCTGTCAGAGCTTAACTAACATCTACATTTACAAACATCTTTGTCCAGGATTAATCTAATTACTGTTCTAGGCACAGAAACATTCAATTAAACCCATTTAAAACGATACCTAATTTCTAAAGTTTGTCAGTACAAATATAAATCCCTTAAAACAACAATTATTTTCCTGCAATAAAATGGTAATCAGGTGACTGCAGCCCACCCAGCTGGAAGGTAGTGGAGCTGGAGAAGGCTCTGTGGTCAACTGAATCAAAGGCTGCAAACATGTAGAGATGGACAAGAAGGCAAATGGTACCTATGTTACAGTCACATAGCATGTAATTTGCGACTTTGATAAGAACTGTTTTGGGGCAGTATAGTGGCCTCACGGCGCCAGGGACCCTGAGTTCAATTCCAGGCTTGGATCACTGTCTGTGTGGAGTTTGCACATTCTCTCAGTGTCTGCATGGATGCTCTGGTTTCCTCCCACAGTTGAAAGATGTGCAGGTTAGGCTGACTGGCCATTGTAAATTGACTCTTGGGGATTAGCAGGGTAAATGTGTAGGGTTACGGGAATAGGGCTTAGGTGGGATTGTTGTCGGTGCACATTTGATGGGCTGAATGGCCTCCTTCTGCACTGCAGGGATTCTATTCTATTCATGTGGCAGGAATCCAAACATTGAGTTACAGAAATTTGGACACGGATTTGGGAGGCTCAAGGACTTTGGAGAGGGAAAGGAAGATGGAGATGGGTGGCAGATTGCAAAGATGGAAGGGTGAAGGTGTTTTTTTGAGGAAGGGAGAAGATTTGAAATAAAAGGAGGAGAGTACCAGAGGAAGGATTAATAGTATCAGCTAACATGGGATCCAAGAAGGCAAGTTGGACGGTCATGCTAATAGCATAGAGGGAGCAGGAGATGATCCTTATGGATAAGATGAGCTTGGAGTGTGCGTGAGGCAAGGTGGAACAGAAAGTAGAAAGAGATGAAAATTCAGGGCTCGAGCAGTGAAGGGAACTTTAGAGGAATTTTAACTTGGTGAGCTGGGGCAAGGAAGGAAGGAGATGGCTAATATGATCAATTTAACATCAGTGCCAAAGAAGACCATGTCAGAGGTGAAAGTGGAGGAGATAAAAGGATCTAAGAACACAATTTGAAATAGAGATTAGAACCAGAGAGTTAGTTTGCCTTCTTCTAGAATGATGGTAAGCAGGTTTGGCTCGCAAAACTGGGGTTTAATGTGGACAGCCAAGTATGGCAATGAATGGTTAGATTATGTGCCTGTTCAAGTCTTTATTCATTGGACTTAAGGAGATGGAGACGAGGACTGCGTTAGGGATAATGGCCAGGGTGTGTGCATTTGTGTGAGAGAGAGAGTAATGGCTTTATTGGGGACTAAGGCATTGAAGATGAAGGTGGAGGCTGTGGTTGTGCATATCAGTAGCTGCAGAAACGGGGCAAATAAATAGAGGGCCAAATGCTATACAGTTGGGTCTTTCAATGTGTATTTGTAAGTAAATTCCAAGAGTATTTTTACAGGGTTGGATGCAGGAGGAATTAGGGCTGGGACTGGGGAAACCGAGAAACATAATCTAGTAGGAAAAGCAGCAAATATGCTCATTAGTAGATCAGCATATTAATCTATGCACAGATTAGTTTCAAATTGCAGGATTTAAGAAAGTACTGACCTCCTTTTAAATCATGGTTTCTTGCCTGCAGTGTTCTCAGACGTGGGAAATGGCTTATTGATATATCATCAACACAATTTAAATCTTGTACAGCTGCCCTCGCTGCTTTTCAATGAGTTTCATCTGCCTACTTTGCATCTGGAATCTCCTGCCCCCAAGGAAGTATGCGCGAGATCTATTATGGGTAAAAGTTTGTGAATTACATTCTTTGCTCAATTTCCTGATTCCCACGGCCCATTGCATTCCACCACCACACCAGGGTTTGTATTGTAAATTGCATGAAGTTACATCTTCTCTGACAGGGCCATGCTGGGAAATAGGCAGAAAGAGGGCAGCACATTGCAACTGTGGGACTGGTTACTGTCTGTGGTGTTTTCTGGCTGCTGCTGGGACAAGCCCATATTGGAAATTAGAAAGGCCAATTGAAATAAATGGGTATCCTTATCACAGTAACCTCAAAATAGAATGTTGCTCCTCAGAAACTGGAACGCAGCTGAGGTACTCACCAAATAGTTCACTTGGTAGATAACTGAGTCACTGGACGAGAAGGCCTCAAGTTCAATTCCTTGTCTTTGCTGAGTTAGCTGATTCCAACTAGAAATGCTAGCAGCATCCTTCAGATCACCAAACTAAGGGAGAGTGAATAGCAGCCAAGTTTCTCATTCCTGACAGGTGTTACCATCTTGAATTAGACCCCCAGATTTTTGGTATGATACAGTTAGAAACAGTAACGTTTTGTTAACTGTAGACAAAGCTCAATGCATTCTACGCCTGTTTTGAGCAAGAGGTCAGTGAGAGCATGCCCTCCACCCATAGAAGCCCTGGATGAACCTGTACCATTGCTGATGTGAGAGCAGCTTTCTCGAAGGTCAACCCACAGAAAGCAGCTGGCCCAGATGGGATACCCAGACAAACACTCAGATCCTGTGCGGATTCGCTGGCGGGGGTATTCGCAGACATTTTGAACCTCCCTTTACAATAATCTGAGGTCTCTATCTGCTTTTAGAAAACAACCACCATTCCGGTACCTAAGAAAAACCAAGCAGCGTACCTTAATGACTGTTGGTCGGTGGCTCTGATATCCATCATCATGAAGTATTTTGAAAGGCTAATCATGGCATGAATCAATTCCAGCCTCCCGGACTACCTCAATCCACAACAGTTTGCCAACTGCCGCAACAGGTCCATAGCATACATCATTTCCCTGGTCCTGAACTCAACTCTGGAACACCTAAATAACAAGGACGCCTATGTCAGACTCCTATTTATTGACTACAGCTCAGCCTTCAACACTATTATTCCCACTAAACTCATGTCCAAACTCCACAGCTTGGCCCTCAGCACTTCCCTCTGTGACTGTATCCTCGACTTCCTAACTCACAGACCACAATCAGTAAGGATAGGGAACAACACCTCCTCCATGATCATCCTTAATACCAGTGCTCCATAAGACTGTGTGGCCAAATTCCCCTCCAATTTGATTTTCAAGTTTGCTGATGATACAACCATAGTGGGTCAGATCTCAAACAATGATGAGACGAGTATAGGAATGAGATAGGGAATCTGGTGCGGCAACAATAATCTCTCCGTCAATGTCAACAAAACGAAGGAGATTGTCATTGACTTCAGGAAACGTAAAGGAGAGCATCCCCCTGTCTACTTCAACGGAGACGAAGTAGAAAGGATTGAGAGCTTCAAATTTTTAGTTGTCCAGATCATCAACTACCTGTCCTGGTGCCCCCTTGGCAACACTATAGTTAAGAAAGCTCACCAATGCCTCTACTTTCTCAGAAGACTAAGGAAATTTGGCATGTCAGCTATGACCCTCACTGACTTCTACAGATGCACCATACAAAACATTCTTTCTGGCTGTATCACAGCTTGCTATTACTCCTGCTCTGCCCAAGACCGCAAGGAGCTACAAAATGTTGTGAATGTAGCCCAAACCATCATGCAAACCAGCCTTCCATCCATTGATTCTGTCTAGACTTCCCACTGCCTTGGCAAAGCAGCCAACATAATTAAGGACCCCACACACCCCGGACATTCTCTCTTCCACCTTCTTCCTTCGGAAAAAAGATACAAAAGTCTGAGGTCACGTACCAACTGACTCAAGAACAGTTTCTTCCCTGCTGCTATCAGACTTTTCAATGGACTTACCTTGCATTAAGTTGATCATTGTCTGCACCCTAGCTGTGACAGTAACATTACATTCTGCACTGTCTCATTTCCTTCTCTATGAACGGGATGTTTTGGCTGTATAGCGTGCAAGAAACAATACTTTCCATTGTATGTTATAATAATAATTCAAATCAAATAAAAAAAAAATTGAGATCCAAGGTACTTAGTAAGAGAAATTACGCCACAAATTTTAATCAAAACAAAATAAACTTTACAAAGTCAGAAAAGTAAAACAATTTACAGTACCTTTTTTTTTTACCCTAACATTCAGGATTAACATGAGGTAAAATTGAAATAACAGGCAAACTGCAGCTGAACACACCACACTGCCATTATGTGGCAGATGTGACCAAAACAGATCCCATGGTTTTCTCATCAACCCACTCAGATGTCAGTGTTTAATGTGGGTTACATAATCTCATTAAAACTCTTTCTCCCTCATGAGGGATTTCCAGTCTCCAGTTTTGAAGGTCTGGCCTCCGAATTCCCTTTGAAAATCACTCCGACTCAGATTGCCTCAATGACTGTTCATCTCCCAGGGTTTCAATCTCGTCTCCCAAGAAGATATTGCCCTGAGTTCCCAAAACTGCACTCCAGCACCAACTCATTGACAAAGCTTTTCAGTTAACACTGAGCAGAATATCACTATTCCAAAGAATTACCATTGCCCCAGTGGCCTGCAGCACAGGGTCGCCAACATTCTGTTATCTCTCCAGCTCTCCAGAATTTTTCCGAAGCCCTCACTGACCAACCCAGCTCCTGAACAGCACTTTAGCTACAAGGAGCTGTTTTTCCTGCTCCTGACTCTCTCTTTGACTAAATATAACTGACCCATGAACTGCTCTTCACTGACCCCTTAACTGATCCTTTTGACCGATCAAAACAATCCAAGAGGATCTTGTCCTCATTACCAGCCAAAATCAAATATAGCAAGTATTCAACATCCTGTACCCTGAATGTTACAATCTCTACAGATGCTGGCTTACAAAGCACACAGGGACAAAACAAATGGGTTTCATGGCATAGGTCAACTTGGTGAAAAAAATGGATCATTGAGCAAGAAGGGGCTTGGGCTCAGTTGTGATGACCCTACAAGGAAATGGCCTACTTATGCTCACAATGCACACATTCATGATGAATGATTAGTTGGACAGGGTACCATAGTAACTTTAGAATTGGATCTTATAAGTTGCCAGGAAGGACAAAATGGAGATGATTCACCAATCTGCCAGAAAGACTTCTTTTGAAAAAAGCAGTGCTTAAGATGTCAATGTTAAGCCCAGTCAGATTTATTTAGTATCGTATTATGTGATAAACCTGTGATATCATATTTATCTACAAAAATGAGAAAACCTTCACCTAAAACTTTGAAGTAATTTGATAAAATCCTGAAATTCAGGCTTTCGTGACCTACTTAGCAAAGGATTCTTTGATGCTGGTAAATTAATTTGGAATAACTTATCTCAAATTATTTTAAAAATGCAGTCAAAAACAAGCACAGCTGATCACACTGCATTGTGCCAACTTTGAATTCTCTCTCTATCAATCCATCCATTAACAAAACCTGCAACATCAGGGCTGAAGTACAGTTCTGGCTTCAGAGATCCATGATGTGGAGATGCTGGCGTTGGACTGGGGTAAACACAGTAAGAAGTTTCACAACACCAGGTTAAAGTCCGACAGATTTATTTGGTAGCACAAGCCACAAGGTTTCGGAGCGCTGCTCCTTCATCTGGTGAGTGGGAGTCGTGTTCACAAACAGGGCATATGAAGACATAAACTCAATTTATAAGACAATGGTTGGAACGTGAGTCTTTACGGGTAATCAAGTCTTAAGAGTACAGACAATGTGAGTGGAGAGAGTTTCTGCTCAGCAATTCTAAATCGCTAAGCAGAGACTGATAGCCAAGCTCCCTCCATATGAGGACGACCTCAACCAGGATCTTGGGTTCGTGTCACACTATCTGTAACCCCCACGTCTTGCCTGGGCTTGCAAAATCTCACTAACTGCCCTGGCTGGAGATAATAGACATCTCTTTAACTTGTGCTTAACCCTCTCTCCACTCACATTGTCTATATCTTTAAGACTTTGATTACCAGTAAAGACTTGCATTCCAACCTTTATCTTGGATATTGAGTTTATTTCTTTATATGCACCGCTTGTGAACATGACTCCCGCTCATCTGATGAAGGAGCAATGCTCTGAAAGTTTGTGGCTTTTGCTACCATATAAGCCTGTTGGACTTTAACCTGGTGTTGTGAGACTTCTTACTCTATTCTCTCCCCACAGATGCTGCCAGACCTGCTGAGATTTTCCAGCACTTTTTGTTTTTGTTTCAGATTCCAGCGTCCGAAATATTTTGCTTTTATTGTATTAGAACTTATAAGGTAACTGAAATCTACATCTGTGCTAATTATTTGTGGAAAGCTATTTATTTCTTTCCCAGGATAGAAATGCATCATCAAGGTTTGATATGGCACCCTTCAAACCTTGCCGTAGGCCATCCTTCTCCACTCACCCAGATCCTTATTGTGGCAGCAAAGAGTGGCTTTAATAAAGTTCTGTCACATATTGGAACGATGGCACCCTTCCTGGCAGTTCATTATTTTACTTAGATTACAGAATCACAAGTTGGGTTTTCCCCTGTGTTGCAAGAATTTGGAAGTTTCTATTGTAAAGTAAAATTAAGGTAATGAGTCAGCGTGATCTAATCAGATCTTTGAGTGCTGATTCATTATCAAATGCTACACGGGTAGCTTAAAAAGTTAAGTGAGTGGCTGAGGCTGTACGGCCAGTTCTCAGTTGGAGCAATGTTTAGGATTGCTGTTTATTATTCCTTAACCTTTGCTATAAAATCTGGGCCTGTGTTTCTTTGGAGTAAGGCAATTTTAGGGTTACACAATTTTTTTCTGAGAAGGCTAGCAGTTAACTGTTTGGGGAAACAGGTCACAGCCTACACTGAAACAACACCAAACCTTTCTCAAACATAACTAATGGAAAAATTTAAATCTTGTCAAACATACTCAAATTCACATTCAACTCATTATACACTGGCGCACAAGACATGTCAGGGAGGGCATGGGGATCACAAAATCATAGAATCCCGACAGTGCAGAGGGAGAGCGTTCAGCCTATCAAGTTTGCACTGATAACAATCCTTCTAGGCCCCATCCCTGTAACCGCACATATTTTCCCTCTTAATCTATGAACAACACAACTTCCCCAAAAACTTCCCCATCTTATTTGTTATTCATTGATAGAAGGTAGGAGTTGCTGCTAGACCAGCATTTATTGCCCTTGGTCAGAGGGTATTTAAGAGTCAACCACATGGCTGTGGATCTGGAGTCACATGTAGGCCAGATCTGCTGAGGATGGCAGATTTCGTAGAAAATATAGAACAGGAGCAGGGGGAGGCCGTTGGGCCTTCAAGCCTGATCTACCATTCACCACGCTCATGGTTGATCACCCAACTCCTTCTTGAAAGGACATTAATGAACTAGATGGGTTTTTATGACAATTGAACTTTCAAGCAGTTATTGGATAGGCACATGGAGCACACCAGAATGATAGGGAGTGGGATAGCTTGATTTTGGGTTTGGACATAGCTCGGCAAAACATTGAGGACTGAAGGGCTGTACTGTTCGATGTTCTATGTTATATTGACAGGAGAGACTCCTGCTTAGTCCTTGTGGAGACAAAGTTGAGTCTACATAAAGAGGATGCCCTCCATCATGTTGTGTGGGACTAACTTTGTGTTAAATTGGACAGATCAGATTGCATCTAGCAGCTCAGAACTGGACATTCATAATGCACTGTGGCTCATCATCAGCAGCAGAATTGTATTCAACAACAATCTGCAATCTCATAACCTGGTCTGTCCCTCACAATAGCACCAAGCCACAGGACCAACCATGGTTCAATGCGAAGTGCATTAAGCTGCCAACCAAGTGAACCTACAACATACAACTGCATACTTACTAAGCAGTGAAAAAGCATGCAATGTGCAGAGAAAAGTGATCCCACAACCAATTAAATCAAAGCTCTGCTGTCCTCCCAGATCCATTATGAAGATGATGGACAATTCAACAACCAATGGCAGGATGAAGATCCAAAACCATCCCCATTCTTAATGCGAAGCACAGGAACACTACATGTAACACTACATTCCGCACTGTCTTTTTTCCTTCTCTATGTACGGTATACTTTATCTGTACAACATGCAAGAAACAATACTTTTCACTGTATGCTAATACATGTGACAATAATAAATCAAATCAAAGAGTGAGAACACGAGCTTGAAGTATTTGCAACCATCTCAACCAGATATGTTGCATGGAAGATTCATCTCAGATTCATTTTGAGGTTTTCACCACCATAGTTTTCAGCTAATTTGATCCACTCAATATTATATCAAATAAGGGCTAAGTGCATGGATACCACACGTGACTCAATTGGTTCAATCAATTTGTTCTGTAGGACTAGCTGTGCCTGTCGCCAAGCTGTTCCAGTACAGCTACAACATTGGTGACAGTATGCAAAAAATTGTCCAGGACAAATCGAGTTCAGCTAATTACTGACCCATCATCCTATTCTCAATTATCAGCAAAGACATGAAGGTGCTGTCAACAGTGATATAAAGCAGCACTTATTCACCAATAACTTGCTCACTGAGGCAGGTTCTTCCAGGACCACTTACATCCTGATCTCATTATAGCCTTTGTCCAAGCATTAACAAGAGGGCTGAATATAAGAGGTGAGAGGAAAGTGACCACCCTTGACTTCAAAAAGAGCCGCTCGATTCATTGGGAATCAGGCAGGAAACTCTCCACTGGCTGGAGTCATTCCAAGCACAAAGGAAGATGGTTGTGTTTATTTGAAGCCATTCATCCCAGCCCCAGGAACATGACTACAGGAGTTCCTCAGGATAGTGCCCGAGCAAACCATCTTGAACTGCTTCATCAATGACTTTCCCTTCACCATAAGGTCGGCAGTGGAAATGTTTGATGATGATTGCTCAGTGGTCAGTTCCATTTGCAACCTCCTCAGATACTGAAGTTCACTGCCCACGTGTAGCGAGAACTGGTCATCATTCCCTGGCTGAATCTGAAGTCTTGGGGCAATTAGCATTTGCAGAAATAGGAGCATGTCTGCACGATTTGAAATGTAGTTGGGGTGCCCACTTTTGAGCATAGGGAAAGGAGGCAGAGGAGCTTCTCTCTGTTCTATGCACTCAAAGATTGTGACGAGATGTGAATGACGCATCTCGTTAAACTTTTGATGCTGTTGCACTGGAAAAAGTCAGTGAGGCTGCCCTAGTGTCTGCTCGTCTGCTATTTATATCAGTGTGATTAGTCTGGGACGAGTGGAAGGTCTGTACTGTCTGGCAGTCTGGTAAAAGGATGCATTTCTGCACTCATTCTCTTTGCACAAACACCTCAAGGCATGGCTTGCCCTATTTTCTCACACTTTTCGCAAAGTCTCAAGAACAAGCCCAACATCCTTCCTGCAAATCTCCAGTCTGTGCTCGTATTGGAACAGTACAGCAGCCCTGAGAGCAGATTCTTTCTGTGGACAATGACAGATGGAAATGTGATAAAATCTGAGCTAATAGAGAAATTGTTGTCTGCTCTCTACTTGTAGATTGGAATTCAGAATACTTCCTGTGGTGTGGATTGTGGGAATTCTTTATACTGATTCCAGTTTTAGATGTCTGAACTGTCTGACCTTTTGAGCTCTCCAACAGCAGTTAGTACTCTGGGCATTGTCTTGGAAAAACACAGCCAAAGAGTACTTCACTTCCTCTGAAGAACTGAAAATGACAAGCTTTATTGCGATTCTTCACTTTTGTTTCTACTCCCCGGGTGGTCAGGGACAGGGATGGGCAGCACCCATGGAGCAGTGCCAGCCTGACACTGCCCACTGGGCACCATAAGTGTGCCAGGGGCAGTGCCAAGAGGGGTGGGGCCTGAGCGGAAGTGGAAAAATAACAGAGGAGGCCAGGTGGAAGCTCTGCATGGGGATGATCAGCAGAGGTGGGGAGCTCTGCAGACGGGGGCTTGCACCCATCTCCCACTGGGAGTGGAAGCTCAGAAACCAGGATTTTTCTCCTTCAACAAGTCGTATCCCTGCCAAGGTGATATTCACTCTCCAGGGAAGCTCCTTGACCAACATGATATTTTCTACACCCGATCACAGCTTACACACTTTCTCGTGATCACTTATACTTTTTCCTCATTTCACTAGCCCAGCATTACTGAGAGAAATTACGATGCCTGAAGAGTCAATATAGGTTGGAAACCAAACCAGGCACAGTTCTAGTTCAACTATGCAGTGTTGTGTTCGATTTATTATAATCCCCCCCTTTCAAGATTTGAAAATTGTGACGTGAAACCAAATAGTACAAATGTCACACAATACTTCAAGTAATCTTCTGTGCGATGATGCTCGTCATCACAGATTAAAAAGATTGATACATTTGTGAAGCAGGAGAGTGAGAAGATAAAACTGTGCAAGGCCTCTAAAACAAACAGGTAAAGCAAATAAGCTTGACGTGGATTCCAGAATGTTAAAGGGGTCATTTTCTATTTCTGTACAACTGGTATAAAATACTTCAGTTTATTTATTTATTCGTGTCACAAGTAGGCTTACATTAACACTGCAACAAAGTTGCTGTGAAAATCCCCTAGTTGCCACAATCCAGTGCCTGTTTGGGTACACTGAGGGAGAATTTAGCATGGCCAATGCACCTAACCAGTATGTCTTTCAGACTGTGGGAGGAAACACACGCAGACACGGGGAGAACGTGCAGACTCCACACAGACTGTGACCCAAGATGGGAATCGAACCCAGGTCCCTGGCACTGTGAGGCAGCAGTTTGAACCTCTATTTTGATCATGAATATCAGTATATTGGATGTGAAGGATGGTACTGCCATTGCATAATTCATTTCAGTATGTTTCTGAAAGAAATTCAAGCTTGTTAAACTTCTAACAGCCTTTTGGTGAAGGTGAAGACTAGAGGTCAATCATTATTCAGTTCAGATTTATTCACAAGGTGAAACATTATGGGTTAATCAGCACAGCGAGTCGGGAAGATAGCACACAAGGTTTTTGCACCAGGCGCAAATCAATCTCAGGTCGAGAGCCATCTTCCCAGGCATGCTGGTACAATCGGTTTCACTGCTCCCAGCCCATAGGGCAATGCCAGCCTGGCACTGCCCACTGGGCAGCACAGTAGCAGCATTTCGCACTGCTGCTTCACAGCTCCAGGGTCCTGGGTTCGATTCCCAGCTCAGGTCACTGTCTGTGTGGAGTTTGCACATTCTCCTCGTGTCTGTGTGGGTTTCCTCCGGGTACTCTGGTTTCCTCCCTCAGTCCAAAGATGTGCGGGTTAGGTTGATTGGCCACGCTAAGAAATTGCCCCTTCGTGCCCAGGGATGCAAAGATTAGAGGGATTAGTGGGTAAAATATTTAGGGATTTGGGGGTAGGGCCTGGGTGGGTTTGTGTTCAGTGCAGCCTCAACGGGCCGAAGGGCCTCTTTTTGCACTGTAGAGTTCTATGATTCTATGGGTGCCCTAACTGTGGCAGGGAAGTGCCAAAGAGGAGGGGGGGAGCCTGAGTGGGATGGACCAGTAAGGAGGAGGTCTGCAGGGGGAAGCTCTGCACAGGGGGTTTAGTTGAGGGGGAATCTCTGCAGGGGTGATGATCAATGATGGGGGAGGGATCACTACAGACGGGCAAGAGCAGTGATTGGCAGGGGGTTGGGGGGTCCAGACCGGGGAACAATTACCAGGGAGAGGGGGATGAAGTCTGCAGGGGTGGGGGGGAGGGGGGAGTAGGAACACTCTGGGAAATTGGGACGCCTGTGCAATAGCTCTCCAAGCACTCTGCAGCCTGCTTCACCAGTAAGCTTAGATTCCACCCTCCGTACTGGTGAGAATCACACTTCTGTCCAAAGAAGTGACAGAATGTCATAAGATCACATTTCAATCTCGCCCAAAAAACATGTCTGAAACTTTCCTGTTTTCTCACTCATTCAACACTTCGAATTTTTTGGGAAGATCTCACCCTAGAGCTTCTAATCCTACTCCCCATCTCAGTGTCAACATATTTGTCCCCAAATAATGAATATCCTGTCTGATATGTGCACATAATCCTCTGCACTGGGTGTACAGATAAAGAAAACTATATTGGAACCTACAGGCAATACAACCATGCACTGAGATCATCTGTACATTCTTCATTCAAACCTGTCGTAACTCAAACTTTTTCCAGTTTTGACAATAAGACATCAATCTGAAATGTTCGCGCTTTTTCTCTCCTCATAGATCTGCCTGACCTGTTGAGCTTTCTCTGTTTTTAATTGCATACGATTATGTTGATTGTTGACGGGCAGCTTGCTACCATAACCCTACAATGAGGGACAAAGTTCTTAAACTTTGAGGATACTGTAGATACCGATGGGCCTCTTGAACGTTGTGCTGGAGCATGACATCCAGTAGAGGTGGCAGGGTGAATTTGCATAGAAGTTGCAATCGCCAACCATAGGGTGCAAATGAAAAGTGAGAACAAGTGGGATTTTTTTGGATAGAAGATTTCCCATGGCCATGAGACACATTAAATAATGACCTTGAGTGGGAAGTCAGGAGGGTGGTAGAGAGTGGGAGGTCCAAACACAGAAATTACAAGTGAGTATGGAGATGAGGCAGAATAAAATCTAAGAATGGGCGTAAACCATCTCCACAATTTCCTGATCTATTTAGTCTTCTGAACAATTTCTTCAACTTGATGTTCTCTCATACTGTAACCCTTGACATTTCTTTGTTTAAAAATGAGGCAATAATACTTAAAACTGTAGTAGTTCATATAAATAAGGATCAATCAGCATATATGCTTCATAATTGAAGACAAAGTAATGAATAATGACAGACACCTCATCTCCCCTCAACATGACATGACCTGTTAATGAGCAAAGTAAAGTATGCTGCACTGGTAACTAATAGCAACACATGACATAGACAATGATATTGTATTCTTAGAAACATTTGTTCAAAAAGGTGTTGACAGTAACCTAGTTCATTTCCTTTTTGTAGGTGGGAAAGAAAGCAGACACTATGGACAGTAATCACAAGGTACTGTTTGGAATGCAATGCTGCAGCCAAATGTTTGTGGAACAAGGTATCACTGTATAAAAGCACTAGAAGTTTGTTGGCAAAACACAGTTCTCCAAAAACATAAAATAAAATGTGGATAAGTATTCAGTGGAAGTGGAGTCCAGTGGACAAAGCGCTAAGAACCTTTAATGTCAAACTCTATTACGAGAGCCACTGCTTCATAATGAAGGTACTGATTCTTTCTCCATATTACAACAAAGTAGCAATGAACAAATGAAGAATTTGGCTTTTGGTGATAAATATTTGTTAGAACTTACACATTTACCTTCTACTGAGAAATCCTGACTTAACAATCCCTAGAAAAAGCATAGGGAAAGAGCCTGGAGTTCATGGACGTTTTAGACACAGAAAGCCAAAGTGGGATTTTGGGGTGTGGGGGTGGGTGCTGCAGATTGGGTGGATTGACATATTATCTTTCAAAATTCATGGGTCAGTGCAGTCTGTAAATCTGTTAAACAGCTCTCGAAATGACATTGACAGCCCCTCTGATGACAGAGATGCTAATTTACCAAAATAATTTTTAGACTCCAAAGTTCCTCACTCCCTCCCACCCCTAGTTAATCTTGTGGTGTCTCCCCATTTCCAAAACTTCAGCCAAACAGCTTTTATTCTTTTATTGGAAAAACTTGCAATCTTCCAATGAAAGACAATAGTACTGACACCTCTGCAATTAGGTCGCATGTAGTTTTAGGTTTTGGTCTCCCTACCTCAGGAAGGATATACTTGCCTTAGCAAAAATTCAACAAAAGCTCACGAGACTGTTTCCTGGAACAAGGAAATTGTCCTATAAGGAGTGATTAAGTAGACCAGGCCCATATTCCCTAACATTTCGGAGAATAAGAGATGATCTAATTCGAACATATAAGACTCTTGAAGGGATAGACTGGGTTGATGCTTGGAAGATGTGTTCACTGCCTGAGTAGCGTAGAACTAGGGACAGAGTCTGAGAATAAGGAGTTGGCCGTTTTAGGACTGAGCGGAGGAGGAATTTCTTTATTCAGAGTTGTGAATCATTGAAATTCCCGACCCAGTGAATGACGGACACTCAGTGGTTTCATATATGGGCTGAATTTTCTCTTCTTTCCCCAGGGTGTCAACTCAGGTTGGAAAAGTGGTGTGTATCCTGCCGGCTACACTGCCAGCTTTTCCTGTGGAATATTTAGACAGCTTAAAAAAAAGTCCTGAAGGTAGGTCCTATGGCATCAAGCTGGCAGGTGGGCTGAAGGTGTTCCCAGTGGCAGGGGACAGTGCCAGGATACTGCATAATTCATGTTAGATATTCCAAACTTTTATGTAGCCCACCCGAATCATAAGTTTTGCATTTTGAATTTGGCTAAGGTAAGCATGAGATGTTTCACTTCAGGTATGATTCAAAAGACCCACTAGGGAGCTTTTATCAAACAAAGTTTATGTGAGAATGTAGTTCATATATATAGGAAGTAAATTAACAAGAACTTTTATTAATTACAAACAAGAAACAAAATAACCACTACAATGTCTAACCCTTATATATATATATCAGGTGTTCCAATCAAAACCAATGTCCTATAAAGAAAACCTTTTGAACGGATTTATCATGGCACAGGCTAATGCTCACATGATACTGGAATCCAGTTCCCTGGGTTGAATGCTGATTTCAAACGATCTTGAAAACTCAGAGCAGTTTGTGGTCAGTTCAGCACCCTAAAACATCAAAACACAGGTTATTTACTGCAGCATAGCAGTAAAACTCAATAAAATGTACAAAATTACAAAGGGCTCAACAGGATAGTTGCAGATAGGGTGTTTCCCCTACCCAGAGGTGTTGGATCAGGCAACACAGTTTCAGATTAAGGTATGGGCCAATTACACTGAGATGAGGAAGCATTTCTTCACTCAGAAGGTAGGGACTCTTTGGAATTCTCTACCTCAGAGGGCAATGGAAGCTCAGTCTATGACGTTAGTGTAACGTTATGACATGTTTTATTTAAAATCATGTTCTCTGCCGTTACAAGTAATTTTGGTTTCATTGTTGCTGGGCCAATTGCGAGAAGATTTTTATTGCTATTTCAATGGCTTAAATGAGGCTTTGTTTATTTTTACTGTGGGCCTCAGGAACATACTGGGATTTAGTTTATTATCACGCATTGCTCAGGGGAAGATTGGTTGGTGGGACACGTGTTGTGACAGGTTTTTTCTCTTCTTAGTGAATTTAAGTTTTCATTTTCTGTTTGGCTGCTGGCTGCAGTTTGGTTACAAGGGGGTGACCGTCAGACTGGAAAACAACACAGACTCTTTTTCACGTTATTTCTCTCTCTCTCTCCCTGGTTTTGGAAATTCTGCTGTTAGCTGGAAACAAGGTTCCTGGCCTTCCTGGAGTAGAAAATCTGCTGTTAGTGGTTGGCTTAAGCAGAGTCTCTCTCCCTGGTGTTTTGAGAAGCTGTTCTGACTCCACGCCTGCCTCGGTATGCCTCAAGGAAACAAAGGACTCAGTTCCAGTATCACGTGGGCAACAGTCTTTGCTGTGTTAAACCTGTAGAAAGGAGTTTGTTTGTGGGAATTTGGTTTGGCGGAATGGCATTTAGCTATTAAGGTTATACAATATCTTTTTTTTGTTTGTAGTTAGTAAAAGTTATTGCTATTTTTCTTTCCATACATGTTAACTGCATACTTATATAAACACTGTTTGATAAAAGCTCCCTAGTGGGTCATTGAATCATAGCTGAAGTGAAATATTGCACATTTACCCTAGCCAAATTCAAAGTACAAAACTTATGACCCAGGCGGACTTCATAGAACACCTTGGAGTTTCTGACCTGAGTTATAACTAGTCATTGAGTATGCCCAGGCCAGAGATTGGTAGGACTGTAGATATGCATGATATCAAGGGATATGGGTACAGTGCAGGAAAGTGATGCTGATGATCAGTCATAATCTAGTTGAATGACGGAACAAGATGAAGGAGCTGAATGGCCTCCTTCTGCTCCTATTTCTTATGTTTCTATGTTGCTTCAATAGATCAAGGAAAATATAAGGTGTGTTCTGATTGATACAGGTTTATGATCTTTGTGTAGTGGAAAGTGATCTGTGCAGGTGTGGTTGGGTCAACAGTAACGCTGAAAGGAGAAAATCAAGAGAAGCATCACACAGCAAGATCACGTCACTGTCCAAACAAAAAGGCAATGTATTTTCTGTACAAATACAATGATAAAGCAGTGGTCACAAAGAAAGGCTCAAGTTCCATATTTAATCCACTGAGGTTACACAAACAGCACGCATTTCCATGGAAGACAAAGACATCAGCAAACTAACAAATCAATGTGAATTCATGATCAGAAATCTGAGACAGTTGGAAAGAGCAGACACTGTGAAAGCTCTTTTCATTAACAGATCCCTAATATAAGAAAAACATCCAAGTGAAACATTAAGTTGAGATACGGAGAGAAAAGGATCGTCTCATCCTGTGCAAGCTCCTTGAACATTCCCCATCTTCTGATAATTATACCGTCACAGCCAAAGGCCAAGGCACAGGGTAGAACTTCCACTAGATATTGAGAACATTATGTTGCACTTTGACTAGATGGATTGGAAAAGAAATGGGAAACTAAAAGAATAGCAATTAATTGTTACTAAGTTTGGATTTCAAAAGCCTTCAGATTGTCGACAAAAGAAGTGACCAAGGAAATTAAAGAGTTTCCCAGCTTTGAAGGGGAAGAATAAGTTCAAGTAGGAGACAGAGGTGAACATCCACCAGGAAGACTGTGGGATGCCAAATCAGGAAGTCAACACAAAATCAAACAATATTGCGATCTTACAGCTTCACAGACAGATCTTTCTCTAGTCAGGATCAAGGATGACTCCCTTTTTCAAAAATATTCATTCATGGGACATGGGTGGCACTGGCTGGGCAGCATTTATTGCCCATCTCTAGTTACCCTTCAAACTAAGTTGGTTGCTAGGCCATTTCAGAGAGCAGTTGAGAGTCAATCACATTGCTGTGGATCTGGAGTCACATTCAGGCCAGGCCGGGTAAGGATGTCAGATTGAACCAGATGGGTTTTACTGACAATCAACAATGGTTTCATGGTAATCAGTAGATACTTAATTCCAGATTTATTTTATTGAATTCAAATTCCACCACATGCCGTGGTGGGATTCGAACCCGAGTTTCTGGATTAATAATCCAGCGATAATATGACTAGGCCATCACCTCCCCTCAGAAACTTTATGTTGCAGTGACCTGGAGTTGAAAAATAAGCTGTTTGTGAAACTCATCATTAGGCTCGATTCACACCCTGTCATACTTCCTTATTCTGGGATAGCAGAAGAATAAATAAAGTTCAAAGTTTATTTATTAGTCACAAGTAGGCTTACATTAACACTGCAATGAAGTTGCTGTGAAAATTCCCTAGCCGCCACATTCTGACGCCTGTTTAGGAACATTGAGGGAGAATTTAGCACAATCAATGCACCTAACCAGCACGTCTTTCGGACAGTGAGAGGAAACCCACGCAGACACAAGGAGAACGTGCAAACTCTACACAGGCAGTGACCCAAGCTAGGATTTGAACCAGGTCTCTGGAGCTGTGAGGCAGTAGTGCTATCCACTGTGCCACTGTACTGCTTCAGACTACACAGGAGATGACAAATTACTCATCAGATTCAATACAAATAAAAATTTGTTGTTATGAGAAGTATGGCAAATGTCACTGGGTTAGAAACTCTTCATTTGTAACCCCAAGGATGCACAACAATAAAATCTGAGCTGCCACCCACAGCTGTTGAAACTCTGTGAGGTGTCCATTTGGCATTGGCAATCTAATGATGAAATAAACAAAATGTTGGCCTGGCAGTATCTGTGGAGAATGTTTCAGTTTGATAAAAGTAACAAGCTGGTTTCAGGATGAAGTTGAAGACTAACCCCAGAATTAAAAATAGATGTTAAAAGTACAGAGACTTCCTGATTATTTAATGGAAAGTAGATCTCCTGATCCACCAAAAAAGGTTTCAAAGCTGCGTGCAGCCTCTGCCTCCTGTTTGACATAACAACAGCTTGTACATGATAAATGGGTGAAGCACAGAACGGGCACCATTACTAAATGAAAGAAGCTAGAATAAAAGGAATATCTGCATTCGACAATGAAAAAAAAAAGGAAGGCTGCCTGAGGTCATGTCATCAATCACAGTGGTGTGAGCTTTAGACGTAGATTGGCAGATACAGAGAAGGGAATAAATAATACTGAGGGGAAGAAATCTGCTTGAAACTAAGTCACGTGGTATAGGTATGGGAACTAATAAGGAGCAGGAAATACATTATTTGCAGAATTCACAAGGTAAACCTATTATTTTAGTGCTGGGGCTCAGACATAATATATTGTTAAAATGATTTGAAAGAAAATTGTATTTTCCATCAGGATCAAAGCAATAAAACCTCTTAATTTAAAATAAATAGTGGATTTCCCATGGCAGTTTATATAATGAGCTGCATGTTTTGCTGTTTTCTAGGACAGGAGCACTGTAATTTTGTGCTAAGGTGAAATTTTATCCCTTAGCAGCCAAGGTAATTACTGTTGAGTAATCCCTGCATGAGGTCGGTGTATAATTGCTGTTTAGTGTGCGTGCAGATTGGTACGTTTTGTAAAGTTTAGATTGCAGAATGAAATACCGAACATCATCTTTTCAAGTACGAGTTCAGACGTTACAGGGATTCTTACTCCTGGGTTGCTAGGGGATGCGAATAGCGGAACCATTGACTGCTATTTTAAAAAACTTAAGAATGATACATAAATTTGCCTGCAGCTGTGCATTATGATACAACAGAGTGGGGCTGAGATTTTCACAGAATCTGCTTATCCAAAATGGTGCTGGGAACCAAAAATTGAAAGTCCTGTCCTCATCTCACAGATTCTATTTTCAACAGTAAGTGACTGGGGCTGGGATGTGACTCACATGGGAGAAACTCCATTGTCGCTGGAGCAAGGGCTCTTTTTGATTCATTCATGGGACATGGCTGAGCTCGGCTGGCCAGCATTTATTGCCCATCCCCAGTTGGTTGAGAACAGTTGACAGCCAACTCCCAAATGATGGACAGACATCCTTTGTTGAAGACTGGTGGGTCATGTGAACTAGGCCTTTGGCTTTTGGAACCAGTAATACTACCTTGCTGAACTGTATAGCACAGTCTGCTCTTTAACATCTGATAGACAGCATCACGGAAAGGAGCTCTGCCCGAGTTGAACACCCAGTCCCATCTGCACAGCCACTGTTGGAAATGCAGTGCCATTACCTACAAGAATGATTATCTCTGTATGACTAGCTCATTGAGTGAAGCCTACACCGCTGGGAAAGTGAATTCTACAACATCGATTTTCAGCTCACCAACCTCCATGAAGGAGGTTTTAACTCTGAAACCTAAGTGATTCAATATTTATTTTCTCTGTGGTCTCTCCATTGTAAAACCTTCTTTTCTCTCTCCCTATTTTTACTGTTTATACACAAAGGTAGGGGACATGTCTGAGATAGTAAATACTTTGCATTTCTTTATCAAGGAGGAAGACGCTGCACATGTTGGAGAGAAAGAGAAGGTAGTTGAGACGCTGGATGTGCTAAAAATTGATTAATAGGTGTTGTTAGATGGGCTGGCTGTACTCGAAGCTGATAAGTCAGCAGAAGTGGATGTGAAGCATCCAAGGACATTGAGGGAAGTGAGGGAAATTACAAGGCACTGCTCATAATACTTGAATCATCCACTGATACAGAGTGGTGCCAAAGGATGGAGAATTGTAATTGTCACACCCTGGATCAAAAAACAGTGCAAGGATAAACCCAGCAATGACTGACCAATCAATTTAACCTCAGTGGTAGGACAGCTTTGCTAATGATAATTCTGTATGATATTAGGATTCTCTTGTATGCAAATTAGTTCAAGAAAGCTAGCTAGGATTTGTTAAGGACAAGTGAGTGGCACAGTGACACAGTGGTTAGCACTGCTGCCTCAGAGCATCAGGGACCCAGGTTCAATTCTGGTCTTGCATCACTGTCCATGTGGAGTCTGCATGTTCTCCCCATATCTACATGGGTTTCTTCCAGGTGCTCCGGTTTCCTCCCACAATCCAAAGATGCGCAGGTTAGGTTGATTGGCCATGCTAAATTAACCCTGGTGTCAAAGGAATTAGCGGAGTGAATATGAGGGGTTACGGGAATAGGGCCTGGGTGAGGTTGCGATCAGTGCAAACTCGATGGGCTTAATGGCCCCTTGCGGCACTGTGGGAATTTTATGATTCTACAGAATCATTTTCAAATTAAATTGCTAGATTCTTTGATGAGATAGCAGAGAAATCAATGAAGATAATGCAGATAATGTGTATATGGATTTTCAAAAGGCTTATCAACAAAGTTTAAAGCCAATGGAATAAAAAGGACAATAGCAACAGGAATTGGCTATGTGACAGAAACAGGGAGTATTTGTGTACTATTGTTTTTTGGAATGGAGTACAATTTATAATATTGTTCCCTCGAGGTTGGTGGTAGGACCACTATTTTTCTTGCTATATATTAACGACCTAGGCTTGGGTGCACAGGCCACAATTTCAAAATTTATGGATGATGCAACTCTTCGAAGTATTGTGAAATGTGAGGTGGATAGTGATAGATTTCAAGAGGACATGGGCAGACTGGTGAAATGGGGGGACAATTGGCAGACTAAATTTAATGGAGAGAAGTGTGAAGTGATTCACCTTGTTCAGATAAACAGTAGCCATATAAATTCTAAAGGGGGCCAGGCAGAAGGACCTGAAGGTGGCAATGTTAATGTTAAACCTGTGCTGTCGCAGAGTTCATGCTTTAAGATGATCACGAAGAGTAACTGTCCACAGAGTCAGGGAAGTGATAGACCTTTATTACAAGAGTATAAAAAGGTGTTCACATTGGAGATTAGGGGGAAATTAGGGGGAAATTAGGGGGAAAAGTCTCTGGGCGGGATTTTGCAGTCTCGCTTAACCCAAGACCAGAAAATCTGTCCGAGGTCAACGGACCTTATCATTGTCACAGAATATCGTAGAACATCATAGAATTCCGACAGTACAAAAGGGGGTGGGGGGGCCATTTGATCCATCGAGTCTGCATTGACTACAATCCCACCCAGGCCCTATTCCCGTAACTCCATGCATTTACCCTACTAATCCCCCTGACACTAACACTCAATTCAGCATGGCCAATTTAATCTGCACACCTTTGGACTGTGGGAGGAAACCGGAGCACCCAAAGGAAACCCACACAGACTCAGGGAGAGCATGCAAACTCCACACACACAGTGACCCGAGGCTGGAATTGAATCTGGGATCCTAGTGCTATGAGGTGCTAACCACTGTGCCACCCTCTGCCGTCAGCTACTCATCTGCTCCAATTCCCCTGGTGGGCAGGGCAGTAGAATTCTGGCGTCTGTCTTTAGTCTGCAGGCTTGGAAATAAAGCAGTCTTAAGGTACAGTTTTGACAAAGTGGGCTCAAAACATCAGCTCTTTTCTCTCCTTACGGATGCTGCCAGACCTGCTGAGATTTTCCAGCATTTTCGCTTTTGGTTTCAGATTCCAGTATCCGCAGTAATTTGCTTTTATTCAGTCTTAAGGTACAAACTGGGCTCAGACTCATGCTTTACTCAATATATTGATATTAGATTTATCATGGGAACAAAGGATGAACATTGAGCTCTGGAGATTGTTTGTTGAATGAGAATTTTTTTGTCTCCAGCCTCAGAGAAAATGAAGAATACCTTTTCTGAAAATCTCAGTTGCAGAATAGCGTGAAGATAATGCAAAATCTCAAGCTTTGAGCATCTGCTAGATTTCCAGAGGAAGAACCAGATCAACAGTGGATAAAATGAAGTTGAAATGTGGGCACGAGTTACATCATTGTCCCAAAGGAAGTAAAGTATGGCCCTGACTTTGTTATTTCCTGCAAAAAATAAGGTTAGGAATAAAGTAATTTCAGAATTGAATATGGATAACTTGAACATCGTGGAGGGATTAACCCTTTGATTATGTTTTTGAATAAGTTTTAGGTGTCAAGTGTTGGAAAAATATATGGTCAACTTTGGTAAATTTAAGAAGACAGCTGATCTATCCACAGAGAAATACATTATAGACTTTGATAAGTGGTTGAAATAATTTAAGCTTGAGATCCTGGACTTCAAGTTATTGGACTGCGCGTGCATTTCTCATGTCCATGGACTTTTGATTTTGGTGAGGGTTCAGTTTCGTAGAAAAGTCTCACGCCTCGTGAAATGTATAATTTCAAGCAATGTTTCTATCAAATACAAACAATTTTGCTGCAAGGCAAAGGAGGGAAGACTCCATGGTTACCGAAATTCGAGATCACCAAAATATTAGATGCAGATTTCACTACAAAGATGTGGTTGTTCATAAATGATCTGAAGACGGTCGCACTTTTTTAGCCAATTTGAGAATGGAGACAAAAAAATGAGACTGGGATGATGGCTGTAGGCAGTTTAACCCAAGAAATGCATCGGGGAATGATTACTCTACGTTATGGGTTTGATTCTATATATCATCACAATTTCAATTAATTGCCCTCAGCAAAAGAATTATGTTTTTGAAGTAACACATTAAACATATAATTCTGACATTGAGGATGATGATGGTGACTGCTACGAAGGAATTATGTTGGCCACTGGGAGATTAAGTCTGATGATGAGTATTTTGGTGTCTGTTTCATTCAACTGTGTAGTGCTGCATACGGTTGCACTTCCACAGCGTGAAGGGTGGATTGGCTTAATTGCTACCTGGAATTGCTTGCTACTTGGAATCACAAGGTTAAGTAACATGGAAGCTCAATCTATTTCAAGTTTGGGGATGGCAGCACGCTAACTTCTTTTAAAAAGGCAGTCTTCCCATGCAAGATAGCTAGGATCAGTCTTTTCAGCAGTACAGAATTGGGGGTGAATTTTCCCATTCCACCCACCACAGGAATTGTCGCAGGTGAGGGGCATAGAACATTACAGCGCAGTGCAGGCCCTTCGGCCCTCGATGTTGCACCGACCAGTGGAACCAATCTAATGACTCTGTAACCTAAACTATTCCAGATCATGGAAAAGCCGGCCTTGGGCGGGAATCTTAGGTTTCGGAGCGAGTGTGACCAGAAAATCTTGTCCATGGTCCCTACTGAAATACCTCGATAGTTGAGCGAATCTTCAATGGCAAAAAGCACAGATGAAGTTAGACATGGAGAATGACAAAATAATTGTATTTGGGGAAACTGCAGATCTGCATTTTACATGATCACGCCATTAATACCATCACTGAGGAAGCCAGATATTTCTCATCTGAGAGTCCAAACAGTATGTTAACTTCTGGGCAGAAATGTTTGGTGGAGAAGAAAAGAATTATTCGGAAGTAATACAAACAGTTCACACATCCAACATTACAGAAATGGAAAGCTCTGTTGTGAAATGCTGGAATAGTTGTTGAGGAATATGACACACTTATTGAACAAGTTAAGGCTCAATGTGTCGCTTCTGTTACATACTGAAGGACACCATCATATCTGCGAGTCTTTCACTAGCCAGGGAATTTAATGATATAGTAACAGTAGAGTTAAAAATATGGGACAAGGATTAGGGTCAACTGGCATTGACACATAGGTGGGTCTGCATGAAAAACGTTTTACAGTAAGGGTGTTATAAAGCCAAGACTAGGTTAGTATCCAGGGATTTGAAGAATGCTGAGCAGATAAAGAAATCTGAGTGGCTTGCCCACAGCAGGGAAGTAATGTTGAAACACATTTTTATCTTTTTGGCAGCGTTTTCGTGGGAATCTAAGTGGATAGATATAAAAGCTGCATTTCCACAGGATGATCACCTTCAGAGGGAAGTGTTTCTCAAACCTTGTAAGAAGGCACCAAAGGTAGAAGGAAAACTTTTTAAGTTGAATAAGAGCACAGGTGGTTTAAATCTTGCTTTCAGAGTATGGTACTTTTCAGTTCAATGGTGTTAAAGTCGGGTTGCCTCTCACTAACTGCACATCCTGCCATGTTTTCCGGGTACCAAGGTGAGAAACTTGCAGGCATCTTCATGGTGGATGTTGATGACTTTCTTTGGGGGCGGCACAAGTGAGTTTCAAAACGAAGTTATTCATAGGATTAGGACACATGGAATGAGACTAACAGTGCCTTAAATATCTTGCATTAGAAATAAAATAGTGTAGATTTGAGGGTCTTTACACCAACAATTGCATTTGGCAAGTATTAGCCCTATTGCAGTCAGGTAGGCAATGACATCAGAAATAGATGTAAATGCTTCTAAAGATGAGACAGAATAGCTGTGATGCATTGGACAATTAAATTGGTTAGGCACCCAGATAAGGCTGGATGCAAGCTTTGATGTTCTGAAACTAAGAACTGTAATGAAACATTCCAAGGTCCAGGACATCTTGCAGGCGAACAAAATATTAAAAAAAAAGATGATGTAAAAGAGAAATATGTACTGAAGTTTCCATAATTGGACAAACATAAGAATACAAAACTAATTGTGTTTAGTGAACTTCTCTCGCAGACCTTGTTGTTGGGTTTTCAAATGCAGATGTTTCATAATATTTCTCATGGGTGAAAATGGGAAGTGTTGATCCTTGGCTTGGGAAGCCAAGAAAATAAGGTGAGTAGTAAAGACCACCCTAACAACAGAGACTCTCGCACTAAGAGTGTCAGTTGACATGGCATTCTTATTAACTAAAATACATGGGGGAATGATGATGGAAATGTCCCAACAGTATGTTATATTGACAATTAATCCCTTGCAATAATGTACGCTTCACAAAGAGTCCCTTGAATGAATAAAAAAGGATGAGAGTTTTGGAAATGTGTGACTTATTACTATCTTAAAAAGAGAATCTGTTAACGTTAAAATTGTGTTGTAATAGAATTCACACTTTCAGTTGACAAACTGAATCCCAAACTTAGGGCTTCATTACAGGAGTATAAGAAGAATTTCAGATTGGATGTCATGGTAATTGGAGGAGCCTGTGTCTTTACTCCGCAGGCTTGAAAATAAATCAGTCTTAAGTTTCCATCTGGCTTCAGATTCATGTTTTCCTCTGCATACTGATATTGGATTTAACATTGAGAAAGTGGTTAATTAGACATATAGAACACAGAGGGACATAAAGTACAAAAACAAGCAAGTTATGATAAACCTATACAAAACTTTGGTTTTGCCTCCACTAAATATTGCATCTCATGCGATATCATTTTCCAAGTTAAAATCTGCTTTCCAGTTAAGCATTTTACAGGTAATTGTATCCGCATCTGTGTGTTTTTCCTCACATTGTCTTTTACCTTGCTGCAATTAGCTCTAATTTTGTTAATAATCTCTTATGGAACACATCATTGATTGGTTTTGGAAATCCAAAACAGGTTCCTCCTTATCCCAGCCCGGTCGTTTAACCTGAATAAACCCAGACTTTGTCAAACACTCTTTTCCTTTCATAAACCTATGTTGACTGTACCCAATCAGTTTATGCTTTTCTAAGTGCACTGTTATCATACCCTGTAAATAAATTTAAGCATTTTCCCTTTCAGACCAACTGGCTTGTAGTTTCCCTGGTTTCTCTCTCCCTCCTTTCTTGAATAGCAACCTTTCAATCCACAGAGAATATATGAAATCTGGGAAATTCAGAAAGATCAAAACTAAAGCATCCACGATCTCTGTAATCATTTCTTTTGAAACCATAAATTCTAGGCCATATTTTAGTCTTATTAATTTCTCCCATACTATTTTTTTCAAAACTTAATTTCCTTTAATTCCTCACTCTCTCTAGACTTTTTGTTTTCCACTACTTCCAAAATGTTTCTTGCAACTTTCACCACGAAGTCAGATGCAAAGTATTAGAGCAACCTCATCAACTTTTTTTTTATTCACTCATGGGACATGGGTGTCGCTGGCTGGCCAGCATTTATTACCCATCCCTGGTTGCCCGAGAGCAGTTGAGAGTCAACCACGTTGCTGTGGCTCTGGAGTCACATGTGGGCCAGGCCAGGTAAGGATAGCAGATTTCCTTCTCTAAAGGACGTTATTTGTGCTATTAATTCTCTATGCTGTGCCATCAGCAAATTTAGCAATTGTACCTTTGGTCACTTCGTCCAAGTCATATATAAATTGTAAAAAATTGAGCCCCCAGCACTGTGGTACACCACTTGTTACATCTTGCAAACCAGAAAAATTATCTATTTGTGCCTTCTCTGTTTCCTGTTAGCGAGCCAATCTTCTATCCATGCCAATACATTACTCTTTACACCACAAACAACAATTTTTGATGTGGCACTTTATCAAATGCCTTTGGAAATCTAAGTACAGTACATCTACCCTTCATCCACCATACATGTTGCTTCCTCAAAGAACTCCAATAAATCGAGTAAACGTGTTTTTCTCCTCATAAAACCATGTCAACTCTACCTGATTACTTTGAATTTATTTAAGCAACCTGCTACAACGTCTTCAATATAATAGAAAATTATTGTCCACACAAGACTGGAAATGTGTCTTTGGCTTCGCCTCCAGGATAACATAGTCATTAATTTAAAAACTGTCAATATTTCACACATACCTACATCCATGCATATATAACATGCATCCATACCATATAAACATAATACACTGCACTCTGCCTTTAAGGCACTTCCTGCAGCTGAATAAATACAAAAAAAAACCCAGCAGATCGAGCTTATCTTGTTATTTAGTAAGCTTACCTTATTGGGAACAAAAGATCTCTTGGACTGATTTTGCCTGGCAACTGGCTTTCTTTGATGGACCATCACTGATGCACTCCCGGGATAGCCACAGACTTTGTTGGGACAGAGGGAATGTTCAAAGGGAGCCTTTCAAATTGAGGGTATGAAGAGTGAGAGGAATCACCAATGATGGCCTGAGCTTCCTCTTACCTGCGTCATTAAATAGGTTTTTGAGGTGTCTGCTGTCTACCAATGATTTTACTTGCAGTGTTGACAATTCTGGCCAGTTTACTTTTGCATTTCACACTTAGGTTACCATACCAGACTATCATGTTGAATGTTAGGATGCTCTCTACCAGAGGCTAATAATAAAAGCATCTAACATTTTCCCTATGATAGCTTTAAGCTAACCGGTCTGTAGTTTCCTGCTTTCAGTCTCTGTCCCTCGTTGAATAAAGGTGTTACATTCACTATTTTCCAATCTAATGGAACTGTTCTGAAATCCAGGGAATTTTGAAAAATTAAAACCAATGCAACAACTAGCCAGTCTTTCAAGACCCAAGAATGGAGTCAATACCCAGGGACTTGTCAGCCTGCAATCTGATCAACACCACTTCTCTGGTGATTGTAATTTTCCTGAGTTCATCCCTCCCTTCCATTTTCCTGATTTACAGCTATTTCTGGGATATAGCTTGTATTTTCCATAGCAAAATAACTGTTCAATTCATCTGCCAAATCTTTATTATCCATTCCCCCGTCTCAATTCCTACAGCACCAATACTCACTTTGTTAACTCTTTTCTTTTTTAAAATGTCAATAGAAATTGTTATTATCTGTGGACAAAATGCTGGAAAATCTCAGCAGGGCTGGCAGCATCTGCAAGGAGAGAAAAGAGCTGACAATTCAAATCCAAGCGACCCTTCGTCAAACTAAAAATCTTTTCGCTTCGACAAAGGGTCATCTGGACTCGAAACATCAGCTCTTTTCTCTCCCTGCAGATGCTGTCAGACCTGCTGAAATTTTCCAGCATTTTCTCTTTTGGTTTCAGATTCCAGCATCTGCAGTAATTTGCTGTTATTGTCTGTTACAATCTGTCCTAGCTAGTTTCCTCAAAGAGGAAAAGGGCAGAGGTCTAGGCACTGGCATGGGCACATCACCAACTTCACACCTAGCAAGTGGGCTGGTCTCTGGGCTGGCATGGTGTGGGAGGATGCAGTCGTGCCCGCCATCAGCTGCAGAAGAGCCTTTCACCAGGAGGTTGAACTTTTTCCAAATGTCCATGCAGAAAGGAATGGCCTCCTTCTGCACTGTAAGGATTCTGTGAACAATTAATTGAAGTGAGAATATGAACATTGATTATTCCATCTATATTGCACATTCCCTCTGTCTCAAAGTCTGTAGCTATCCCGAGACCCTATCAATAATCTCGGTGCCAGGTCACAGTACAAGCCAAAACCCACAGGTTTGGTATACACGATGGCTGGAATTCTATCACCTCGCCCACCCAGAATTGGAACGAGCGAGGTTTCGATAACAGAAATCTCCGTTACCTTGGGTGGGACTTTCCAGTCTCACCCGATTGAGGCCGTAAAATCCTGTCCCATGGCTTGCAACATCAACACCTCTGTCTCTTCCCCATCTCCAGCCCATTACTCTGAAGAGAAATGAGGTGTGCTATACTTACCTTGACAGACCAATTGATGCATTCACGACAACGGATCCAGATTCTCGGCCGTCTCGATCCAGGCTTGCTTGATCAAGCAGGACGCTCTCATGCTCACATCCCACCTAACACATCAAGCTGGGATGAAGGCATGGCTGAAACAGGAGGCACCTGGTGTCTTCCTGCTGTTCCCTCCACGAGCTACTCGATTGCTTTGAGTCTTCATTGAGGGAAGCAGATGTCTCAAAGCAGCAGTGAAGGAGGGAGTACCTTGTTCATGCAGCAAGTTTGCCATCACTAGAAATATGGAGAAACATGGACTTTTCTATAATTGGCTCAACAAACAATGGGAAAAGGAATATGCTATATTTGGTTTCAGGCTAATGAACTTAATGTACTTAAGTTACCAATAAACGTCAAACTTTGTCAATGGGGCTTTCCAGTTAATAATAATTAAGGTGAAATGAACATTGATCATTCCACTTGCATTCCAGATTCTACCTCTAATTTGCACATTGGCACTGCAGCATAGATCAGATACATTTGTTATTCACATCAGACAAACACATATACTCAATTCTTGTCCCTATGACTAGAAGATCGAACAGGTACTCACATGCTGCAGTTAAATACCTTTAACATCCCTGAGCAAACAAAGAATCAGAGAATGGTGCAGCACACTATCTGTGCCAACTCTTTAAAAGAGTTATCCAAGTAATTGTACTCTTCTTTCTCCCAGCTCTGCAAATATTTCCCCTTTGGGTCTTTATCTAATTCTCTTTTGAAAATTACCACTGAATTTGCCTCTATTACTCTTTCAGGCAATACATTCCAGGTCACAACCTGGACACTTAAAAAAAAACTCAACACATATTTGTTTTTATAATTGCAGAAGCTGTGCTGCCCATCCAAACTCTAGAAATAAAGGGCTGTAAGTTCAAAAACAAAACCTAAGATAAAGAAAATGTTTTTAGCAAGTAATAAACTGAGGTATTCACTTTACAGCATGGTGGCACAGTGTTAGCATTGCTGCCTCGTAGCGCCAGAGATCCAGCTCAATTCCTGGCTTGGGTCGCTGTCTGTGTGGAGTCTGCATGTTCTCCCCGTGTCTGCGTGGGTTTCCCCTGAGTACTCTGGTTTGTTCCACAGTCCAGAAGACATACTGGTTAGGTGCATTTGCCATGTTAAATTCTCCCTGAGTGTACCCGAACAGGTGCCAGAGTGTGGCGACGAGGGGAATTTCACAGTAACTTCATTTCAGTGTTAATGTGAGACTAATAAATAAACTAAAAATAACTTTTCTGGGCAGACAAACTGAATGAGGTGGGTATTAAAGCTGAAAATCAGACCAGGAAAATGTTTCTATGAAGTCATTTATTTGAAGCAAATATTACATCCAACAGATTTTATTCAATAAATCATGTAATTACCATCTTTCACACAATTCTTGAGCCAAAATAAAGAGATTTATCGGTGATCCTATTCTTGAGCACATAACATAGAACTGACCTTGTGAAAAACATGGGGATTTCTGGCGGAGTACTGCCACTTTGAGGCTTTGATTTTGTGGTTTCTTCTTCTTATATTTCAAAGCAAACTTTGATTGGAAGTAGGAAACTAAAGAACTTAATAATGAGATCATTGACATTCTTGAAGTGAAGATATCTTCACCACTGTAATATGACTGTAGCTTCCAAAAGATGAGAAACCAACTATTAATTCGCCAACTTGTTCTATTGCAAAATTGCGGGGCATGAAGACGTCTCAACAAAGGGACAACAAAGAGTCTGATGGATATCAGAGAATAGAGAAACTCTAGAGTATTGTGTTGCATCATTAACATCCGGTACAATGTCCAATGACTTATTTGATTCACCTTCCTCTGCAATTTCTTTCAATAAGTGTTATTAATCTTACCGACATCAAAATATTTTTTGGAACCAATATGGTGCTTGCACATGACAAGTAAGCATTTTTAATTAGGTTTGATGTTTCAGAGGATTCTGTTCTTAAATTCCTCTTCAGTTGTTACAATTGTTTCATATCTATCGAGGATTGCAATTTGATTAAAATTAGGAATAAGGGGAATTTTACTATTTCCAATAGTTAGTTGCAAATTTGCAAAGTTGCTAATTTCCTCAGCTCCTGATATGTAAATACTCATATTAACAATCAACTTTAATCTTCCAACACTAATCCAAAAAAGAGGCTTCTTCAAACTTGTTTGAATTTCATCCACTCTTGGCATTGCTGGGAGAATTTGCGTGAGATTCCCCGAGAGAATCAAGGGGACTTCTCCTATAATTTTATTTGAAAACTTGAAGTCCATTATGTGAAGCCTTAACTTTTCTTCTGTGACAGATAATAACTTTTGCATCACTTCCTACAATTGGCCTTTGCTGAACAATTCTCAAAATTGTGCTTCGGGTATCTCCTCATGTTGTACGTTAACAGCTAACTTGAAGGCAGAGTTGTCCTACCTCTGGGCAAGAGTGTAGATGCAAATTCTGCATCTTCTGCTTGAGCAATATGTTCTGGTGATCCGACTCTGGCTATGATTAGAGAAATGATGAAAGGTTTTTCCTATTCACCAAGTACATCTATGAAAACCATGTTAAGCACCCGTTAAGAAGGTTAAGAATCCGTGTTAAGCACCCCACTGTCAGTAAGCTCTGCCTCACTCTCCTGCACAAATTCTACAACTTTTTCTCCATTATAATTAGGTTTCCCTGAGGAGCTCTCGAACTCTCCTGGTTAGGGTGGTTAGATGTCAATCCCCTAGGTCCTAGGACATGCGCCTTGGCCCAATGTATCATCCTATCAAGTTTGGCAGAGATTGGCTCAAGGACCTCAAAGGAATTCACAAACAAATAAATAGTCAGACATTTCATTTTTTGTATATATATATAGATTTATAATTATATTAAAAAATAAGTTGAACATTGCTAACAAAAATTGTCCCACAGTTTTTGGTCCTAAGTGTGACATTTTATAATGTCCAGATGAAAATTATGGCAATAATTCTTAGTAATCCTTTATCCCTGAGTGATAACACCTTTAGCTTTCTGCCTGATTTGCCCACCGAGAGGCAAGACTTCAGCAAAGTATTACTTAAGTGATTGGTTATTGGGTTGTCAGCATTTCAGTTTGCCAATTGGCAATGAAGTCAACTCTTTTCACCCATGACACTAGCAAATTGATAATACACCCATAAATATCCATTTGTTTAATTTATTCAGACTGGTCTGTCTGGCACACATAAAGAAACACTGGATACAGGCACCATAAAATCAATCATAGAATCCCAACAGCGCACAAAGAGGCCATTTGGCCCATCGAGCCTGCAGCAACAACACTCCGACCCACACCCTATCCTTCTAATCCCACGTATTTACCCCGCTAATCCCCTTGACACTAAGGGAAAATTTAGCATGGCCAATCCACCTACCCGGCACATCTTTGGAACTGCAGGAGGAAACCGAGGCAAACACAGGGAGAATAGAACATAAGAACATAAGAACATAAGAAATAGGAGCAGGAGTAGGCCATCTAGCCCTTCGAGCCTGCCCCGCCATTCAATAAGATCATGGCTGATCTGTTGTGGCTCAGTTCCACTTTCCCGCCCTCTCCCCATAACCCTTAATCCCCTCTCCTATCAAGAACCCATCAACCCGCTTCTTAAAAATATTTAGCGAGGCAGCCTCCACCACTTCAACGGGCAGAGAATTCCCGAGATTCACCACCCTTTGAGTGAAGAAGTTCCTCCTCAACTCCGTTCTAAACCGCCTCCCCTTTATCTTGAGGCTGTGCCCCCTAGTCCTACTGTCTTTTTTGAGCGGGAAGAGTCTCTCCACCTCTATCCTATCCATCCCATTCATCATCTTATACGTCTCAATGAGATCTCCCCTCATTCTTCTAAACTCTAACGAGTACAAGCCTAGTTTATTCAGCCTCTCCTCATAGCTCAATCCCCTCAACTCCGGTATCAGCCTAGTAAACCTCCTCTGCACTCCCTCCAGGGCCAAAATATCCTTGCGCAGGTGCGGCGCCCAAAACTGCACACAGTACTCCAGCTGCGGCCTCGCCAATGCCCTATACAGCTGCAGCAAGACCTCCCTACTTTTATATTCAATCCCCCTCGCTATGAAGGCCAGCATCCCATTCGCCTTCCTGACCACCTGCTGCACCTGCAAGCTGGGTTTTTGCGACTCATGCACAAGGACCCCGAGGTCCCTCTGCACCGTCGCCTGCATGTGCCAACTCTACACAGACAGTCATCCAGTCTAACCACTGTTCCACTGTTTGATGTGCTGCCTACATGACCAGCACATGAAATACTGTAAATTAAATTAAAATGAAATTAATTGTTTCACTGAACATAAGGGATTCCAACAACTCAGATGACATTACACAAATAATCTCTTTGGATACAGTGTGACATTACTCAGAATAGCTCAATGCACAAAGCCAGAGGTTGTGCTAAGTAAGAAAGGGTTAAAAGCTAACAAAGGCAGATTTACAAAACACCTTTGTCCAACGCTCGTAATCCCTGCTCGGTACTTGTGTAAGACAGACACAGCGTTCGCTGTCCGATGAGAGCAGTGTGAGATATGAAGAGACAGAATGTCAGGAACGGCCCAAGGACACCTTGCTGACAAACGTCTCGGGCACTGAGAGCCGAGGTTTGTCTGCAGCAGTCCACACATTCCAGCCTGACAACGTGAGCTGTGTTCTTCTGCAGTTTGCTGCCCTACATTTAGCTCATGCTCCTATATTCACTTCTTCTATTACCTACAGTGTGCTGCAGACAGAACTAGGTTTGAATGACACATGCAGGAGCTAATATTTCCACTGCAGTGCCAGGGGCATAGTGATTGGCCATTTATCTGCAACCCTGTTCAGCTACTGTTTTAATATAAATGTGATGCAGCTTCTGCAGTGACACATAAAAAATGGCCGGATAATTTGGGAAGAGTTTCACCTTTTACTTTGGTAAATGCATTGAGACTCTATCAAGCTGTCTCACCTTGTATCAGTTGCACTAGGTTCAAAAAGGAGATTTTCCCGACTCTGTCCTCGTGCTGGATAAGAGGAAATGCAGTGGTGTAGTTTTGTAACAAGCCAGAGACTGAAAAGAACTCTGGGATAATCCAGACCTAAAATTAGATCCATCCTGAAATTCTTTATTTTAAAAAAAGAGGCATTTGGATTTAGGGTTTTGTTAAACCCAGCGTTGTTGTCTCTCCCAATGTTGTAAAAGTATAACAATTAAGTTGTGGCAACCAGGCCCAACATAAAATTGGATACACAGCTAAACAGCTTCTGCAAGCAGAAAGCCTCATTGGACAGGCCAAGGTTACCACAGGTCAAAAGCAAACAGGCACCAGCTCAGACTGGTCTTGCATATTGAACAGAGATGCTCAACCTTAGGAATGGGGGAATCATTCTGACCCGAAACCAATCAGGGGGTACTCAGTCAGAAAAAGGCACAGGGTGCAATCTTATGACCTCAGCCCACCCATCCTTCGGTGAGGCGAGGTGGTACGATCGAATGAGAGCTGAAAAATCCGAAACTTGCCTGATTTTTTGCCTCCCCTGATCGTGCCAGCCTTATTTTGTCGGTGAAATCAGTTTTGCACCAATTTAAATATTTATGTTGTGGTTTTACATATATTTTTCAAAAGATCGTGCCTATCATGTTTGAGTATTCCCCAGTTTCAACCAGACTTCCTGGAACCATACCTTGAAAGGGGGTATAGGCACAAAGATATCTAAGAAATAGACACCTAGGATGACCTGGATGTGAAGCCAGCCCTTTGACCCCATTGGCTGAAAACCAAAGAACATTTCAGATGGGCTCAGGGAGCAGGATAAAAGTGGACAAGGGGAGATGACCCCCAGCGAAGACTTAACTAGTCTACTGCAACCTTTGACCCATGACAATGGAGGAGGATGGGTGAGATCCACCTTTGTACCAAGAAAACCCTGAGTTCATCTGTCAACATGAGATCAGTGAATGGAATCCAATAACCTGATCAAGTTCTCCAGAGTGGACAGTATTTTCAGGCAGTCAGCCTGGTTTGGGGAAAAGTTAAGTTAATTTATTGCGTAAGAGTTGCTTCTTTAACTTGCAAGTGTTTTAATAAAAACTAAGTACAAATCACAGTCCTTTGTTTGTCTCATAAAGTAAGAGCATCTGGGTAAACGTGCCTTTGGGTAATAAACTGGTTCAAGAGTCTGTATAGGATTTTTCATAGACAACAGATGACTTAATTTATGCAAGACTATATATAAAATTTTAACATTAATCCAATTATAATTGTCCCGTTGAATAGGGCAAAGGTATAACAGGGAATTTCTGCATAGTAAGATCCCATAAATAGCCATGAGATAAATAACCAATCAATCGCTTAGGCAGATTGCTGAGAGTGAACTGTTGACCAGGGCCTCACAATGTCACTTCTACTCTTCTTTGAACAGTGATGTGGAATCTTTTGTGACCAATGAGGACACATTTACTGCCTCAGCCCAATGGGAGTACTTCTGAATAGTTCAGCTACAGTGAACTAAGTGTCAGCGAAGATTATGCTGACTAGAAGATAATCTGGTATACAGCCCCAAAACCCAGGAGACAGCAGAAGCAACCACCATTCGAAGTAGGCAGTTAATTCTTCTAAAGGACTCCATGGCCCCAAGCATAACAAAGCCGCTCAAGAAAGGGAAAAGGAATAAGCTAAAAAATCATAGAGTCATGGACTCATAGAATCCCTACAGCGCAGAAGGGGGCCATTCAGCCTATTGAGCCTGCATCGACAACAATCCCACCCATGCTCTATCCCTATAACCCCATTTTGGCCTGTTAGCCTTTATTCCATTACAAGAAAATGGACTGCTTTTCCACAAGACCCAGAGACATTAACATCATTGAAAGGGAATCAGTAAGTCTTTAGAGAGTTAATCCTTTAGCAGGTTAAGCCTTTAGAGGTTTAAACAGATCACATGAAGTTGCTTCGTATTTCTTTTTGGACAAAATATCTGCCCGACAATGATTAATAGTAAATATTTCTCTGGTGGAATGATTAAAAATAATCTTAAAATAATCAAACCAAACAGAAATGAAATCTGGAAGTGATGTTTCCACACAATAGGTGGTGGAAATCTGGAACTATCTCCCCAAAAAGGCTATGGGTGCAATCTTACAAAAAAAATTTGAAGTCAGAAAACAGGAGAGAACGGTGCCAGTTTTTCAGCAAAACGTGAGTTCGCAATCTTACAGCACTCAAAGGAATAAAAGAGCCCCAATATGATTCTCACTAAATGGGGGATGGGGGGCATAAGCCAGCTGAAAAGTTCTTAGGGCACCATTGCACTGGCACCCCGATTTGCCAGTGTACTGGGAGATACCCTGCCAACTATTGCCAATTGCTCCCTGTGCTGGTCCCTTCCACCAACTCCCACCCCAATGTCGATCACTCCCTGTGCTGGTTCCCAGCCATGAATCACCCCTGTCTGCAGAGTTACAACTGCCCCCGTCACCGCTACTGCAAAGTGCCCTCCCCTCCAAATCTTGCCAAGCTCCCTCCCCCTGTCCCAATGCGGAGCTCCCCCTTCGCAACCCGCATCATTGCTCCATCACTACACAGGCCCAATCCTCTTGGCACAGCCCCTGAAACAGTTAAGGTGCCCAGTGGGCAGTGCCAGTGTGCCTGGTGGACAATACCAGTGGTGAGCACTACCAAGCTGGCATTGCCCCACGGGCCAGCTTGGTCATGTCCCCAACAACCCAGTGGGCTTCAATGGCGTCCAATCCCCCTGGTGAAGTCATCACATCTGATCTCCACTGCGCAGACCAGCTATGATCCTATGAGGATCGGCCGGTGTGGAGGTAAATGAAAGTGAGCCCGGACGATAATGTGCGGGACTCATTAATGACATGCAAATCATATCATTAATATTGAAATTGGTTTTGCGCCCTTTGTGGGGCGAAGCTGATTTCGCCAGCAAAACTGGGCTGGTAAGATCAGGCGAGGTGAAAAAACGGGCGTGAACCTGATTCTTAGCAATCATACCGGCTCACCACATCGATCAACCACCATGGCGAACAGGTAAGATCACGCCCTCTGAATACTGGGTCAAAGAAGCTTTCCAGGCAGAGATAGTTTACTAGAAACGGGGAGGGGGGGATTTGGAACAAAGTCAGGTAAATAGGATCATGGAACAAGTCGGCCATAATCACAATGATGGAACAGACGAAAAGAGCTGAACAACCTACCTTTGATTTTAATATCCCCATTTAAAGAAGTCCGTAAACAAATACAGGGAAAGACGGGACAAGGAAGTGGAATTAGGCAGTTCCGGTTGAAGAGCTGGCACTTGGATGGTGGGCTGAATGGCAGCTTACTGGGGTTTTATTTCAATGACTGAATTGATCTGATGCAGAAAACAAATCAAATACACCACAGCAGAAATTTGTTACAACAAAGACCTGAGTTCCATTACACAAAAGAATTTACTCCCCCCACAGAGAAGGGTGCGTCTTGTCCACAGCCCAAGCATTGCAGTAACTGATCTATGATGGTGCAACATTGCCAGGAAAAACGGGAGGGAAAAGCACAGGCCCCTGTTAATGTAACCTGAGTCAAAGGTACAGGCTGAATGAGCCTATTTACATGGCATCGTTCGGACTGATTTAAGTAGCTGCAGAGACACACAAATGCCCGTGCTGGCTGCAAAAACAATGGCATGTGTGTGCTCACATGAAGCAGCACAAAGCCATGTGTAATTGTACGCAAACACGGGTTGGGACGCTGCGCTGTGCAGCATGACAAGTAAAGGAGACATTGCTCTGGCCATACGATTACTTTATTAGGCACACTGGTGGATGTGGCTTCAGACCCGACCTTTCCTATACATCTATTTCCAATTCAGACCAAGCCCTCGGTGCCCCACGTTGCATTCAGAGGCAGGTTCTGAACGTCAGCCAGGGGATTTTGATTGATTTCCCAAGTTAAGTGGGCAGGATGCGGGCAAGACTTGGAGCAGTTTTGCGGCTCAAGTTCGCAAGCATTTTTTAAGATCATGGGAACCAATATCCACTGAAAGTTTCTGTGATTTTGAGTAACTATTTCCACTGTATTACAACGTACAGAGAGAGGCCTGAGCGTAAATGGACGTTCGTATAAAATTAAACCTATTTGAAGGTCACGCTTACCCTTTTTTCAGAAATTGCATTGACGAAAATCAAACAATCCAAATTCAAAGTCATTCAAATCCCCCCCATCCAATAAAGAGGAGTTTACTCCCCCACCACCCCACCCTCCCGATAAAGAGGAATTAGCTGAGGAGGAGAGTGGTTGTGTTCATCCATCTCTCGGTGCCCAGATATGAAACAGAAAAAAAAAATTAAACTAAAGGCAGATTCTAAAATTCTGAGACAGCAGAAGAAAATTTTGGTGTGCAGCAAATCAACAATCACTATTTGATGTGTGGATCTTTCACTGGAACGTGATGGATGATCATTTAAAATGAAAATTGGACACACCCGCACACAAGGTGTAAAGTGCATAAGCGAAAATCAGCAGATAGTTAAAGCATGGGAAATAAAATAGGCCATTCAGCCCCTTGAATCTTTTCAACATTCATTCCATCACCCATGGTGATTAATATATTTTGTCAAACAAAAATCTAGGTTGAGATTTTAAGTTCCCAACGTGCAGGAAAATGGGAGTAAATCCCACCAGTTTTTTAGTGTGATGTTTGGAATGAATCTTCAACACTCTGTACATCACAGAGTGCCCTGTGTAATTCACTCTGGGGCTTATCCCTGCCCGAGGCTGGCAGCATAGCACCAAGCAGGACACTAAGCATGCGCTAATCTGTCACAGCAGTCTCTGCAAGACATGCCGGATCATCGACACGGATGCCATCATCTCACGTGAGAACACCATCCACCAGGTACACGGTATATACTCTTGCAAATTGCCCAATGTTGTCTACCTGATACGCTGCAGGAAAGGATGTCCCAAGGCACGGTACATTGGGGAGACCATGCAGACGCTACGACAACGGATGAATGAACGCTGCTCGACAATCACCAGGCAAGAGTGTTCTCTTCCTGTTGGGGAACACTTCAGCAGTCACAGGCATTCGGCCTTTGATCTTCGGGTAAGCGTTCTCCAAGATGACATTCACAACACACAACGCAGAGCTGCTGCACAGAGACTGAAAGCTAAGTTCCGCACACACAAGGACGGCCTCAACTGGGATCTTAGGTTCATAGAATCATAGAAACCCTACAGTGCAGAAAGTAGCCATTTGGCCCATTAAGTCTGCACCAACCACAATTCCACCCAAGCCGTACCCCCCATATCCCTACATTTTTACCTGCTAATCTCTCTAGCCTATGCATCTCAGGACTCCAAGGGATAATTTTTAGCGTAGCCAATCAATCTAATCTGCACATCTTTGGACAGTGGAAGGAAATCGAAGCATCTGGAGGAAACCCACAGAGACACGAGGAGAATGTGCAAACTCCACACAGACAACATGTCACACTATCTGTCACGCCAATGACTTGCCTGGGCTGACAAAATCTCACTAACTGTCCTGGCTGGAGACAATGCGCATCTCTTTAACCTGTGCTTAACCCTCTCTCCACTCACATTGTCTGTACCCTTAAGACTTGATTACCTATAAAGACTCGCATTCCAACCATTATTTTGTAAACTGAGTTTGTGTCTTTATATGCCCTGTTAGTGAACTGAAATCCCACTCACCTGACGAAGGAGCAGCGCTCCAAAAGCTTGTGGCTTTTGCTACCAAATAAACCTATTGGACTTTAACCTGGTGTTGTGAGACTTCTTACTGTGTTTACCGATCTGTCAGCGCAGAGATCGCATGTGCAGCAGCCCCACCCCCCCATCCCAACCTCTCGATTGCTGGCCAGCTCTCCAACCCTCCATTGCTGGCCTTCCGATGCCCCACCACACCCCCTGATCATTGGTTAGCTCCGTAACCCCCCACGGCTGGCCTTCTGACCCCACACGCCACCTGACTGCTGGCTTCCTGGACTTCCCCAACCTCTACGATACCGCCTTTCCTCTCACCTCCCCCCGTTACATTTTGGAGTTTGTAACTCGTAGAGCTGACCAAGGGGAACCAGTGGATGTGGTTTACTTAGACAGTCAGAAGGTGTTCGACAAAGTAACAGACCGCAATGTAAAGTTAAAGCAAATGGGATTGCAAATAATGTCTTGAGATGGATAGAAAGCTGATTAGTAGATAGGAAGCAAAGAGTAGGCATAAATGGGTCTTGGCAGTCAGTGATTAGTGGGGTTCCTCAGGGATCTGTGCTCGGACCCCAACTGTTCACATTAATATATTAATGATTTGGAAGAGGGAACTGAATGTATTGTCTCCAGATTTGCAGATGATACAAAGTTGAGTGGGAGGAGGATGCAGAGATGGTTGAGCATGATTTGGACAGGCTGAGTGTGTGGGCATGAGCATGGCAGATGCAGTATAACGTGGATAAATGTGAGGTTATCCACTTTGGTCGTAATAATAGGAAGACAGGTTACTACTTGAATGGGTGTGCACAGTGACACTGTGGTTAGCATTGCTGCCTCATAGCACCAGGGACACGGGTCGTTTGACAAGGTACCTCGCAAGAGGTTATTGCAGAAGGTCAGGGGACATGGAGTTGGGGGTAGGGTGTTAGCGTGGATAGAGGACTCGTTGTCAAATAGGAGGCAGAGAGTGGGGGTCAATGGGTGCTATTCGGATTGGCGGTTGGTGACTAGTGGAGTGCCTCAGGGGTCAGTGCTGGGGCCTCAGCTATTTACCATTTATATAGATGATCTGGAGGAGGGAACCGAGTGTAGGGTGTCGAAATTTGCTGATGACACCAAGATTGGTGGAAAAGCAAATTGCGCGAAGGGTGTGGAGAGTCTGCAGAAGGATCTAGATAGGCTGGGCGAATGGGCCAGGAACTGGCAAATGGAATTTAATGTTGGCAAGTGCGAGGTGGTCCACTTTGGTAGGAATAATGGTGGGAAGGATTATTACTTACGTGGAGAAAAACTGCAGCAGGCGGCGGTGCAGAGGGACCTCGGGGTCCTTGTGCATGAGTCGCAAAAACCCAGCCTGCAGGTGCAGCAGGTGGTCAGGAAGGCGAATGGGATGCTGGCCTTCATAGCGAGGGGGATTGAATATAAAAGCAGGGAGGTCTTGCTGTGGCTGTATAGGGCATTGGTGAGGCCGCAGCTGGAGTACTGTGTGCAGTTTTGGGCGCCGTAATTACGCAAGGATATTTTGGCCTTGGAGGGAGTGCAGAGGAGGTTTACTAGGCTGATGCCGGAGTTGAGGGGGTTGAGCTATGAGGAGAGGCTGAATAAACTCGGCTTGTACTTGTTACAGTTTAGAAGAATGAGGGGAGATCCCATTGAGACGTATAAGATGATGAATGGGATGGATAGGATAGAGGTGGAGAGACTCTTCCCGCTCAGAAAGGACAGTAGGACTAGGGGGCACAGCCTCAAGATAAAGGGGGGGCGGTTTAGATCAGAGTTGAGGAAGAACTTCTTCACTCAAAGGGTGGTGAATCTCTGGAATTCTCTGCCCGTTGAAGTGGTGGAGGCTACCTCGCTAAATATTTTTAAGAAGAGGGTTGATGGGTTTTTGATGAGAGGGGATTAAGGGTTCTGGGGAGAGGGCGGGAATGTGGAACTGAGCCACGACAGACCAGCCATGATCTTATTGAATGGCGGGGCAGGCTTGAAGGGCCAGATGGCCTACTCCTGCTCCTATTTCTTATGTTCTTATGTCTGATTCCCAGCTTGAGCCACTGTCTGTGCTGAGTCTGCATGTTCTCCCTGTGTCTGGATGCTCTGGTTTCGTCTTTCAGTCCAAAAGACGTGTTGGCTAAGTGCATCAGCCATGCTAAATTCTCCCTCAGTGTTCCTGAACAGGTGCCAACGTGTGGCAACTTGGGATTTGCAAAGTAACTTCATTGCAGTGTCAATGTAAACCTACTTGTGACACGAATAAATGAAAAATAAATTGAGAGAGTTAGGTCGTCAGCGAGACCTTAGTGTCATCATACACCAGTCGCTGAAGTAAGTGCTCAGTAAAGCAGGCAGTGAAGAAGGCAAATGGTATGTTGACCTTCATAGCAAAAGGATTTGAGCATGGGGATAGGAATGTTTTGCTGCAAATTGTATAGGGCATTGGTGAGGCCACACCTGGAGTATTGTGTGCAGTACTCAGTTTAGAACTGAGGTGAATTTTTTTTCACACAGAGGGTGTTGAATGTGTGGAATTCACTAGCACAGAAAGTAATTGAAGCCAAAGTGTTCTCTGATTTCAAGAAGAAATTAGATATGTCTCTTGAGACGAAAAGGAATATTGTGTGGGGGGGGGGGGGGGGGGGGAAGAAGAAGGGGGATGAGTACATTGAATTTGATGATCAGCCATGATCAAAATGAATGGTGGAGCAGGCTCGAAGGGCCAAATGGCCTACTCCTGCTTCTCGTTTCCATGTCCTGAACTATTCAGATATTCTCAGTGTGTCACAAAATGGCTTAAAATTTCCATCCTCTGTCTCATGACTTCTTCTAATGTATCATGCTAATATCTGCATCAGTTCTCCTACCTGAGGAGATTGTCAATTCTCTGCATGCAATACCGTTTTCAACACGAGCCTAATCTCCGAATTGTGTGTTTATGCGACATGCAGTGACACAATCCGCACCGCTATTATGTCGACTAGGTACCAGAAACCTCGTCAATTTTACCTTTGCTTTCTAGAAAGTTCTGGTGTGAATACAGGAAATGCATGATGAATTGCTTCAGTGAACATTAAAGACAGTGTCTTGAAGACGTTACATTCAGCGTAGTGTGCTGCAAAGGAGTTTTACAACATAATGATACTGAGCTAACTCAACCCTGTCAACAGTGTGGAGCAGCACCATCTACTGGAAACTCCAACTCTATTTCAAAATCATACTCAAAGCTAAACGCTGGTCCAGGGTACAGTAGCTAATTTATCTTGGTGACATGATTCAAGGTATAAAATGTGGCAACACACCTGAAATACATCAGTCGTTTCTTTAATAAACTTGGATTACTGGACAATTCAGTAGACCATGCAAGCATTGGCTCCAGGTTCAGGTTAAATAAATGGCCTGTGACAAGTCAATGAAAAGGGCCAATGAATAAAGAACAGAACAATTTTCAGCAAGCAAGATAAACTTCTCCGCTTGCAGCACTAACCGAGCTCTCACCCCCATCTGGAAAACAAAAGGTATTTAAAAAAAAGTAACACAGCAAAGAGAGTATGAGATGAGGCCTGGAACGTTTCCCCAATCTCAGCTCAATTCCATTCTCCAACAATGGGATCTCTCAACTTCATATATATATATAATCAAGCTGAATTTGGAAAAAAGGAACATCTCATGCATGTTTTTGTGCTGAACCGTGCAGATTGTGGCTACTTCCTCCTCAATTTGATTAAACTATGATTTAACAAAATCATGAATGCGGTTGTCAGTTGGTATCAGCCCAGCTGCTGAAATTATGAAAGCAAACAGAATATACAAAAAAATATTGGTAGGTAAAATCCTAAGATCTTTTACCAGCACATTAAGAGCAAGAGAATAACTAAGAGAAAGGAAGGGTCTATCAGAGACATACATACTTGTGGATTGATTCAGAAAATGTGGGCAGCATTCTCAATGAGTACTTCATCTCTATCTTCACAGAGAGGGATGGTTCAGGCATTCTAGTTAAAGAGGAGTGTGAAGAATGAGATACAATAACCATCGTGAGAGAGGCAGTATTGGAAAACTGGCATTCTAGAAGGTGGACTGCATCCCATGCAGTTGAAGGAAGCCAGCAAGGAAATAATGATCGCTCTGAGGATCATTTTCCAATCTTTACTAGACGTAAGGATTGGAGGACTGCAAACAGTGTACCATTATTTAAAAAGGATGTGAGGGATAGGCCAGAAAACTAAAGGTCAATCAGTCTGACTTCAGTGGTGAGAAATTATTAGAAATTTAGTGAGAGTCAGGATAAACTTAGAAAGGCATGGACTGATCAGGGATAAACACAATAAGAAGTCTCACAACACCAGGTTAGAGTCCAACCAGTTTAAGTGGTAGTAATCTTACAAGCTTTCGGAAACGGTGTTCCTTCGCCAGGTGTGTGGAAGGTTCTGATCAGAGAAGCGCATATAAAGACACACACAGTTTACAGAATACTGATTAGAACGCGAGCCTTTACAGCTAACCTGCTATTCAAGCATTCAAGCTATTGAATAGCAGGTTAGCTGTAAAGGCTCGCGTTCTAATCAGTATTCTGTAAGCTGTGTGTGTCTTTATATGCCCTTCTCTGATCAGAACCTTCCACACACCTGGCGAAGGAACACCGTTTCCGAAAGCTTGTAAGATTACTATCAAATAAACTGGTTGGACTCGAACCTGGTGTTGTGAGACTTCTTACTGTGTTTATCTCAGTCCAACGCCAGTATCTCTACATCATGACTACCATCTCCTTTTATCGCCATGATCCTGTGTTACCACTGCGGAATAGAACCCTCCTCCGTTGCTACAGTGTATGTTAAAGTCTTTATTGGAATTTGGTAATCCTCATCCAGGGGCTGATATCAGTTCTGTTTTTAATTTGTTATAAGCCTCTTCCTGCTCGGGTCCCCATTGCATGGGATTTAAAGCTGGTTTTCCCCCTTTGAGTAGTCTTTGTACAGATTCTGCCAATTTTGCGAATCCCGGGATAAAACTTTGGCTATAGTTAAACAGACCCAGCACCTTCCAGACTCCTCTTACAGTGACTGGCCACGGCATTTATTGTACCGCCTTCTTTCAGTCTGTTGGCATTTCTTTTAAGCCTTTGGGATATAAGGTGTCCTAGATACAGGACTTGTGTTTTTCCAATTTGTGCCTTTTTGGGGCTCACCTTAAACCCTTTGGTTTTTAGTTTGTTTAATACTAGATATAGTGCTTCCTGATGTCTGACTTGGATTCTGAAGCTATTAAGGTATCATCTACATATTGTAGGATCATGCTACCCTCGGGTAGTTCTACCCTGTTCAAATGTCATTCATTACTTGATGGAAGATAGTGGGGCTGTTATGGAATCCCTGCCATAGGCGAGTCCAAGCGTACTGTTTGTCTCCCACTGTAAAGGCAAATTTGTCTTGGGATTCGGGATTCAAGGGTAAGGACCAGAATCCACCGGCTATATCCAATACTGTAAATATTTTGTGCTCCGGTGACAGTCCATTCAGGATTGTTGAGGCACTTGCTACAATGGGGTGCAACTTGCATGTGACTTTAATGAGTCTCGTGTAATCTATTGTGAGCCTACAGCTTCTGTCGGGTTTGCTCACCAGCCAGGTTGGGGAGTTAGTGGTACTCATAGTTTCCCTCAGAATTCCTTTTTCCACTAACCCTTTAACTATCTCCACTACAGCTGTCTCTGCTTCTGGTTTTATTGGGTATTGTCAGTGGGGCTTACGCTGCAGTGCAGATACCTTTATTGGGTCCATTTTAGTTAAGTCAGTATCTAATTTTGTTTTAGCCCATTCTCCGGGGTCAGCGGCACAGATAGCTCCGAACCCTCCTGTCTCTAATTCCCAATCTTTGGTGGCGACTGTGGGCACCTTAATAGAATCGAGGTGACTTGAGTTTCCCTATTCTAGTTTTCCAACCGTCCCGTCTTGGCCAGATTAATTCTCCCTTTCCACAGGCTATCAAAATCTCACATTCTTTCATTAAATCATTTCCCATTATTGTACCCTTGTTATTTTTACACACATAGAACTTCATCGGTATATACAAATAATATATTTCGCTCAGGTAGGCAGGTGTTTTGTTCTCTCCCATCCCTGTTAGGTAAATCATCCTACTTGTAGTGGGTAAGGATAGGTCGGTGATAGATATGGATGCTCCTGTGTCCACCAGCATCTCACATTGCCTGCCCCCTTCTAGTGCAGACACACAAATCCTTCCCTCCTTCTTACTCTTATGATTGGGGGCTGCAGACCTTCAATCTTGCTGACCTTGGAGGTTCCTTGATTCCTCAGATTCTGCTGTGGTCACAAATCGGGTCGGGGGTCTCCCACGTTTGTCTCAACACACTGCTTGTTTGTGTCCATTTTCAATTCAGTGATTACAATGTTTCCCACTGCTTCCAAATTTGTTTCCTTTCCCTGGGACCCTGCAATCTCTTGCAAAGTGCCCTTGTTGGCTACAATTGTGATAAGTCAGTTTGGACTTATCCTGTTCCTATTACTGTAAGTGGTTACTCTTTCTTGCCTTGCTCTTGTCTGAGATTTCTCCTCTCCGTCTCCCACTATGCCACTAGCCAATCCAACAGTTCATCATAATCCTGGGATATAATCACTCCCATTTTTAGGATCGTTTAGTGAGCACTAGAGAGCCCATCCTTGAAAGCCTGGACGATTGCTCGATCCCCGCAGCCTGGGTTCCCTTGCCCTGAGCATTCCTGGTATACTTGGAGCAACCGTTCCTTGTATTCAGAAGCTCCTTTCCCCTTTAGCTGCTTGGTCATTGTAATTCTGCTCCAGTTAGTAGGAGCATTTCCTAAAACTCTCTGGACTTGTCTTAAACTGGATGAAGGGTGCTTGTTGGGCATCTATTTCTGCTGTTAGGGCACCACATGTGTCCAACGTCCCCCACTATAATCTTGTGCTGGAGGAGTGGCGGGCCCACCTGCGACCTGCCTCCACTTTCCGCTGGACTGGCTGCCCTGACCAGTTGGTATACGTCTCTCAGGTATAGTTGGCGTCCTACCCAAACTGTATCTAATTCTTCCCAGAATTTAGTGTTTGGGCTTTCAGGTTGTAGTTTATCCAGGGAAGCTATTATCTGCTGTCTCTCACCTGGGGTGAAGGGTTTATAATTTGCTTTTGGCTGCGCATCTGTTCCCCTCGGGTTACCGGCACCACGTTGTGTTCTTGTGCTTCCCATTCCTCTGAAGGGGCGGTTGGTTCTTGACATGTGGACTCATAAGGGGATAGAGGAACAGTTTCCCCTTCCCATTGATTCTCCTGTAACACTTGGTTTCATTTTTTCAGCTCTCTCACTCTGGATTCTAACTCTTTAATCTTCTCTTTATCTTGGCTCCACTTTTTGGTGGAAGTGACTACTTGTTCAATTAGTCCCACTAATTGACGTACTAATCATACCCCTGCCTTCTTTGTCTTGTCTCCTTTTTCCCATCTATCCACTTTCTTTGCTGTTCTAAGATCTGAGAAGCATCCCAGCTATTGTTTGCATCCTCTTTATTAACGCTGTCACGTACATTTCAAAGAGAGATCCTGCAGGTCCTCTCTTAACTTCCTTGTCTGCCATCTCACAGACTTCACTACCCCGGTCACTGTTGCCTCCTTGGCAATGTGTTTTATGCACCGTACGACCACAATTGCTTCCTGGCAATGTGTTTCTTTACCGTATGGACTTCACTACCCCCATCCAGAATTACTACCCGAGCATCATGTTTCTCTACCATTTCAGGGTTTCTATTTATACTCACAGTCACTATTACCGCCTCGGCAATGTGTTTGTCCACTGGAGTCTGCTCTAGGTCAGAGTTGATCAGCTCCTTTTCCGCGCCGCTTTACAACGTTGAGTCCAGTACCCAACTATACAAACTTTCATGTAAACAGGTGGCAAATTATGCGTTTGTTCGCCACAACAGAGTTTGATGTGAACTGACCTTTGCCACTTGAGCTTCACAATCCTAAGTGCCCTTGGTGCCTCTACGTCCACTTCAGAGTCCTGACCTTCGCATGGAAGATTTCCCCTCTTAACAACTGGTCTAAGGCTGAGCGGTTGAGACAGGCACTTCCTTGTCCTCTAGTCCGTCAGCACAAGTAACAGTCAATCAGTACTTATCACTGTATTATTAACAATCAGTACTTATCTCTATAATACCCCTTAATTTTACCCCTTTTAAACTGTATTGTTGACTCCATCTGACTCCCACAGATTCAATGATCTCTCCCCTGGTTTGCCAATCGATCAAAACTCACCAGCAGTAAGATCCTGTCCAGCTACGTCAATTTGTTGTGGGAAATTCACCTCTTCGGAGTCAGAATTGGAGGTTCAACAGAACAGTTTTATTCGGACAAAGCTTTGGAAGAAGCGCTGGCACTCCGCAGTGCTGGCAGCCACCTTCTCAACTGCACAATGGCAGATGAGCATCTTTTATACTTTTTAGATAATAGACAGTACAGACATTAGCCGTTAGCACATTGTTACAAGTTGAGTAGACAGATACGGACACAGAGAGTTAACATATCGTTATACACAAACAGGTACGGACACTGATAGTTAACACATCATTGTACATGGAATAGATATGTTTATGCAGTAACGTCCTCTAACAATAGCTGATCTTGTTATATACATTTATGCATTTACGTCCCCATCAGTGGCTGATCTCGTTATCAAACTCATTGTTCTGGGTCTGCTTTTATCTCAAGTTTTAAGATGCCTCAAGGTCTGACCAGTTTCCTGCAACAATTTAAACACTACAGATTTTAACTCTTTGTGTAAAAGCCTGTACCCAAAGTCAGTGCCTCTTAAGATGGACTCTGGGAAGGGACATTGTCTGCTAGGTAACCATTTTGTATCCATCACTTCGAATTCACCCTAATAGGGGTTTAAAAAAATGGCAGTATGGACAAGTTTGGCCGAAGGGCCTGTTTCCATGCTGTAAACTTCTATGACTCTATTTCATTCCAGCTGAAATAGCTGTGGGTGCACAGTACAAAAGCATCCCTTTTTAACACAAATGACAACCTCTCTTAGATGGAGAGTGAGAGAAATTGAAAATAGTACGAGATCCAAATTATACCACACTGAAGCAAAGTTCATGAAACTTGACTCTGCATCTAACACATTTCACTTGAGCTAGGAATGGTTCATGCTCAAAGTAGATATTCCTCATTCTCCACCACAGACATAACTTGCAGAATATGAAAAGTTTGTATTAGGAAAGGGTACCTGGGAAAAAAGCAAATTACTGGAATCTGAAACCAGAACAGAAAATGCTGAAAATCTCAGCAAGTCTGGCAACAAGGAGAGAAAAGAGCTGATGTTTCGAGTCCAAATGACCCTTTGTCAAAGCTAAAGGCATTGGAAGTGGGAGATATTTATACCACAAGGGGAGGGAATCAAAGATAAGTCAGAGCCATAGAAACCCGGGGAAAAGACTGTGCTATTAGCTGACCCCAGAGAGAATAAAGAGTGTGAATGGTCAAACAGCAGAGAAGCTGTAAGCTGGGAGTTTGAAGGTATACTGTGCTCAATAGACTCAAATATCATGTGCAGACCGCTCAAACTTTTCATTTATGTTATCTCATTCCCCTCAAACTCTCAGTGCATTGTTATCCTCTCACTTAAAGACTTCACTAAGTGTCATTGTTGAATTGCTGCAAGAAAAACTAGCTCTGACTTTATTAGCATAGAACAGGAGCTTGAGGATTAGATTTTTAGGAGCACATTCTTTTTGCATTTTTCCGAGTGTTTGACTCAGTTCATATCATTAGAAAACAGGAAACATTATCAAATTTTTCAAGTGTTTAAAGGACATCAACAAACTGAACAGTAAAATTGCCTAACAGAACCACAAACTCTAAACAAGCAGCATGACCACAAAGAATGTTAACAGTTTAGATTTACATAACTTTCTGGTTCCCTCGCATCACAATGATGCACCGAGAATGTTCCCATGTAAGGGTTTACCCAGCAATTGTCCGAAGCGTTATCTTCCCCTGGACAACTGCGCTAAGTTGGGAACCATCTGACAAAGCGATTTAAATCACTTCAGCTCCAAAAGGTTTTAATTCAAATTAGTTTGACATTTCATCCCAGATGAAATAACTTCAGATGGTCCTGTGTGTTTTACTCTTAGAGTTACTCTGGAAAAGTTAGAAGGAAAAAAATCACATCTAACTCCAGAGCAACTATTTACAAAACTCAGACCAAGCCTCATATAGGACACTCTGCAAACACAACCCCTCTCCAATTTGAACTGACCCAACAACACTCCCCCGACTTCCAATCTGACCCCAACCCTTCCTGGATCTGGTCAGGCCAGACACCACCACACCACCTGGCAGGTGATGCCGTAAAACAGGTCATTCCTTTCTATACTGCATCCCAGTTGCTCCTTGCCAATGCAACCTTCACTACTCCTGTCTCACCCAGCCTGAGTGAGGAAGGTTGGGTGAAACAGAGGCTTTGGAATCTCAACATGGGTAAATCCATCTGTAGTTGCAATCCACTGGAGATTACCACTCTGAGGAACAGTAAGAAGTCTCACCATACCAGGTCAAAGTGAAGGAGCAGCACTCCAAAAGCTTGGGCTATCAAATAAACCTGTTGGACTTTAACCTGGTGTCGTAAGACTTCCTACGCTGCCTACTCCAGTCCGATGCCGGCATCTCTACATCATCCCTTGGAGGAATTTATGGGCCAATTATTTGAAACGATGGGGAGTAGACTGTCTGTAAAGAGAGTGGAAGTGCAAGAGGAAGCTGGATAATTTTCTGGATAACCAATTATGCATTTTAATAATGTCTGATTTTTTGGGAGGAGCCAAATACACAATAGTACATTTTAATGCAAAAATATCCCACAATTTTTGAATTTAATTACTAAAGAAAGTGCAAGTGTTTGCAGATGCAGAATCATTTCAACAAATATATTTATGAGACAGGCAAGGGGATGAGTAACAGAGGTGTATCTGGCATCATATCTACAACCGAAAATACTCTAATTTAGCAAAATCCTTTGCTTATTAAAACACTGGATGGGAGCATAGCAGTCACTGCTGGCATCATACGTTCCCAATGAAGAAGTATCACCTCCTACAATACCAACCTGAGCATGTCACAGAACAGCCAACACCAAAGAACTGCCCCCACAAATATGATATTTTGGATATTTTGTAACATTCATCCAAGGTACAAAGGCTCCCAGATCACAGGAATACCCGCAATATGAAAAAAAAATCACCTGCCTGCCACCACATGATTATAAATAAATTTTAATAATGAATTATCACAGAAGATGTTCATAAGAAATTTAATGCACTCATGCACTCCCTGTCCAAGAAACAGGATATCTGTCACACTTCATATATCACAATAATATTTAAAGTATAAATAAGGACAGTGGTTTGCAATGTTCAGAAAATACACTTAGGAGTAAAAATATACCAGAGTCAGAAGGTTTGCTGGTTCTTAATACATGTTGCTACAAACAAAGGTACCAATTCCAGTCTGAATAGAAATTAACTTTGAGTGAAGTCCCGCAGTACTTAATTAAAGTTAATTATACTTTGAGAGTATACCCAATTACACTTGGAATAATTCACCTCCCTCCCAACTTCCTTATAAAATCCCTGACTATGCGACATAAACAAATATTCTAGAAAATTGTGCATTACAAAATAGCCTAGGCTCCAATTTACCATGAACTTCTGCTTGGGTAACAACTTGCTTTCAGAAAAACCTGGTTTGTTTGGAACTCCAACTACATCTTTATGCTCAGGACTTACTGAAGACATGAACTGCTTTCTTTCTGATAAACCCTGATCTGCCTGAGATTTGCAGAATTCACCATTCTTCTTTCTACCTCTGCTGGCTGCGCTTTCTTCAGTTTAGATGTTGAAGCCTTTGGGTTACAATTTGTATGTAAAACTGGTTTAACTGATAGTTTATTATAGTTTTCAAGAAAACTTTTTAAAAATCTTTATTTAAACATCCAAATTATTTTGCGCACAGTATGTATCTAGACCCCTAAAATATACATTTCTAGAACGATTCAGATTGTGGCAGCTAACGTTAAAGGCTATTACTACAATTTTATGAATTTGATCTAATCCAGAAGAAGTCTTTTTTTTTAAGATTTAGATCACTTTCTAACAATAGAAGTTTGTAAACAATCTGGGAGACAAACTAGGGTTCTAATTATTGATTAGGTAAGCCAGTATTTGCTTGTTTTTCTCTGATTAAATCAATGTTTTCTTCTGGAGAGCTCTGCCTGAAGAAAGTATCCCAGAGCACCATGATCTGCAGCACCTGTAGGGCATGGAAGGCAGGTCCCAAATCCACTCCATTCAGAACAGGGATCGAACTCCGTGCTGTTGACTCCAAACTCATCGACACTAGCTGTCCAGTCAACTGAGCCAACCAGCTCCGCAAGGCGTCAAGAACTGCTGCGGTAACTTACTCTTTACATTTATGTTGTAGCATGGACTATGGATAGTGATGGTAGAAGCTCCAATTTCTTTCCATCACATGACTGACTAGGAATCTCTCCTGCTCGTATCATTAGCATGTGTTAGGAGAATTTACGAGTTGATATGTAACCTGTTTAACCATGTCATGTAGACACATTCCTTGGTCATCAACTTAACCTGGAGCTTCTGGTTCAGAGGCAGGGACACTACCCACTGTGCCACAGGATCACTTAAATAATATTTATTAATTAAAATTGGGAATGATAAGATTCCATTCAAAGGTTCCTAAGTTTGGTCATGCCTACACTGATGGTTTCCAATTTTTTTCTGTCTTAGTACTAAGTCCACAGCCCACCCAATGTCCAAGGAATAAAATGTATTTTGATGTTCTGAGGCTCCTTCCATTATTCATTATAGTTCTAAGCCACACAAAAAGGACTCAGCGTATGTAGCATCAGCTGTTCTCAACCAGGATAGCAAGATTGCTGAAACTGGCTTTAGCACTCCAGGTCAGGCCCCCTGATTATCATTCACGATTCCTGCTGGAAAAGGTGAATCTGTAGGCACCAGTATCAATGTCTTTACGGATGAACTTCCTGTCTCGGTTTATAAGTGAACAGCCACTTAAATGAGGAATGACACAAGTTAGCACAATTAAGAGAAAGGGAGAAAAGTAATTATATCGGCACAGTTGAAACGTGCATCAGCAGTATCCAGCAGACCACATTTCACTGAATCAGACAACTGTTAGAGAATATTATGTAGAGTACATTATCAATAAAAGTGTGCTCAGATTGGTGGATTTTGTGCCTTCATGCTTCTGGAGAGTAAAGTTTAACTAGATGTTGCAGTTCAGAAGGGTAGCCTGTCACAGGGCATCGCTGGTGGCATTTTACATAGCTGTAAACACATCGGTAACAATAAACATATCCAGAGGTTGCTAAGGCTGTGTCATTTGTCCGAATCTTGTTGCATAAGGGACACACGGTCTTCAGTCTAGGTAAAGATTCACTTGGCAGCCTGTCAAAGTGCACTGGCGGAGGAGGAGTCGGGAGGGAGGAGAGGGATTTAATCGTCTCCTGGTTTTCGGATGAGTACCACCATTCGAGAAACTGGAGGAAAAAGACACCTACAGAAACACCAGTCGATAGGGATACTGCCATGCCCCCCAGTGCTTTACCAACGAAGGAGGTCAGCTTCCCAACCACACTGCAGAAATAGAGAGAGAGAGAGAGAGAGAGAGTGAGTGAGTCGGTCAGAATATGTGCAGGCATTGTTCCAATATTCTGTGCCATGGAGGCTCATCTTACCATCTGTGATCCAACCTAAATACAGTGAGTTCTTAACTTAACAAAAAAATGTAACTCTCAGCACAAATTTCTTTTTAGCCTGATATCCTACACCAGCAACAAGTCTCCTGCCCTACTCAAGCCCAAACATTCTCAACCACTGCTACAATATCAAACATGCCTTCTGCTCTATCCCCCATCCACACTTCGGCAAATCAGACCACAAGGCTGTGCCTCTGCTCCCGCTTTCAAGCAAAATCAGAAGCGGAAGAATCCGACAAAGTCATGCAATGTTGGTCTGAGAAAATGGACGATCTCCTTTAGGACTACTTCAAGTCAGTGGACTGGTCAATATTCAAGAACTTAGCAACTAACCTAAGTGAGTATGCCGCTACTTATTAGTAACTACATAGAAGACTGTCTGTTAATCGGAGTGTTCCCCAACCAGAAACCATGGATGTACAGTAATATCCACTGCCTACTCAAGTCCAAGGCTTAAGCGTTCAAGTCGGGTGACCCTGACCTATAAAAGAAATCCAGATATGGCTTATAGAGAACCATCAAAGATGTCGACAGACAATACTGGACCTAGCTAACCACATGAACACCCACCAATTACAGCAAGGTCTATACAAATTACGGCCTACAAAGTGAAGACAGGTACAATCACCGGCAGCAATGCACCCTTCTCCAATGTATGCAATGCATTCTATGCTCGTTTTGAGTAAGAAGTCAATGACAGGACATCATCCGCCACGACAGCCTCATTTGAACTGATATCCAAGGTCACCATCGCAGGTGTCAGGTTGGCTTTCTTGAAAGTTAGCCCAAATAAAGCAACTGGCCCAGATGGGGTACCCAGGTGATGCTGCATGGGCAAGCTGGTGGGGGTATTTGCAGACATCTTTAACCTCTCCTTATTCTGATTTGAGGGACTTAACTGCTTCAAGAAGACAACCATAATCCCGTATCCAAGACAAGTCAAGCAGCGTGCCTTAATGACTACCTCCTGGTGGCTCTGACATCCATCATCGTGAAGTGCTCCGAAAGGTTAGCCATGGCACACATCAACTCTGGTCTCCCAGATTGGACCCACTATAGTTCACCTATCACCCCAACAGGTCCACAGCAGATGCTTTTTCCCTGGCCAAACACTCAATGCTGGAACACCTGGACAACAAGGACATTGTTTTGGAGAAGGTACAGAAGAGGTTTATCGGGATGTAACCTGGTCTGGAAGGTATTAGCTATGAGGAGAGGTTGGATAAGTCCAGCTTGGGTAAGTCCAGCTTGTTGACGCAGGTTGAGGGGGGTGACCTGATAGTCACCTACAAGATTGAGTGGCACGGACAGTCAGACACTCTTTTTTTTGGCTAGAAAAGTCAAGTACAAGGGGATATAGGTTTAAGGTGCGTGGGGGAGTTTAGAGATGTGCAAGGCAAGTTTTTGTTACACAGAGGATGGTGAATGTCTAGAACATGCTGCCTGGGGAGATGATGGGAGCAGGTACAATAGCGTCATATAAAGGGGCAACTAGGCGAATACATGAATAGGATGGGAATGGAAGGATATGGACTTCATAAGTGCATACAGTTTTAGTTTAGGCAGGCGCCTTGAACAACACAGGCTTGGAAGGCCAGAGGGCCTGTACATGTGCTGAATTTTCTTTGTTCTTTTTATGTCAAACTTCTATTTATTGACTGCAGCTCAGCCTTCAACACCATTATCCAACAAAACCCATCTCCAAACTGCATGGCCTAAACTTTGGCTCCTCCCTCTTGATCCGAGACTTCCTAATCCATAGACCGCAGCCAGTAAAGATACGTCATGACATCTCCCTGGTGATTATCTTTAACACCAGTGCCACACAAGGCTGTGTCCTCAGTTCCTTACTATACTTCTTATGGCCAAATTCTGCTCCAACTCCATTTTCAAGTTTGCTGATGACAGCACTGTAGTGGGTAGGATCTCAAACAATGATGAGGAAGAGTACAGGAAGGAGACAGAGAATCTGCTGAAATGGTGCAATGACAATAATCTCTCCCTCAATGTCAGTAAAACAATGGAAAAAGTCATCGACTTCAGGAAGCAGAGTGGAGGACACGGTCCTGTCCACATCAAAGGTGAAGAAGTGAAGATGGTCGAGAGCTTCAGGTTTCTGGGTGCCCAGATCACCAATAACTTGTCCTGGTCCTGACGCTAAAGTTAAGAAAGCCCACTAACAACTCTACCTTCTCAGAAGGCCAAGGAAATTCAGCACGTCCAGTATGACTCTCAACAACTTTTACAGACGCGCCATAAAAAGCATCCTTCCTGGCTGCATTACAACTTGGTATGGCTCCTGCTCTGACCAAGACTGTAAGAAACAACAGAGTTGTGAACGTAGCCCAGGCAGTTACGCAAACCAGCCTCCAATCCATGGACTCCATCTAAACTTCCTGCTGCCTCAGGAAGCATAATCAAGGACTCCATGCACGCCAGACACATTCTCTTTCATCTTATTCCATTGGGAAGATACAAAAATCTGAAAACATGTACCAACCGACTTAAGGACAGCATCTTTCCTGCTGTCATCTAACTTTTGAATGATCCTATCACATACTAACCTGATCTTTTTCTTCACCCTAGGTAACTGGAACACTATATTCTGCACTCCCTCCTTTTTTCCTCTCCTATGCACTCTATAAACAGTGTGCTTTGTCTGTATAACTTGCAAGAAACAATACTTTTCACTACATCCCAGTACATGTGACAATAATAAATCAATTCAATTCAACGATTATCCTCATTGCTAACCTGGTGTTCTCTGGTATTTGAAACTTTATCACAAATAACTATTTGCCTGCATCCATTTTGTTAATTCCAATTACTATTTTGATACCTCAATAAGTTTCCTCCCTCTCCACACTCTCTTTCAAATAAAAAGCACACTCAACTTATGTAACATTTCTTCAAAACTTACATTCCTGATTATCATACTCAGAGCTTTTTTCTTACCTCTCATTGGGCGAGGGGTGGCTGATAGAAGAGGATGTTTGCTCGAGATCCTCTATGTCTGTAGCAGTCAGATTCCCCAGGCGGACCCCTGCCATTCGCAACAGCGGTGAGTGGAATTGCGTTTTCCCAAATGTGTACAAGAGCCGGTAGATGAGGAACCACCCCTCCCAGCCCATGTTGACGAAGGGGTAGACCGCTAGGAAGGCCTTGTACAGACGCTTCCAAGAGGACTCTGGGAGATGTATTGAATAGTCATCCTCCTCTCGCAGCCTCGCAAACAGTTTATCCAGTTTGACTTTTATGTACGGAATAGCTATTATTACCAAGAGGGATCTCCAGTGCTGGGTCCTTGGGAGGCCCTGGCTGGCTAGTCTCCAAGGTCCACGGCCACCACCCAGTGGAATTCTTTTCAAACCGTAAAAGTTTTCGGAGAAGGAAGCACTGGTATGGGACAGATAATGACGCTGAAGCAGGAGATCCAGCAGCACATAAATTTCATCAAACCAACGCCACAGAAACCCATAGCGACCAGGATTGTGTTCCGCAAGCACCTAGAAGAGAAATATGCATGACTGTAAATTCGCTATAACCTGCATCAGGGTCTTAGCTAGCCAGAAGTGTTGTCCATTTCTGGAAAGGTACTTTGACATGCTTTGAAAGGATCACTTGAAAGATGATGGTAATTGGGATTATGTAAAAGCAAAACACTGCAGATGTTGCAAATCTGAAGTAAAACAGAAAATGCTGGAAAAATTAAATGGGTCTATCAGCATTTGTGGAGAGAGAAAGAGAGCTAATGTTTGAAGTCCAATATGATTCTTCTTTGGAATAAATGAGTGTACTGGGCTTGAACCGTTAATTCTGTTTCTTCCTCCAGAGATGCTGCCAGACCTGCTCAGTTTTCCCAGCGCTTTGTTTTTGTTACCGAAATGGGGCTGATGGGAGGCCAGCACAGATGTAGCGGCCCGAACAGCCAGCTTCTGCATTTTAAAATTCTATTAGCATAGATTAGTTCCTCGACATCCAGCCTCACAACAGAGTTCTCAATCCCTCCTCATCAGAAACACCCCGTGATCTGGGGAACCAAAATTTACTGTTAACTTCAACACATTCCCTGGTAAGTTACTTCACAATTAAATATACCCTTGTGGTGAAAACATCCACCTTCTCCCACTAGTGTCTTGACTTTCTAATGTGTTACCTTGTTACAACAAGTTGCCTATCAACGCTTTGTCCATTGTCTTCACATTCAGAGAATCCCCACAGTACAGGAGGCTATTCGGTCCATCAAGTCTGTACCTACCACAATCCCACTCAGGCCCTATTCCCACAACCCTGCACATTTACCTTTCTAATCCCCCTGACACGAGGATTAATTTAGCATGGCCAATCAATCTAACCCGCACATCTTTGGACTGTGGGAGGAAACTGAAGTTGCCGGAGAAGACCCATACAGACATGGAAAATGTGCAAACTCCACACTGATAGTGACCTGAGAATTGAATCTGGGTCCCTGGCACTGTGAGGCAGCAGTGCTAACCACTGTGCCGTCCTAAAAACGTTTGTTTACAATTTGTGTATAATTGTGTACGTCACGGTGAAATTTACTGCCTTATAAAGCGTCATAAAATGGCATACATCTCTCATTACTTCCCATCCCAAATGAAAGATTACCAAACGCTTTCACTAAGACAAAACCACTTTGAATTCTGCTCATTGTGTCATGATTACATTACAAATTTAATCTTCGAATGAAAGTGCGTTTGTACATCCACTCTATAGAGAATCCTGACATCCAGCATCAACTGTGACAGCAAACACTGTCCCTTATCACCATCTCCTGTTGGGATAACATACATAAGTTAGGTGATAGCAGGACTGACTGGTCTGTCATTCTCCTTCGTCAGTTGAAAAGTCCACCAACACTCAGAATTGCCTCACATGTGAAGGGTAACTTGCTTGGGAGGAAATGGGTGAGCTGGCACTTTTCCTTGATGTGGAGATGTCGGCGTTGGACTGGGGTAAGCTTTCGGGAAAGCTAGTGCTGCCAGATAAACTTGTTGGATTTTAACTTGGTGTTGTGAGACTTCTTACTTTTCCTTGAACCATTTCTGGGTCTGTTGCAGATTAACTGCTAGAAACTGATTGCTAGATTAATCAACAACTTCATTATTGTGATATTACATGACTCCCAGGATGACACAAGGGGAACTAAATGGACCAGGGTTTTATTTCATCCTATGTTTTGCATACTCCTATTAAGGATGGTTTTTTGGAAGCTGTACCAGAGAGCAATTGGCACGAGCTAGACCCGCAGAATTAACACCATTTCATTTGTGACTCAATATACAATCTTATTCACGAGAACACAACCAAATGAAAGTGATTAACTGAAATTTGGAACATGTTTGGAGACAGCCTTTTGAGCTGAGCTCCATAGAGCTGCTTATGGTCACTGGTGAGAGAATTTAAGATGAAGAATCTAGAAACAAAGAAGCTTGGTTTAATCTTTTCATGCCACCTTGGTCAGCAGAGCTGGAAAATCCAATAGCAGCTGCTGTCTCTGCCAGGAAGCAAGATTATACTGTATTCCATAGAATCCTTACTGTGCAGGAGACCATTCGATCCATCAGGTCTGTGCCAATAACAATCTCATCTAAGCCCTATCCCTGTAACCCCAAAAACTTACCCTGCTAATCCTTCTAACCTAGGCATCCCAGGACACTATCGGGCAATTTAGCATGGTTAATCCACATATCTTTGCACTGTGGGAGGAAACCAGAACACCCGGAGGAAGCCCACACAGGCTTGGGGAGAAAATGTAAACTCCACACAGACAGGGACCCGAGCCAGTAATTGAACCCAGATCTCTGGAGCTGTGAGGCAGCAGTGCTAACCACTGTGCCGCCCCATTCCTAATTATAGTCAATAGCAAGAATGAACTTTTACATGCATCATGTTGATCGAACACTGTAGAGCACCTTATAGACAATAACATTATCCTTATAGTGCAGCCACTGTCATTCAGGAAAACGCTGCAACAAGAGAAGAGAAGCTTGTGGTGGATACTGAGAGTGCAATTCAGCAGAGTCCCCAGACAAGTATAAAGAGATTAGGACGAGGGGACTTTTAGGAAGTTAGGAGAGTGCATGAAAATGTTATGGCTTATATATATATTTGTACCAAAGTTTTTTTTTAAATACGTAAGGAGCAAGAGACTAACGAGGGAAAAAGTGGGACCAATCAGGGAACCAGCTTGAACCAGAGGACACAACCTTAGGCTTAAGAAACGATCCTTTAAAACAGAAACAGGGAGGAATTTCTTCAGCCAGAGAGTGGTGAATCTGTGGAACTTTTTGCCGCAGAAGGCTGTAAAGGCCAAGTCATTGAGTATCTTTACATAGAACATAGAAAACTACAGCACAAACAGGCCCTTTGGCCCACAAGTTGTGCTGATCATATCCCTACCCACTAGGCCTATCTATAACCCTCAATCCCATTAAATCCCATGTACTCATCCAGAAGTCTCTTAAAATACCCCAACAAGTTCGCCTCAACCACCACTGATGGCAGCCGATTCCACTCACCCACTGCCCTCGGAGTGAAAAATTTAACTCTGACATCTCCTCTGTCTTTAAGACAGAGATAGATTGGTTCTTGATTGTTAAGGGGACCAGGGGTTATGGGGAAAAGGTATGAGAATGGAGATGAGGAAAAAAAATCAGCCACGATTGAATGGCGGAGCAGACTCAACGGGCTGAGTGGCTTAATTCTGCTCCTATGTCTTTATGGGACCATATAGATTATCTGAGTCCACACGCAGAAGACATGAGTACACTCAAGGAATATTTTGATTCAATCTTCTCATTGGAAAAGGAAGATGCAGGTGTAGACATTAAGGTGGAGAACGGTGAAATATTAGACAAAATTAAGAGAGAGAGGATGCAGTAGCAGGCTTAAAAGCGGACAAATAGAGGCCCAGATGGGATGTATCACAGGCTATTGAGGGAGGCCAGTGAAGAGCTATCAGGAGCAATAGCAGCAATGTTCAAATCCTTTCTGGCCACAGGTGTGGTGCAAGAGAATTGGAGGACTGTTTACATTGGCCTATTAATAAAAAAGGTCGGGATAGATCAGGAAGTTATTGACCAGTCAATCTAACCTCGGTGATAGGGAAATTACTAGAAAGAATTCTGAGAGACAGAATGCATCTTCAATTGGATAGGCATGGATTGAGCAGGGATAGTCAGCGTGGCTTTGTTATGAGAAGATTGTATTTGACAAATATCAAATTTTTTGAGGAGATAATTAAGAATGTTAGTAAGGGTAATGCATTTGATATGGTCTATATGGACTTTAGCAATGCTTTTGATAAGATCCCTCATGGTAGACTTGTCAAAAAAGCAAAGGCCCATGGAATCCAAAGCAAAATGGGACATTGGATCCAAAATGGGCTGAGAGGCAGGAAGCAGAGGGTGATAGTAAAGGGATGTTTCTGTGACTGGAAGTCTGTATCCAGTGGGGTTCCACAGGGCTCAGTACTGGAGCCCTTGCTATTCATGGTGTACATTAATGATTTGGAGTTTAATGTGGGGGTATGATCAAGAAGTTTGCAGGTGACACAAAAATTGGTAGGAGGGTAAATAATGATGAGGATATCAATGGGCTGGTCAGGTGGGCAGCAGTGGCAAACGGAACTCAACCTGAAAAAGTGTGAGGTGCATTTGGCAGTGGCTAATACAACAAAAAATTACACTATGAATAGTAGCACCCTGCAAAGTACCAAAGATCAGCAATACCTAGGACTGCATTGGAAGGTGGCAGGACAGATAGGTAAGGTGGTTAAGAAGGCATAAAGATACTTGCCTTTAATAGATGAGGCAGAGAATACAAGAGGAAGGAGCTGATGCTGGGCCTGTATAAAGTGTTGGTTAGGTCACAACTGGAATACTGCATGCAGTTCTGGTTGCCACAATATAGATTATTGTATTGGAGACAGTGCAGAAGGAATTTACCAGGATGCTGCCTGGGCTGGAGGGTCTGAGCTATGAGGAAAGATTGAATAGGTTGCAGCTGGTTTCCTTGGAACAGCAATGGTTGAGAGGGTACCTGATAGAGGTGTACAGGATTATGAGGGGCAAAATGAGTTTGATAGGAAAACACTTATTTTTCCATTAGTAGGCAGTCAATAACCAGGGGACACAGATTTAAACAAAAACTAGAAGGCTGAGGGGAGTTGAGCAGAAACTTTTTCACCCAGAGATTAGTGGGAGATCGCAACTGATTAATTACCTGAAACGGTGGTTGAGTCAGAAACTCTTGTTACATTCAAAAATTATTTACAGATTCTCTTGCACTGTTATAACCATGATGTGGGTATGCCGGCGTTGGACTGGCGTAAACACAGTAAAAAGTCGTGAGGATATTATCAAATAAATAGGTTGGACTAAAACCTGGTGTTGTCAGACTTTTTACTGTTATAACCTCCAGGGCTATAGGCCAAGCAGTGGAAAATGAGGTGTGTTCAGATCTTGGTTGACTGGCATGGATATGATGGGCAGAACGGCCTCCTTCTGTGCTGTAAATGTTTATGAATCTCAGACAGTGATGAGCAACCTTGACTAATGAGTGGGCTACATGGCTAGCCCTCCTTCATCTCAGTGGATTGCAAATCGGCGATATCCACTAACCATGACCCTTCAGTAAGATTGAGTACATTTAATATGGATCGAGTATTTCATAACAGGTTATAATCGTGCATAATCATCATATATTAACAGAACTATCTTCTATTATGGTTCGATTTGTCCTATGTATTGGTATACAGTGAAAAGCATTGTTTCTTGCACACTATACAGACAAAACATACCATACATAGAGAAGAAAAGGAGAGTGCAAAATGTAGCTTTACAGTCATAGCTAGGGTGTAGAGAAAGATCAACTTGAAGAGACGGTAGAGTTAGAACAAAGTTTTAGAAGCATAGAACAAGAGCAAAAGATATATTTAGAGGATTTGCTGGGCACAGCTCACAAGAATTCACCACGCTTATCTTGGCTCTCTACGTTGACATTAACTTCAAGAGGTAGAAACAAGAAATATTTACACTTGATAGTGCACGGAGGAAGCGCAGGGTTCTCATAGTCAATGCTATGAGCAATCAGTGCACATTTCACATCACATGCCCTTGTTTTATGTGTCCATCAATTATTCTGGAAGGAACAACATTACACGGATGGAAATCAATGGAATATGACAACCCTGCACATGGGCAACAGTCAACAAAACATCTTGTGGGCCATACTCAGAACCCAGATGACCGGATATAGCCCCGGGGCTGTAGCTTTCCCCCAAGCCACATGTTACTTCTCAGGCTGCAGGTTCCCCCCCCCCGCAGGCCGCCATCGGGCTGCACGTTCACACCAGGCTGTGGGTTCCCTGGGTTGCAGGCGGCCCCCAGGTTGCAGGCATCCGCCAGGTAGCAGGTTGCCCCCCCCTGGGCTGCAGGTGGCCCCCGAGCCCATCACTGATCTAGGATTTGAAATGACACAATGTTTTTTGGTGATGTTGGTTGCAGGGTGAGTGTTGGCCAGGACACAGGATCATCTCCTCACTCTTTATCCACCTCCTCCTGACTGAGCTTCTCAGCAGCCCCCCGCACAGGGCGATTAGGCCCCGGCCCCGGCCCCAGCCCTGCTCCCTGCCCTCTGACCGGGCCAGCTGCGCCCCGCAGCAGCTAGGCACCCTCGCGTAGGCCGCACTCAAGCCTCACCTTGCAGGCGTGTTGCAAGGCCGGCCTGACCGCCGACATCAGTGTGTCCTGGGCCACCACCTCGAAGATGGAGGGTCGGCCCGGGCTCGCCGACAGCCCGCTCCTCAGGTGGGCCCCGCGCTCCGCCATCACCGCTCTGTCTCCCGGGACAACGGCCGTAAGCCACGCCCACCACCGACAAACCCCGCCCACTGGCCGCAAAGCCGCGCCCACCACCGACAAACCCGCCCATCAGCTGCAAAGCCACGCCCACCGGCCGCAAGTACCTCCTACCGAGCGCAGCCCCGCCCATCACCGGCTAACTCAGTCCACCGCCGGGTAACTCCGATACCCGGAAATTGAAATAAAATCCCGCACGTACCGAGAAATTGAAATAAAATCCCGCAGGTACCCATAGAAACTGAAATAAAATCCCGCAGATACCCAGAATCTGAAATAAAATCCCGCAGATACCCAGAAACTGTAATAAAATCCCGCAGATACCCAGAATCTGAAACAAAATCCTAGCAGACACCCAGAATCTGAAATAAAATCCCGCAGATACCCAGAATCTGAAATAAAATCCCGCAGATACCCAGAAACTGTAATAAAATCCCGCAGACACCCAGAATCTGAAACAAAATCCTAGCAGACACCCAGAATCTGAAATAAAATCCCACAGATACCCAGAATCTGAAATAAAATCCCGCAGATACCCAGAAACTGTAATAAAATCCCGCAGACACCCAGAATCTGAAACAAAATCCTAGCAGATACCCAGAATCTGAAATAAAATCCCGGCAGACACCCAGAATTTGAAATAAAATCCTGCCGGTGCTCAGAATCTGAAATAAAATCCTACAGATAAGCAAAACTGAAATAAAATCCTGTACATACCCAGAATCTGAAATAAAATCCTACCGATATGAAGAATCCGAAATACTACAGATATCAAGAATCTGAAATAAAATCCCACAAATACCCAGAATCGGAAATAAAATTCCACAGAAACTCAGAAGCTGAAATAAAATCCAGCAGATACCCAGAATCTGAAATAAAATCCTGCAGATACCAAAAAATTGAAATAAAATTGTGCAGGTATCCAGAATCTGAAGTAAAATCCTGAAGATACTGCAAGTAAAATACATTTGTGGAGAAATAAACTGAGTTAGCGTTTCAAATTGGCGCCTTACATAAGAAATTAGAGAAGCAAAATGGGTTTGAATGGTGGGTGGGAAACCGAGGGTAAGATCTGTGATTGTGGAAGATCAGAGAGATTAAATAATAAACTAGTTATACAGTGCAAAAGGTCTTGATAATAAGGGAAGAAAAGAGAAGAGGTCTGAACGGCAGAATAATGGTCATCTGTAATTAAAGTGAGGAAGAATAGAGAATAAAAAAAACAGCCAAGACAAACAAATCAAAATTGGGACAGAAGTTTTGATTTAATGTTTTTCAATTCAGAGTTGAGTCCTGAAGGTTGTAGAATGTCAAGGGATGCTGTTCCTTCAGCTTGCATTGAGTTTCGCTGAAACAGGGCAGGAGACAAAGGACTAAAGGCAAAAGCAAGTGGGTCTGGTCTGGTTCAGCATCCTGGTCAGAAAGGGACCAAAGCATTCTGTACAAATGTTTTGTTCCAGCATCGATACAGTCTGAAGCTTCTTTCATGTTGTATGCAGAAGACATGTGTAATTATTTTCAATAACAAGCGTAAGTAAGCAAATGTGAAAGATGATTGTTTTCTTTATAAAGGGCAGGATTTGTGTGTATTCCGCTATCCAGTCATTTGCCTGTCCAGTTCAACAGATGTTCTTCTTCTTCTATTTAACTTATAACAAAAATGGTCCACGCATGGATTAGCCATATGTATAATGGAGTTGTTTGACAGGTATATGTTTGTAAAAGTAAGCAATCTGCTAATCTAGGTGCAAGTTGAGAAATAATACTGGAGTAACTCGTCATTGTATGATTTATGAAGGAGTTTTTAATGAAAACATTTACCTAACCTGCTGTGGTCAAATGACAATAATTGCTCCAGAAAAAAACTATAACTTTTTTTTACACTGATGCCAAGAGAATGAAAGTTTTCTCAATTTGAAGTAAACTGTTTTTCTCTACCTTGGCCTGTTTTACGTGTGAATACAGTTGCTTGGAAACATAATCAGTAAATAACAGTTTAACTTTGGTAAAGTTGAATGATCTATTAATTATTCAGTACAGATTGCGTTTTCAAAGAACGTTGCATCTTTGGGAGCAAACACATTCCTTAACTGTTATCTCAAACAGGTCTTGTTGTCTTCATGCACATGTTAATAATGTTACATTTTGATAAACATGCCTGACTTTTCAATGTTTACTGAGATTTTCACATAAAATTAATTATGTTTCAAAGCTTTATACCTGTAGGGACATTTTTCAGACCCTATGCTGGCTTTAATGTGGGGATTTCCCCTCTTAATTATGACTCAAAGACTCATGAGGCAGTATTCTGGTACAAGACATTCTTTATTTTCCAAGCTTGGTCAATGTCCGAGGGACAGCAATTTGGAGCAATTCCAAATCAACTCTGAAATTATATTACTCTTACTTCTGTAATTATACAATTTTCAAAAGCTGTTTGCCTCCCCCAGCTGTGTACGAGCCAATCATTGTATGTATAGATTATATGGCTCGGCCAATGACACCTACTCCCGGGCAGCATGGGACTCCAACTCATGGACCTTAAGGGTCTTTCCAGTCTCCTGGTGTTTCCCAGACCCCTTTATCCAGTGTCCTTGGTTCAACAGGTGTCCCATCCTAAGGGTTGTCTGGAGACAACTGATAAGAATTGTTTTTTCCCCCCTTTGCTTAGCAGCAGTATTGTGCTTTAAGAAATGTGGGTGTTTCTCCTTATCAGCATGATGTTATTATCAAAGGTATATGCTTTTAATACAAAATATGTTTTCAAAAATACATTTCTAAATTCTCAAGTAGTGATTATATATACCTCCGTGCAAGCAGTATACTTCAGGTGCTTTATAACTCTTCCTGTATCCTATCTACTCTGGTCTTACTTGCCACAATTTGCTGATCTTTTGTCCCAAGCATTTTAAATCCCCTTACAACACAATAGTTTAGATGAATTAAAAACTCAATTTTGAGTCGGTGGTCATTACATTTTCATATATTGTAACAGTGCAATTGCACAGCAACTTACTGAAACAGATGTCCTTTCTCAAATCACAGGTTACCATTTCTGTTCTGATTAAGCTGCTGAACAACATCATCATACACCTCTTATTCGTAGCACCCACAAAAAGAAATATAAACTACTTAAGACAAAAGGAAAACACTGGGGATGCTGGAATCTGAAACAAAAACAGAAAATGCTGGAAAATCTCAGCATCTGTGGGGAAAGAATAGAGCCAAGCTTGAAATGTCCCCATAGATGCTGTCAGACCAGCTGAGGTTTTACAGCAATTTCTGTTTTTGTTATAAACTACTTAAATCTATCTCGATTTCTTAACATCTGAATTACCAGTGAGCCAGTGACAGTTTAGGGAAACAGAAAATGTTAAATTTGACAGCTGACTGAGAAAAAAAGATATAAAAAAAAGGAAAAGAAGGATATTCTTTGAGGAGTCATGAAGAATCTATTTCCACCACCTCTCTCATGCTCCGATGGCTGCCACATCAACTTTACATTCACATTCATGCTGGACAGAGGAGCCAGGGTTGAGGTAGAAGACCAGTTGCCATTTTGTTGAATGGTGGAACCAAATGGCCTACTTGGCTTCAACTATTATTTCTTATGCTTTTATCACATATACTCTTTTATTTCTTTTTTCAAATGTTTCCCTCTCTGTTGAAATCATTAGGGATTTTCTCACTGTTTGGGTGGGGTAGTTATGTCCTAACAACACTGTGTAAAAATAGTCTTCTAACCCAGCCCCCTCTCCCCCACCCTCTAATTCCTTTGGTGATGATCTCAGCTTTACTCTCGACTTGCTGATTTGCGTAGCACTGATTCTTACATCACAGAAGGAGGCCTTCGTGCCTCTTTGCAGGAGCTATTAAGTTAGTGTCATGTTCTCATATTGAATGATATTATTTCTCTTGTTAAAGTGTTGACTCAAAGATATTGTATTGTTGTGCTGAATGGCGAGGGAATGCTTCAAAGCTGGGCAATTATGGGGAAAATCAATGACCGCATGAGACCTTCAAGCGTCATGAAAACGTCTCTTTGTTTTTAATTTCTACAAAACTTTCAACTGATTGGAAATTAGGGTACTTAAAAAAAAGAGACAGCAAACTGCTTTAAAATGCAAGGCCTCCTTCCAAGGTGAAGGTGAGACAAGCAAACAAGAAATCTCTTCCAAAAATGAGTGTGAAGAGATATTTCAAAGGAAACCTACATCAAATCCCTACAATCTAACTGAGGAACAGATTAAAATGCAAAGAACTGAATTTTAATCAACAGTAAAGTTAATGGGAACTGCTAACCAGCCAGATATACCCAAAAAAACACTTAAACCCCTCTGTCGACGACAAAATAGTCCCATGTCCTGTTGGTTTTTAACCATCTTGTAATGTATCAAGATGAAAAAAATGATGACTTGCTCTTCAACAATGCCTGCAAGGATGTAAATATTCTACAGACAGATGAAAATATTTTACAGACGGATGTAGATAGGTTAGGAGATTGGGCCAAAATTTGGCAGATGGAGTTTATGGTGGATAAGTGTGAGGTTATCCGTTTTGACAAAACAAAAGGCAAATTATTACCTGAATGGAAAGCAGATTCAAAATGTCAGAGCAGAGGAATCTGGGTGTCTTACGTTCATGAATCGCAAAAAGTGCAGGCGCAGGACGTAATAAAAAAATGCAAATGGCATATTAGCATTTATTACAAGTGGACTGGAGTATCGAAGTACAGCAGTGTTGTCGCAATTGTATAGGGTATTGTTAGAATACATCTGTCCAGTGTTGGTCTCCTTATTTGAGGAAGGATGTGGTGGTATTGGGGGCAATTCAGAGGAGGTTCACCAGATTGATTCCAGGGATAAAGAGGTTGACTTATGAGGAGAGATTACTCACTGCAGTTTAAAAGGATGAGAGGGGATCTTATCAAGATATGTATTTTAAAAAGGGATTGATAAAGTAAACGTAGACCAAATGTTTCATCTTATGGGGCAATCTAGAACAAGAGGTCATGGGTATAGGTTGTAAGGTTGTAGATTTAAAACTGAAATGAGGAGGAACTACTTCTTGCAGAGGGTGAATTGTGGAACTCGCTGCCCCATAGCGCAGAAAAAAAAGACTGGAAGAGAACACTCCTGCCTGGTAATGTCGACCAGTGTTCATTCATTCATTGTCATAGCGTCTGCATAGTCTCCCCAATATACCATGTTTCTGGGCATACTTTCCTGCAGCGTATCAGGCAGACAATGTATTCCGAGTCGCAAGAGTTTGTACTGCGTATCTGGTGGATGGTGTTCTCACGTGGGATGATGGCATCCATGTCGATGATCCGGCACATCTTGCAGAGGTTGCTGTGGCAAGGTTGTGTGATGTTGTGGTCATTGTTCTCCTGAAGGCTGGATAGTTTGCTGCGGACAATGGTCTGAGCTTGTGTGGTTGTTTGAAAGCAAAAAGTGGGATGTGGGGATGGCCTTGGTGAGATGTTCGTCTTCATCGATGACACGTTGAAGGCTCCGGAGAAGATGTCGTAGCTTCTCTGCTCTGGGGAAGTACTGGACAACGAAGGGTACTCTGTGCACCGTGTCTGTCTTCTGAGGAGGTCGGTGCAGTTTTTTTGCTGCGGCGAAAGTTGTGCACACGAGGACGGCCTCAACTGGGATCTTGGGATCATGTCACACTATCTGTAACTCCCATGACTTGCCTGGGCTGGCAAAATCTCACTAACTATTCTGGCTGGAGACAATACACACCTCTTTAACCTGTGCTTAACCCTCTCTCCACTCACATCGTCTGTACCTTTAGGACTTGATTACCTGTAAAGACTCGCATTCTAACCATTATTTTGTAAATTGAGTTTGTGTCTTTACACGCCCTGTTTGTGAACACAAGTCCTCACTCACCGAAGGAGGAGCTTGAGGTTCTGAAAGATCGTGCTGCCAAATAAACCTGTTGGACTTTAACCTGGTGTTATGAGACTTTTGTGCTTACCCCAGTCTAACTCCAGCATCTCCACATCAAATCAACCAGACCCACACATCTTTGGAAGAAAACTCACGCAGACACAGGGAGAACATGCAAACTCCTCACAGACAATGATCCGAGGCTGGAATGGAACTCGGGGAACCTGTCGCTGTGAAGCAACAGTGTTAATAACTGTGTCACCCTAGTATAGTATAGCGCAGTATAATATCGAATTGGTTTTCCCCCTCAATTTTGATAAGGAACCAACTGAACTCAAAACATTACCTCTATTCTCTCTCCCTACGGATGCTGCCAGACCTGCTGAGTTTTCCAGCATTCTCTGTTTCAGATTCAAGAAAATAACTAAGAGCTGGAGTAGGCTAATTAGACCATAAGACATCGGAGCAGAATTAGGCCACTCGGCCCATCAGGTCTGCTCTGCAATTCAATCATGGCTGATATTTTTCTCGTCCCCATTCTCCTGCTTTTTCTCCATAACCCCTGATCCCCTTATCAATCAAGAACCTATCTATCTCTGCCTTAAAGACACTCATTAACCTGACCTCTACAGCCTTCTGCGACAAAGAGTTCCACAGATTCGCCACTCTCTGGCTGAAGAAATTCTTCCTCATCTGTTTTAAACGATCGTCCCTTTAGTCTTGATTTGATTTATTGTCACATGTATTAACATACAATGAAAAGTATGGTTTCTAATGTGCTATGCAGATAAAGCATACCGTTCATAGAGAAGGAAATGAGTGCAGAATGCAGTGTTACAGTCATAGCTAGGATGTAGAGAAAGATCAATTTAATGCAAGGTAAGTCTATTCAAAAGTCTTTATAGCAGCAGGGAAGACGCTGTTCTTGAGTCGGTTCGTACATGATCTCAGACTTTTGTATCTTTTTCCTGATGGAAGAAGGTAGAAGAGAGAATGTCCGGGGTGTGTGGGGTCCTTAATTATGCTGGCTACTTGGATGGGAGGCTGGTTTGCATGATGCATTGGACTACATTCACGGCATTTTGTAGTTCCTTATGGCCTTGAGCAGAGCAGGAGCCAGACCAAGCTATGATACAACCAGAAAGAATGCTTTCTACGGTGCATCTGTAAACATTGGTGAAAGTCGTAGCTGACATGCAAATTTCCTTAGTCTTCTGAGAAAGTAGAGGTGTTGGTGGGCTTTCTTAATTGTCGTGTCAGCATGGCGGGGCCAGGACAGGTTGTTGGTGATCTGGACATCTAAAAACTTAAAGCTCTTGACCCCTTCTACTTGGTCCCCATTGATGTAGACAGGGGAATGTTCTCCTTTGCACTTCCTGACATCGACGATAATCTTCTTTGTTTTGTTGACATTGAGAGAGAGATTATTCTTGCCGCTCCAGTTCACCACATTCTCTGTCTCATCCTGTATTTTGTTTTGTCATTGTTTGAGATCCGACCCACTACGGTGGTGTCATCAGGAAACTTGAAAATCGAACTGGAGGGGAATTTGGCTACACAGTCATAGAATTCCTACAGTACAGAAAGAGGCTATTTGGTCCATCAAGTCTGCACTGATCACAATCCCACCCAGGCCCTACCCCCATATCCCTCCATATTTACCCACTAATCCCTCTACCTTATGCATCTCAGGACACTTAGGGCAATTTTAACATGGCCCATCAACACAACCTGCACATCTTTGGACGGTGGGAGAAAACTGGAGCACCCGGAGGAAACCCATGCAGATACAAGGAGAATGTGCAAACTCCACATAGACAGTGACTCAAGCCGGGAATCGAACCCACATCCCCAGAGCTGTGAAATTTCCCTAGTCACCATAGTCTGGCACCTGTCCAGGTCGATGCATCTAACCAACATGTCTTTCAGAATAAAGGAGCAAACTTCATACAGACGATGACCCAAGCTGGGAATCGAACCAAGTCCCTGGCTCTATTAAGTGATGGTGCTAACCACTGTGCTACCGTGCCGCCCCAAGACGTCATAAGGAGAATAGTAGGGGGCTGAGAACATAGCCTTGCAGGGCACCAGTGTTGAGGTTATGCCCTCTGAGTCTAGTTTTTCCTACTAGTGGAAACGCCCTCTCCGCATCCACTTTACCAGGCCTCGCAGTATCCTGTAAGTTTCAATAAGATCCCTCCCTTTCTTCTAAACTCCAACGAGTACAGACCCAGAGTCCTCAACTGTTCCTCAGACGACAAGCTTTAATTCCAGAGATCATTCTTGTGAACCTCTTCTGCACCCTTCCCAAAGCCAGCACATCCTTCCCTAGATAGGAAGCCCAAAACTGCTCACACAATACTCCAAATGGGGTCTGCTCAGAGCCTTATACAGCCTCAGAAGTACATCCCTGCTCTTGTATTCTAGCTCTCTTGACATGAATGCTAATGTTGCATTTGCCTTCTTAACTGCCAACTGAACCTGCAAGTTAACCTTAAGAAAATCTTGAACAAGGACTCCCAGGTCCCTTTGTGTTTCTGATTTTCTAAGCATTTCCCCATTCAGAAAATAGTCCAAGTCTCCATTCCTCCTTTCAAAGTGCATATCCTCACACTTTTCCACATTATATTCCATCTGCCACTTCCTTGCCACTCACCTAGCCTCAAGTCTTTCTGCAGCCCACCACCTCCCCCGCCATTTCCTCAATACTACCTATCCCTCTACATATCTTTGTATCACCTACAAACTTAGCAACAGCGCTTTCAGTTCCTTCTTCCAAGTTGTTAATGTATATTGAGCCTCGTCTCACGTTCAGTAAGATCATAGTTTATTTGATTGTGGTTCTTAATCCACTTTCCTGCCTGCGCACGTCTGACGACCACCCCTCCCCCCCCCCAATCACTTTTGACTCCCTAGGCCATCAAGAGTGCAAACAACACAAACTTCAATACCATTCCAGACAACACAGCCAGTTTGACTGGCACTCCATCCACCATTTTAAACACTCTCTTTCCCCACCACCAGCCTACATTGGCTGCTGCGATAATGACCTAAAATGCAACGTGATGATGCCTCCAAGAACATGTCCAGCCTGGGTTGGCCCTCTTTTCAGGTCAAACCAAAGAAACAAACTCAAATTAAATTAAATAAGGAAACTTAAGAACCATCAAATTAAAATGTGATTACCAGCTAGAGTTGGCAGCACCGGTTAGCTGCTGGTAGCCACGATGTGGAGATACCAGTCTCCTACCAGTTGCTGATAGAACAGGAGAGTGTGGTTCTCACCATTGCAGCCCAGAATCATTCTATCTGCCCTGGAAGCTGCCAAAACAGAATTGAGTAACACTGGCCGCCGGAAAAACTATTTACTCTCTGAGGGGGCAGGTAAGGTGTTCACTCTCTCAGTTCTCCCCTCGCTGTGTCCGTCCCTCTCACCCTCCCCCCCCGACCAGTTCCGGTCGGCCTGCGGGGGACCGTTTTTCCGGGTGTACCTTCCGCTCGCTGCTCCCTCTCTGCTCCTGGGCGGCTCCGGCGTTGATTCCTCTGTTTGTCCGGCTTCATCTCCGGATCCTCACAGGTCGGTCTTCTCTCCCCGCCTCTCCCTTTTTAAAATCTTTCCAGAAGTTTCTGTGCCTGCGGTTCCCAGCTTCAGGACCGAGCGGTCTCCGGGCCTCGCTGTTTACTGCTGGACACCGCCCAGCCCAACGGCCGGCCTTCATTCACCCCACCCACTGCTCACCCCACCCCCAAATATCTACCCGCAATCTCTTCCACCCCAATCTCCTGGGCTACTTCCCCCAATCTCCTGTCTCCTGCCCCCCGCCCCCCCAATCTCCTGTCTCCTGTCCCCCCCCCCCAATCTCCTGTCTCCTGCCCCCCCCCCCAATCTCCTGTCTCCTGCCCCCCCCCCCCAATCTCCTGTCTCCTGCCCCCCCCCCCCAATCTCCTGTCTCCTGCCCCCCCCCCCCCAATCTCCTGTCTCCTGCCCCCCCCCCCAATCTCCTGTCTCCTGCCCCCCCCCCCAATCTCCTGTCTCCTGGCCCCCCCCCCAATCTCTTTGGCCCACCGCCCCCCCCACCCCCCCCCCACCCCCCCCCCACCCCCCCCCCCCCCAAATCTCTTTGGCCCACCGCACCCCCCACCCCACCCCAATCTCTTCGGCCCACCCCCCCCAATCTCTTTGGCCCACCGCCCCCCCACCCCCCCCAATCTCTTCGGCCCACCTCCCCCCCCACCCCCCCCATGGCCCACCCCCCCCCCCCCAATCTCTTCGGCCCACCGCCCCCCCACCCCCCCCAATCTCTTTGACCCACCACCCCCCCACCCCCTCAATCTCTTCGGCCCACCGCCCCCCCACCCCCTCAATCTCTTCGGCCCACCGCCCCCTCACCCCCTCAATCTCTTCGGCCCACCGCCCCCCCACCCCCTCAATCTCTTCGACCCATCGCTCCCCCAACCTCTTCGGCCCACCGCCCCCCCACCCCACCAATCTCTTCGGCCCACCGCCCCCCACCCCACCGCCCCACCAATCTCTTCGGCCCACCGCGCCGCCCCCCCCCCCCCCCCCCCCCAGTCTCTTCGGCCCACCGCCCTCCCCTCCCCCAATCTCTTCGGCCCACCACCCTCCCCATCTGCTGCCACCCTCATCTCCCTCCCCCCGCTCCCCCAATCCAGTAGATTAGCTGTTTGGTTAGTTGGGCTGTGTTGGTGAAGAGTATGTGTTGTGGGTTTCTTTGCACTTGGCTGTTGCAGCTGGTCTACCAGAAGTTGCTGTAAGATTTTGATCTTGAATTGCTGTGTTGAGCTGAGGCAAGTGGGCCAGCGAGAGTGGGAAATATGCTCATTTGGTGAGATGGCATGTTCTGTTGCCTGGCAACCTGAGCTGATACGGCTACCTCAGGTTGAGTGCAAAAATTCATCGCCTACAATTTTGGAAAGGGTGCAGCTTATATTCTCGGGAGACGAGTAGCGGAAGAGTTGCCGCCTGCCATTGCCACAAAATTATTTCATCCAATGTTGATCCTAAAAATATTGAAACGTGCCTCCCCTTCAACATGTAAAATAGTCAGCAGCTGCAATCTGTCAAGTCACCCCATTGCCTCCTACTGATAATGTACTGATGCAATTAGAAACTATACAGAACTACAGTTGATTCCAAGTCTCTAATGATTTAAGTGATTTCAGATAGGACCGACATTTAGACAGGTGACTTTGGTGTTGGTCCTTGTGAGTTAGGAAAGGGAGAAACCGAAAAAGATCCTCTTCTGGTTACTGCGTAGAAAACACTCGCCTGGAAATTGGATGCTGCATAAAAATAGAATTGCGACAGCCCCACAGTTGAATAGCTCACAGACAATCAGGACAAATGACCACTTGAACAAGATGCTTGGAGAAATAAGTGTCCCAGCAAGAGTTTACTTCAGAAGAGCCATCAACAGGGAACTAAATGCCTGAACAGCCAGTAATAAGATTGATTCTGTCTTCTGGTACATTTGCAAGGAAAGCTTAATAATGGGACTGTGTTATGTTATTTCCTGTCCCACTTTGTTTTGAAATTGAGATTTAACCTTTTCCACCTATTCTGTGAATATTGGTTTCAGGCCCGTCACTGTTGATGGAACCAGGTTGAGCACAGATGCAAGTATTTCCCAATATCAATCTGCTACAAAAAAAACTTACCTTAATGTTGCCCTGTTGATATCAAAAACATTCCAAGGCACTTCTTAGGTGCATGAAAAATAGCAGTTGACCTAGGAAAGGGGAGCTTGAACAGATGGTAAATTCTAAATTGCACTCTTTTAAATTACCATTTCTCCTTTTTGCAAGTTTTAAAAATTCCTCTCTTTTCCATTTCTGTAAGGTGTTGACACCTTGCTGGAGTACAGTTCTGTGGGTGCTGGACATTCTTTGCACTAAACCCAACTGACTAATATTTTGTGTGTGAGGCTTGAAGGTGAAGGAATATTCAGCTATTAAACATCCTGGGTTATGGGTATATTTTTTGAGAATGCAATGCTTTGCCAGAAATTTTAGTTCCTATTCATATAAGCAATTTTAATTGATATTTGAGTTGTGTAGAGCGCTGCCTGCTGGGTTTTTTGAGTCGGTTTTATTTAATCACCCTAAGAAAATGCTTGATCCTGCAGCTCTTTATTTTATCTTTGGCCTATATAAGTGGAGAGATAATTCCAGTATGTTAAAATCTCTGCCTTCACAGGCTTTTAACTGTTGCAAGGATAATGATGTGTATGTTGCTGATGAACTGTTGTGACATTGAGTGATGTTATCCCTGTTTCAGGCTGCATAAGTGAGTGTGAAGTATGTGGCTTTTGGGGAACACACAGATCAAAAGGTGCAGTGCTTTCCAGTCTTGTGAAAGATTGCTCCTTAACAAGGCTGCATTGTTTATCTGACTGATATTTGGGAGGCGGAGTATTTCTTTGGGAGCAACCTTCCACCATGTTGAAATGTGGCATGAATTCAGAAGCCCCTGCAATGGACTTAATCCTCGGGTGCCCTCAGCCTGGGTAAATAAAAGCAAAATTAATCTGTGAACATTAAATTGATACCTTAGGTTAGGAAAAGAGTGTTCAGAAACTATATATTATTGAGCCAACGGCAGAGATGAAGAAGGATGCGTATTCATATGTGCAATGGAAATATATGGAAGTGTCGCTACATATTTGCCCCACCCACCCATTCTTTCAATACTCTGTACAGCTACAAACATGTGGGATAAATAGAATATTATACTAGAGGATAGAGAACACTGACAGAACTTTCTCAATTCTCCACCATTCAGATCCTCCCATTTTCTGATAATCAGAGGCCACAATAATAGTGAGCCTTCAGTAGTTATTGTCAGAAGGATTTCCATAGCTGTGGGACTCACCATTACACAATAAGGTTTGTCTATTGTCTGTATTAAAGATTGGACTGAGGTGAGAAATTTCTTCTCTCAAGGTTGTGAATCTTCAGAATTCTCCACAAAGAGCTTTGGCGCTCAGTCAGAACTTGACATTTCTTTTGGAAAACAGGATTGAAAGATGTGGGCATGTTGTGGGAACTTGTAATTGTAGTAAATGATCAGCCATGATTGTATGGGAGGTGGTGGTGTAGTGGTATTGGCACTGGACTAGTTCAAATCACCCCAAGGCTGTAAAAATCTGGAATTAAAATTTGAATGGTGATGAAAAACCATTGTCAGTTGTTGTAAAAACTCATCTAGCTCACTAACATCCTTTAGGGAAGAAAATATGCCATCCATACCAGGTCTAACTGTCATGTGATTCCAGGCCCACAGCAATACCCTCAGTTTGAGGGCATTTGGGGATTGGTGATAAATGTTGGCCCAGTCAGTAACAGCTGCATCCCTCGAAAGAATAAAAAAAGGCAGAGCAGGTTTGAGCATCCAAATGTCTACTCCTATTAAAGTATCTTGAGATATACGACAGTGAGGTGCGATGTAGCTGGTGGAAGCGGTTTGAAATGAAGAGTTTCATGACATCACTCATGATGGGAATTCAGATAATGTACCATTTTCTATAGGTGATAACTATTTAAAGGTGTTTGCCAAGGGGGAAGTGATGGTCGTTGAATAGAAAGTAAGAGATAAAGAAACCAAACAATGAGATGATGCAGCAAAGTGACAATGTAGAATCCATCAAATGTGACTAAGGCCCAGTTAAGGAATAGGGCAGACTTTTGCCTAGGTGGGGCAATAGGAGACCAGAAATGTTAAAGGATTCGTCACCTTTGCTCTTCTATAAAAGAGGAAACTGAAATTGTGGTGACTGGGTTTTGGAAAGGGTATCTCTGTTTTAAAAAAAACTTCTAAAGATTAGACTCCAGTTCTACCCTTCAATACCAGCGTTCTGGGATATAATAGTAAACTCATAATTCAGCCCTCATAATTTTGTCATTTTTCCAAATGCCTTCCAAGAAATTAAGGTGGAATACAATTTTACAAATCATTTAAACCCTACTTCAAGGTCAGTATTATTGATGAAGCAATATGGTTCTGGTTCCAATAGCTCCTTGCATCTGACATCTTCTCTTTGTTCCTTGGTTTGTCTCAGGCCACCTTGAAGGGAATATCACATTTTTGCAACTTTGTTGAATTAACAGCTGCAATAGCTTCCTGTCGACTCATCATAGTTCCTTCAAAATCAGCTCTTCACAGTCTATTTTAGAAAGGCTTACTGCTTTTATATTTGCTAAAGCGAGGATGTCAGTTTGTATCTATGGAATGTATTCCCCTCGCCACCGTCCCAAATCTGTGGATCCTGCCTTTGTCAAAATGCTCCCAGGCCCAGCTGGACAGCTGCATCAGTTGCACATGTAAAGTTCCTGATTCCAACAAGCCACACTTGTGGCCTTCCTGCTAATTTTAGAGTTATGTATTGTTCAATTCTATCATGTTTTTGGTTAAGGGTTGAGTCTATTCCCGTCCATTTCATATGGGATCCTTAACACCAAATTAAGGGTACTTTGTCTCATCACTCTGGTCTGGATGTTTCTCTACTAAGAAGAACTTGCATTTATACGGTGCTTTTCACAAGCATCATGTCCCAAAATGGCTGTTGTCAATTAAGTATCTTTGAAGTGTAGTCACTTGTAGGGTCAGAAGTGTAGCAACGTCCCACAAGTAATAATATGATCTGTTTTTTTCCAAATCTTAAGTTCTCAGATGCAAACATTCAAAAAAAACCCAAATGAAAACAGTTTTTCTAACTGAAGAAATGGTTCCTCAGCTGTCAACAATCCATTACGATCTATTCAACTGTGCTGCTGGGATTACAGAAATGCCCTCTGGCATTAAGTGTGAACCTTTGATGCAGTTATCAATTCAACTTTTTGCCTCAGTTGTTTGGGGGGAAACCTTGTTCTAAAGTGTCTATTCTTTTGCAGGAAGCTTAAAATATCGCAACCATGACCGACTCCAAATATTTCACAACTAATAAAAAAGGTGGGTTTCCCGTTTTCTCTTCCCTTTTGATTGCTTGTTTTAAAGAATGCAACAGAGCTTAGGGTAGTGATGGTGTATCCAAGGGGTGTAGGTCACTTTGGGAGCTGATGCACAGGTTATCGGTGTGACTCTGAATACAGTCCATTCCTGTATCAACAAACTATTGAGGGGGCAGAAGTGAACCGCATGCAAACCAATAGAAATGGGTTTTCAGGCACCTTGTCTGGCTGTTTCCTCGGCTCAGCGCAGCATAGTGGTTGAGGAAAAAGAAGAAACGTGGCAGAGAGAGGAGTATGAGTCTACAGTGTTGCACATGTGGTGGATATGTGCTGTGTACATAATCGGTACTGTGCTGCGGCTTCTGACCTTGGAAGTGGGAAGTTGCATGCTCTATAAATTGCCTGGAAAGGGCAGTTTGACAAAATCAGAAGTATACATGAGGTTTAGATCAATAGTCTGTGATGAATTTAGCTTCTAATTCATCAAGATCCCATTTGATGCCTGCAGGGAGCACAGTCCATGGGTGATTACTACAATTCTAATTATAAGATTTGGCTGTAATGCTTGGTAGACAAAGGGATTCACATCAGGTGAATTTTTTTTAGTGCATCAGAAGCCTTTACACTGAGCCAGAAGTGAACAAGCATATTCTGCTAACCATTTTAGCTTAAGGGATTTTATGAAACTAGATAATCCTATATTACCATGCACTCTGGCTTTTTGGGATATTGAGTATTTATCAGTCAGTCATGCTACTGGATGAAATAGAAAAGAATAAAACTAATTGATTTTTACCTTCCTGATGCCTGAAGGAAATATGCCACAAGGTGTTTTATTGAGCAGTTTGATTTGACCACTAGCCTATGTTGACGAAGTTGATGTTAACCTGGATGGTGATGGCTACACCTACGGTTTGACAATGAAGAATCAAAAATGTCAGACGTCCCTGGTTGGTGTCCAGTGACTCATGCAGGATAGTTTATGCGCAGAGGTTGATTGAGGGTAGGACCAATCTCAGCCGTGAGGCCCCAAGATTAGTCTGTGTGATGTCTGTGTGAATAATGGTCCCATGGTGCCAGAAGGCTGGTTGTCTTTGTGGAATCGCTGGTTCTGGCAGAGAATGAATGAAAGGGCAAGGAACCACGTGAGAATTACTATTGCAGCTGCAAATGTGGCACACAATGCTTGGGTTAATCTTCAATTGTTCGACTGTTTTATTGGTACAGGAGAGATATTCGAGTTAAAGGCTGAGCTGAACAATGAAAAGAAGGAGAAGAGGAAGGAAGCCGTTAAGAAAGTCATTGCTGCTATGACAGTTGGCAAGGATGTAAGGTGAGGACATTATAATAATCAACATTTACCTCTGATGGTTTCCTTCAGTGACTGCTAAATATGCACTAACTTTTGTTTCCTTCAATGGTTTCATTTGGTAACCATGGCCCAGATTGTGTCCCAATAGCAGTGAACATTTAAGTTCTATAGAGGTCTACAGTGGTACCATTACATCTGGTGGGCCCACTTAAACTTGAGCCTGGATGTCATGCTGCATCTGAATGGGCTCCAGAGGAACTAATGCTGATGGTGCTGCTGGGACTTGTAATGCAGTGACTTGAGCTGATTACCTGGCACTTGCACTCATTTTTACGTGAATCTTTTTGGAGCTACTCCTAACAGGTGTAGAACCTGTACAGGAGAGGTGCCCCACTCGTGCACACCCTATTCTTAGTCCTGAAGAATACCGATTTCAGCAACAAAACTTGGAGGCGAGAAGCTTGACTGGGAGATGGGGGTGAGGTGGGGAGTTGGTGGGGGCTGCAAGTAAAATTGCACCACATTAAAAATTGAAATTAAATTTAAAAAACCTCCCTGCATGTTATTGAGGGGAGGACAGACCTCAAGCGGCATGGTGTTAACTTGTGACACCAAAAGGAACATGGTTTTCCAGCAATGCGCTGTGCTGCTTAACCTCTCTCTGACTTCATTGTCAGCCTCCAGTCAGGGTAGGTTTTAGTTTTTCACGCAGTCAGTGGCAAACACTTCTGCTTCACTGCTGGCCCCAAAATCCAGGTCACCAACATCATTTTTTTCTCTGAAGGATTTGTTCTTGAGGGGCGTGAAAGTGAGGTGGGAATATATTGTATCTTTCTTGTTTGAAAGTTTCTGCTGGTGATCTACTTTGGTGATGTGCTGACAGAATTTGGAAGTCTTATTGAAGTGCCAATATCTGTGAGGTGGTGGCACAATGCTTACCACTACTGCGCCTCAGTGCCAGGGACTCAAGTTCAATTCTGGTCTTGGGGATTGTCTGTGTGGAGTTTGCACATTTTCCCTGTGCTTGCATGGGTTTCCTCCAGGTGCTCTGGCTTCCTCTCGCAAAGATGTGAGATTAGGTTGATAGGCCTTGGTAAATTGCCCCTTAGTGTCATGGGAATTAGCAGAGCAAATATGTGGAGTTAAGGGGATAGGGCCTGCATGAGGTTGTTGTTCGTGCAGGCTAGATGGGCTGAATGGCCTCCTGCACTGTAGGAATTCTGTGATTCAAGTATCATCTCTCGAAAAACCCCCTCTGTGTGTCTTTAGAATGTATCAATTTTTCTTTTTCAGTGGCCTTGTGATATTTTAGCTGTGAAGCATTCTGAACCTTATCCCTCGTCTGAGATGTGGTGACCCTCAGGTTAAATCACTACCAGTCACTGCCTGTGGTCATCAGGGACTAGGACAACTTTACCTTTTAGGTAACTGAACATCGAGAAGATTGGACAATTGGATAAGTCACCCTCCAGTCCATTTTATGTAATTGGATGGTGGAAGAAGGGATTTCAAACCTTGAGCCTGCAGAAAATAGAGTCAGCTTCTTAAAGCCAAATCCAATTAGATTACTTGTCTGTTTTCAACAATCAAAGTACCAATTATGTTAAATCAATAACTTGTTTCCCAGCTGAGTTGACCTTGTGAGTTGTTTGTACACAAAATAAAGTTGCTATTGGTTCGGTAACTATATCTGTTCACTAACAGAGCTGGCTGTTGAATCACTAATTCACAATGGTAAATTATCAACGTGAGACGGAACAGCTTTGCATTGGACATTCGATCTTGCCTCTATTAAATATCTTGTACCAGTTAAATTCCCCAATGTAAGTTCTTAAGGGAGACGTGAGGACTGAGAGGGTAGGAATGATCAAAGTCAACAAGGTTAGCATGGGGATTGGGACAATTTTCCCAGCTTGGTCACTGGTGCTTACATACCAACTGGAACAAGGGGCCATCAGTCTGTCTTTGAAGAACGCTCTCACTGACATTTCTGAAGCTGGGTTGCTGACTCAGTATTACTTTAGTTCTGTGCTATGTGTGCATGTCGATGAGCTGCTGGACAAGACTACAGTCCAGCTTGTTTCGTGTCGGAGATGGATTGCTAGCAGACAGCCTTGGTTAGATTCAAGCCTAACTTCCAGGGGTGAAAGCATTGCATCCAACTTGTCTCTGTCTGTATTTCAATTTCATGTTTCTTTCTTGTGCTTAGAAAGCTGTATTTTGCCAAATGGGTAATTGAATATGAGATGTGAACATGCCATTTAAATGTTGGAGTGCACTTATTGCTGCTCAAATCCATTATTTATTTACAACATTGATTGTGGAGGAAAGAAGGTTCTTGCTGTCTGCTTTTCTGAATGTATGTTTACAACTTTGCTGAGAATGGTGGAAATCTTCTCCCTTACAAAGAGTTGAAGTTCAGTAGGAGTGTTAGAAACAGCCTAAGATTCTGGTGCCGTTTCTTTTGCCATTTGCTTCATTAAGTCCATCAATTCAAACTGATAATGATTGGAGAGGGGAGCGAGGTAAACATTGTCCTCTAGAATTGGGGTTGAACCGCAAGTTAATGAGGACCAATGGAAAGTGGCTCGACTGGAGGATGCAAACCAGCAAACACTGCTGCATCTCTGCTGCGTATTTTGTGATCTACTTCATTATCAAGAGTGTCTGGCTGTCAGGAGCCAAAATGGAAGGAGTGGGGCAGCTTCAGAGGGTGAAAATCTACAACTCTCCCAAATGTTGTTGATGTCAAATCTTTGACTACAGGGATGGTCATTGTGGAAGATGAAAATGTCACGCTGGTGTAAAGCTGATACGGAGTTGAAAGTATTGAGCAGGATAGAAGAAACTGGGAATGATCAGTACTAATAGTTGATGTGAAATTAAAAATATTCGTTACCTCAGCACTTCAGTTATTCATTGTTGGGATGTGGATGATGTTGGCAATTTTTGCCCAGGTTCTGTGAAGATGGTGGTGGGCTGCCACATTTGATATGACCGTAAGGGCAGAATTAGGCCACTCGGCCCATCTAGTCTGCTCCACCGTTCAACCATGGCTGATAGTTTTCTCATCCCCATTCTTTTGTCTTTTCCCTATAACTCCTGATCATCTTATTAATCAAGAACCAATCTATCTCTGTCTTAAAGGCACTCAATGACCTTGTCTCCACAGCCTTCTGCGGCAAAGAGTTCTGTAGATTCGCCACTCTCTGGCTGAAGAAATTCCTCCTCATCTGTTTTAAAGGATTGTCCCTTTAGCCTGAGGTTGTGCCCTCTGGTTCTAGTTTTTCCAGCTAGTGGAAACATCCTCTCCACGTCCACTCTATCCAGGCCTCCCAGTATCCTGTAAGTTTCAATAAGACACCCCCCGCCGCCCCCCAAATCCTTCTAAGCTCCAGTGAGTACAGACCCAGAGCCCTCAACTGTTCCTCATATGACAAGCTCTTAATTTCAGAAGTCAATCTTGTGAACCTCCTGTGGACCTTTTCTAAGGCCAGCACGTCCTTAGATACGGGGCCCAAAATTGTTCACAATTCTCCAAATGATGTCTGACCAGAGCCTTGTATTGCCTCAGAAGTATGTTTCTGCTCTTGTATTCTAGCTATTTATAAATTATAATTATTCTGGATCATGTTTAAGATCAAATGTCTTCTTGAAAGAACCTTACAGATCATAAATTGTTTTTTTTAACAACCTAACAACTTCATAGCCATCTTTGCAGATGTCAGCTTTTTTATTTCCAGGCACTGCTGAATTTAAGTTCATTACCTTAAGTGGAGCAGTTCACCAAACAGTATTCATTTCAGAGAAAGTGATACTTTTATTTTTCCTCTTCTATAGAGAGGTAGTTTGCTTTGTGGTTTTGGATCACATGATTGGGAACTTTTCAGATGTCTGTGGTCAGGTTTCCATCATGTTTGGAATAACTTGTCATGCCAGAACTGCGTTGTAATATGGAACTGCAGACTGCAGCAATGAAGTGCTTGCTTCCTGTCAGGTAATGTGAAATTGACAGCAGTTGCAGCATGCAGCAAATTTGCTGAATTGTCTTAAAATCATTGGCACCATGGGTTGCCAAGTTATGACTCAGTTCTTTGTATCCCATGGCTGACCAGGAACCTCTCCCACTCTTGTCACCTTTGGTTTGGAAAGATTTTCAGTTGGTCGCATGATAAAAACACCTTCCTTGGCCTTTGATTCCTGGAGTGGGATTCGAGCTTGGAGCTTCAGAGGTGGAAATTCTACCTATAAAGCTGCAAGATCTCTAATGTTCAATTGCCTGCTTCAAATGCAGGACGTCCACGAGAAGGTTATCTGCCTGCTCTGACAATTGGGGATGGTACACCAGCCAGCTCTCTGTTCCAAACTCTTTGCACTTTGATGTGACAAATAGATGGGAATAGTGCTTTAAGGCTGCTTCTTGGGGATTGCTCAGACATGGAGAGATCACAAGACTGCATCAGGATCGATCACAAGGCTATCTATTGGGATTGATTAGTATGTTGCTACTTTTTTGTAAGTGAATTGATTTAATTCAAATTGGACTAAAGTTGGGTGAGTGAATTATTCTGAACTGACTTTGTTTCTGAATTTTGCTTCATTATCCATTCACTCTTCCGTTCTTACACAGTTAGTGCTGATGTTCAATTTATCTTCCTATTTTCTCAATGTTTCAAATTGATTCTTTAATTTGAGAATTTTTTTGTCTTCAATTCAAGGATTATTGGTCGGGTAGCAGATTCTTGAGATTTAGGATAATGCTCCTTCCATTCTGTCATATGAATGTCTCTGGTCTAATCTTGGTAGATTGCCTGTGCTGTATCATATGAAATGTGCCACACCGGTCATTATATGTTCTATCTGAGTGAGACTATAGATCTTATGGAAGTTCGTAAACTGTTGTTTTTGTGGGCTAGTGATCATAAAAGGCAAGTTTAAGATAACCCAACAGGAGAACTACCAGTTGTTTGGAAAATGTCATGGGTTCATGCCTATTCACTTGCTCAGGCAGATGGAGCTGTCAGTTTAGAATGTCATCTTTTACAGTAGCAGCTCCAACAATAAGTGCTTAGATTATATGCTCCAGCCCAGAGTGATGTTGGCAGTCACAACCTTTTTGATTCAGAGAGAAAAGCTACAAAGAGACCAAAGTTTTGCGGCAAGGCACCTTTTTCCTTCAGGGCTGGTTCTTACAGGCATTGACTTGTCATGGTATCTGTGGTCCCTAAGGCTGCATTCCATTGGCTAGAAAACCTCAGACTTCCAGATGCTTCTTGGAACATACAGGAAAAAAGGGGGATAACAATCTGGTAGAAATCGCTGCAACAACACGGTTACAGAAGCTTAAGCAGCCGAGAGAGAATCTGTTAGCAGGAAAATGGCTGTGAGAATTTGAGCGACCCATTTCCCAATGTATTTAGCATTTTATTCATTATTTTTATTCATTCTCAGTTGAGAGGCTGTCAGAGTTAGACAAACACTGATGCAGCCAGTTCCCCGCAGATGTGCGAGGAAGTCCATGGTGATTCTCTTACTATTGTTTTCAACTTTTGATGCTTCACCCTGCTGACCTTGCTGAACGGAAGCACTTAGTAAGCAGAAGATTACTGATATGAGTTGGCATAATACCATTCATACTATCAAGAGACAGATTCAATGGGCCATCTGACAAAATGAAATTCATTTTTTTCCTTTTTGGTTTTCCCTGTGTGAGTTCAGCATGGAGATTCAGGCTTTTTCCAACCCTACTTGTTCTGAAAATGAGTTAATGCTTTCTGTATACGGAACCTGTCTTGTATTTACTGAAAGCCGAATTTTTATTCTGCCATGTTAAATTATCACAGTCAATTTAAGAACTAATCATGGTGACAGTAAATAGTTTATTGGAAAATATATAGGCAGGCCCCTTTACCGGTTTCCAGTTCTGAAGGTGCAAAATATTTCAATAGTCAGACCTCGTGTACAGGTTAACCTGTTCAAATTCATGTGCAAGTAATATTCATCCTCAGTAATAAATCAGCATGAAACAAGAGTAATATGGGATAATTGTATGCATAATGCATACAAGTGATAATTATGTAAAAAAAAATCTGTTTGACATGCAAAGAACAAAGAAAATCAGAGAACAGGAACAGGCCCTTCAGCCCTGCAAGCCTGCACTTAACATGCTGCCTGAGTCAACTAAAACCCGCTACCCTTCCAGGGAACGTATCCCTCTATTCCCATCCTATTCATGTATTCGTCCAGATGCCCCTTCAAACTCACTATCGTATCTGTTTCCATGACCTCCCCTGGTAGCGAGTTCCAGGCACCCACCACCCTCTACGTAAAAAAAGACATGTCTCATACATCTCCTTTAAACCTTGTCCCTCACACCTTAAACCTGTGGCCCCTAGTAATTAACTCTTCCACCCTGGGAAAGACTTTCTGACGATTGACTCTGTCCATGCATTCAGTAATGCGTACAATTTGAAATATCTACCTCCAGTATGTACTTTGTAATGCACAAGGACTTGCAACCCCCAACCTTTTATCACATGCGATCAGTAATAGGGGATCTATGTTATGGGCTGAACCTTTCAAGGAGTGCAATCGCCAGCAGATTGCCACTCTGCTCCTCCTTTTCCTGTGCCAGAGTTCCACATTTCTCACCTGAGTGACAGAACTGGATCTCCTAAGAAATGTGGGGCATTGCTCCCAGGGAAGAGGGTTTGCTCGCTGTGGGTTGAGGTTTGTTTAAAGTTTATTTAATAATACTACAAGTAGGCTTATGTTAACACTGCAATGAAGTTATTGAGAAAATCCCCGAGCCACCACAGTTTGGTGCCTGTTCAGGTATACTGAGGGAGAATTTAGCATGGCCAATGCATCTAACCAGCACGTCTTTTGGACATGGGAGGGAACTGGAGCACCTGGAGGAAACCACACAGACATGAGGAGAATGTGTAGATGCCGCCCAGGCAGTCACCCAAGCTGGGAATTAAACTCGGGGCCCCTAAAAACAGTGATAAGGAAGGACTGTAGAGGATTGGTTAACTAACAGGAAGCAAAGACTAGGGGTAAATGGGGTTTTTCTGGTTGGCGATCAGTGATTAGTGTTGTGCCTCAGGAACAGTGTTGGGACCGCAATTGTTTACGATTTACATAGATGATTTGGAGTTGGGGACCAAGTGTAATGTGTCAAAATTCACAGATGATACGAAGATGGGTGGAAGAGCAAAGTGTGCGGAAGATGCTGAAAGTCTGCAAAGGGATATAAATAATCTAAGTGAGTAGGCGAGGTTCTGGCAGATGGAATACAATGTTGGTAAATGTGAGGTCATCCATTTTGGTCGGAATAACAGCAAAATGGACTATTATTTAAATAGTTAAAAAAATTACAGCTTGCTGCTGTGCAGAGGGCCCTGGGTGTCCTTGTGCAGGAATCTCAAGGAGTTTGTTTGCAGGTGCGACAGGTAATTAAGAAGGCGAATGGAGTTTTGTCCTTTATTGCTAGAGAGATGGAGTTTAAAAGCAGTGAGATTATGTTGCAGCTGCATAAGGTGCTGGTGAGGCCACACCTGCAGTACTGTGTACAGTTTTGGTCTCCTTACTTGAGAAAGGATATACTGGCACTGGAGGGGGTGGAGAGGAGATTCACCAGGTTGATTCCAGAATTGAGAGGGTTGGCTTATGAGGAAAGACTGAGTAGATTGGGGCTATATTCATTGGAATTCAGAAGAATGAGGGGAGATCTTATAGAAACATATAAGATTATGAAGGGAATAGATAAGATAGAAGCAGGGAAGTTGTTGCCACTGGTGGGTGAAACTAGAACTTGGAGGCATAGCCTCAAAATAAGGGGGAGCAGATTTAGGACTGAGTTGAGGAGGAACTTCTTCACATAAAGGGTTGTGAATCTGTGAAATTCCCTGCCCGGTGAAGCACTGAATGTTTTTAAGGCAAGGATAGATCAATTTTTGAACGGTAAAGGAATTAAGGTAAGCGGCCGGGTAAATGGAGCTGAGTCCACAAAAAGATCAGCCATGATCTTATTGAATAGCAGAGCAGGCTCAAGAGGCCAGATGGCCTACTCCGGCTCTTAGTTCTTATGTTATGCCCCTGGCGCTGTGAGGCAGCAGTGCTAACCACTGTGCTACTGCAGGGTAGTCTAGGGGTCAGTAAGTATGGTTAGAACTGGTTCTAAACTTTTCTTTGGGTATTATGTTCACTGAGTTGGAACCATCCAAAGTTTCTGACTTAAGCTCAGCGTTTCAGAGGGTTCCAGATTCAGGGCATTTGCTGAATGGAAGTTAAAACTTCCTGGGTAATTCCCGCAGAGTCCTAAAGTAAAGTTTATTTATTAGTCTCAGGTAAGTCTTACATTAACACTGCAATGAAATTACTGTGAAATTCCCCTAATTCTTCAACACCAGTTCAGGTCAATGCACCTAACCAACACGCCTTTCAGACTATGGGAGGAAACCGGAGCACCTGGAGGAAACCCATGCAGACGTGGGGAAAATGTGCAAACTCCACACAGACAGTGACCCTAGCCAGGAATTGAACTGAGGCAGCAGTGCTAACCACTGTGCCACCATGCCGTCCTGTGCTTCCCCAGCCCATCTTCTGGGGTATGCCAACCCAGAAACTTGGAGATCTGGACCTTTACTGCATATTTAAACAATGCCGACTATTTGTTCATCACCTTCAAGCAAATGGTTAGATATGAAACTGTATTTTTCTATACAATTGCTTCTGGACCACTATTCATGTTCCACATTTGTAATGATGAGGATGAGCAGTGGCTGATTCAAAGCAGAAATGAAAGATTCTGGATGCAGAGGACCTTTCTCCCGATTAAAGCTCAAACAAGTTCTGAAGATATCACCCATCAGACTTGATTACACTGAGCATCAAAACAACAATGTTATTGTTCATTGACTCTCTCCCAAACCCTGTGTTACAGTGTGGCCTCTATTACTACTGAAGTACAGACTGAAAGCGCATACAGACTAACGTGACCAGTCTGATAAATTTGTTTGGCAGAGATCAAATTCTGCATATCTAGCAGTGGTGAAGGCTATTTGTATTGCCACATAACTTCTACGTGAAACCATGGAGGATGAAACTATGTAATGACATTCCAGCTGACAGGATGCTGGATATACTACACACAGAAAATACTGGATGAATTCAGGTCTGGCAATATCTGTGGAGAGAGGAACGGAGTTCGCGTTTCAAGTTGATATGACCCTTATACAGAACTGAAGAGGGGTAGAAATGTTTTGAATTATATAGTTGGAGAATGGATAGGGCAGAATGGAAGTTCAGAGATAGGTCAGAGCTGTGGCGAGCTTGGCAAAGATGTCCTGACGTAAGATAAACAGGTATTTATAATGTCATTAAGGGCTGAAGAGTGCTGATTGTAGGATGTGTTATTTGGAGACCAAAGGGCAGTGCTCATTGGCAGCAAAACTAAACAACAAGGGATTGTTGGCCATGCGGGCAGGAGGTGGGGTTGTGTTGGCTCAATACATAAGAACCGAAAAACAAAAAATGAAAAGCCTCACCATTTAAAGTTGTTGGACTTAATGTTGATTCCAGAAAGCTGTAATGTGTCTAATCAGAAGATAAAATAGAATCACATAATCCCTGCAGTGCTGAAAGAGGGCCATCGAATCTGGACGAAAACAAGCCCACCCAGGCCCTATCCCCACAATCTCACGTATTTACATGCTAATTGCCTGACCCTAAGGGGCAATTTAGCATGGCCAATCGATCTAACCCTCACACCTTTGGACTATGGGAGGAAAGTGGAGCACCTGGAGATACGGGAGAAGGTGCAGACACTGACCCAAAGCCAGAATTGAACTAGGTCCCTGCTGCTGTGAGGCAGCAATACTAACCACAGCTCTGATCTTGAGGAGTATCAGAGTCGGTAGTGAGAGAGGAGTGGAATGTGTTTATAGAGGTCAAGCGTGGAGAGAGGGTGGAAAGATGCACCCAGGAATGCAAATATCCTGCCAAATTTAATGGTAGGAATTCAGCATCTCCTACCTGGCGACCAGTTAAATTGACAGATTTGTCATTTGCCAGGTGGGGAAAACCAGCAGAAAGCTGCAAATAGGGGCCCTGAGGAACAGAGTTGGATGTCCACACACACCCACGTGCAGCAAGAGGAGCTGCTCCACTCTGATCCACTGACTCAGTGAAGGCAGAAAGCCAGATTTGGTAACTTCCTGGAGTGAATGTCTCTGCTGTTTATCAGATAAATTTGGCAAGTCATCTGACCAGCTACTCCATATCTTATTTTGAATTAACATTGCAAAATGTGCGCTGCGCCCGAAAACTCTGTGCCACATTGCAAACTTAGCATGGTGATTAGCAACATTACACAACAGTAAAGAAGACCAGTCATTTGGGAGCCTGTAATTTTCCTTGTAAGGTAACAGAATAATACAGCACAGACATAGGCCATTCAACCCATCACATTTGTGCTGGTGCTTTGAAAGAGTTAGCATCTGCAGAGTTTTGCCTTTATCTTAGGGTTTTGATTAGGTTGATTGCCAGAGATAGAGAATGGGCAGAGCTAAACTTGCAGAAGAGAGTTTTATTTAGTTACTGCCAGATTCTGAAAGAAGTAAGAAGTCTCTCTTTGTTTGTATCTCTTCGGAGTATGCTGTTTGGGACTGTCCAAAGACAGGCGTCTCTGTTTCTCCAGAGGTATTTAAAAGGCTCCCGGACTGTTAACAGATGCAAACACACAAGCCTGGGGGTTTGCTAACTGATTTTGAAGAGGGGTTTTAAGTCTGCAAGAGGAGTATTGCTTGAATTAGAACTAATGTGAATTGATTAGCAGTTAAGAATTGTAACCTGTCCTGTTTAAGTATTGTTCAATTGTAAATGTTAAGCTAATTGATTTGTTGTAGTTAAATTGTTATTATTAAATAAAGTTTGTTTCAAAAATAAAAGCTTCGTAGTATGTCACTAGAACCACACCTAGAGTGAAACATTTCAATCCTCACATTTATGCCAAAATAGTAAATAATTGGGGTCTAGTCTAACTTCATAACACACTTTGGGGGTTTCTGATCTTGTATCCTAACAATGGATTCTCCCATACTTGGTGCATTTATCCATGATTTTAGCATCTGCAGTATTTTCCTTTTATTTTCTGGATATTTTAACTATTTATGACTGTTATCACAAGGAGAAACCGTTCTATTATTAACAAGATAAACCAATTTGTCTTCTGTTGTGTTTTGTGTAGTTCGCTCTTTCCAGATGTTGTGAACTGTATGCAAACAGACAACCTGGAGCTGAAGAAGCTGGTTTATCTCTACCTCATGAACTATGCCAAGAATCAGCCTGACATGGCCATCATGGCTGTCAACAGCTTTGTCAAGGTATAATTATGAAAAATTGATAGATCTGATTTTGCTTTCCAAGGTTGTACGGCATCATGCATGTCAAAAAACCTCACGCTCAATTCCAAGTCTGATACAGGGTGAAGTACTGCAGTTGAGCCCCGTACCCCTGAGTTAATGGAGTTTCTGGACCACGTCACTATCCGCTGGAAAATGTTGCATGTTAGGTGAAGCCATGATTGATTTTTGACCGCACTATGGTAAAATAAACCCGTGGATTTAATGAACCTGAGGTTTGCAGGCATTGCGAATCTAATCTAAACAGTTTAACAAAGGAATGTAAGAGTTTGGTGGGGTGAGGGAAGTGGTGAGGAGGCGAAGGGTAATGGGCTATAGGTTACATGAGTCAGACCATGATATTAATGTTGTAAGCGTGATGTTTTGTGTCAGATGACCAGAAGGCTCCTTGTGGCTAAATGGGATAGACTGCAAACAGATTTAACAACTTAAGACCATGAGGCGCTGTGGGCCATCAGCAGCAGATGTGTACTCAAACACAAAAGCCCAGCATGTCAGTGCAAGAGGTAACTTTCAGCCAGAAGTGCTGAGTGGATGATCCATCTTGGCCTCCTCTGGAGGTCCCTAGATGTCAGTCTTCATCCAATTCAATTCACCCAATTAGATATCAAGAAGTAGCTGATGGCACTGGTTACTGAAGAATACTAAACACTGATTATAAGCAATAAAAGTGCAAATATATTGAATGTAGGGGAAAAGTCCAGTTGATCCAGAGAATGCTGTGCTTAGACTGATATAGTGTAGCTTTAGCTTTATTTTGCGTCCAGCTGCAATACAACTCAGCTGGAGGTGCCTGACGCTAACAGTATGAAAATTAAAATGTTCCATTTGTAATGCACAGACAGAAGAACAACAAAAATCCTTAGCAAGGGTGACACAGTGGTTAACACTGCTGCTTCGCAGTGCCAAGGACTCGGGTTCGATTCTGGCCTTGGGTGGCTGTGTGCAATTTGCACATTGTCTGATGGGTTTCCTCCTGATGCTCTGATTTCCTTTCATAGTCCAAAGATGTGCAATTTAGGTGTATTGGCCATGCTAAATTGCCCTCTGTATCCTAGGATGTGTAGTTTAGGGGGATTATTGAGGTAAATGTGTGAGGTTATGGGGATAGGGTGGGGGGGCCAGGATAAGGTGCTCTTTTGGAGAGTAGGCGCAGACTTGACAGACCAAATGACCTTCTGCACTGTAGGGATTCTATGCAAATGCCTAAAAGTCTCAAATTAGACGTGTATACTGATAACATTTTTAATTGATTTTTTTTTAATTTGTTCTCAGGACTGTGAAGATCCAAACCCTTTGATCAGAGCTCTGGCAGTCCGTACTATGGGCTGTATCCGTGTGGACAAAATAACAGAATACCTATGTGAGCCTCTGCGCAAGTGTCTGAAAGACGAAGACCCGTATGTCCGGAAAACAGCTGCTGTCTGCGTGGCCAAGCTGCACGACATCAATGCCCAGATGGTAGAGGATCAAGGCTTCCTGGACTCACTGCGAGACCTGATTGCTGATTCAAATCCCATGGTACGGAACATATTCCTACTTTTCTTGAGTGTTTTGAGGTTTGACTTGTGCGGAATCTTTTTCCTTGGTGTTGCAAAAGGGCCAAGATTAACCATTTGTCAAGTTGTAGCCCTGATGATTAATGCTGCATGGACAGTCAAAGCATGTTTGCGCCAACAGCTTGCTGACAAAGTTTCCTTATAAAATTAGCTTATGCAATTTCAATTGTGGGCACAGGCCCACAGCACAATTTTTTTTTTGCTGGAGGTACACATCAGTGGGCCTCGGATTCTACACCACAGATACATCTGTCCTTCTTAAAGTTTATTTATTTGTGGCACAAGTAGGCCTGCATTAACACTGCAATGAAATAACTATGTAAATTATCTAATCGTCATACTCCGGCACCTGATCGGGTACAGTGAGGGGGAATTTAGCATCGCCAATGCACCTAACCAGCATGTCTTTCGGATTCTGGAAGGAAAATAGAGGAAGCCTATTTAGACACAGGGCAAGCATCCAGACACCACATAAGCCAGGCATCAAATCTGGGTTCCAGGCACTGTGAGGCAGCAGTGCTAACCACCGTGCAACTGTGCTGCCCCTTGTCTTCCTGGTCTTGGCTGGCTACTGTCAGCAGGCCCAGCATCTCTCTCTTCCCTAACATAGAGCATGTTTACATTTCATGAACAAAGAAATACAATACAGGAGGAGATGCTGTGGAGACTAAGGTTTGAACCCACGACTTTGCTGACTTTTACAGGTTAGCCATGTAGGATAGTGCATTGACCCACAAGGATAATCATGGAAGTTTGCTGACCCTCTGATTAAAATGGAAATTGTGAAAGCCTCCCTGTTTTGTACACAAAATGCTCCATGGTTACCATGGTTTAAGTATACAGTCCTGGAAAGGCATGGTAGAAGTATTGCTGCACTTCATTGCGGCCATGTGACATTCAGTTTAGATCTAGTTTTCTTGTATGCAGAATTACATAATTGCAGATAGAGGGATAGACAAAGGAGGTCAGTTCCAAGGCTACTTATATTGCAAGTCTTAGAAAAATATTGTCTAGTCAGTTTGCGACAGTAAGGTGAGCTAAGCATTAATTCTGAGCCGCAGTTGACATCTATTGGTTCTGTTGGCAAAGGTGGTGTTGCATGACTCAACACACAAGAAAACTGTTTCATCCATTAAATCTATGCCTGTTCTTTTGAACACAATATTCTATTTCCCTTAAGCTCAGCAGTGCCTACTCCTTTTCAAGTGTATTTGCGGTTCCCTTCTGCTGCACCCAATTTGCGGTAGTCCGGTTGGCAACAATTGAATGTGCTGCACAGCCATTTTCTGCCTTGTGCCTGCCATCTGCACGTTTAGCATGTGAAAGATGTCAGAAAACAGGACCTCCCGGTTACAGGATGTGCACCAAAGGTCATCGGTTTGTATTTTGCATTAGAAATGATGATGGAATTGTCAGTATTCGCTGTTATTCCTCTACTGAAACTTAACAGCACCTCCTGGACCACCTCATTTCACTGTGTTTGCAGAATTCAGAAGTTGGGGCAAAAGCCACTAGGGTGTCTGGAGTAAGCTGAAGTCAGAAAGTCTTTATTGCAAACGTGCAGGGGAGAGCTTGCAACGAGCAGACACCTCTTGTGTTTTGTGGTACCACCATGCTGGCAGGAATTGCGGAGGATGATCCTTTGAATGAGGAGGATTGTGGGCTGAAAAGTGAGGACAAGGAGGGGGCCCTGTCATGATTCTGTGAAGGGGAGGTTTGCGGACAGAGGTGCCGGAAATGGGTGGAGTGCCCTGTCAGCCACAGTTGAGGGGGAACCTTGGTTAAGGAAAATGGCAGTCATGTCAGAAGTGCCGTTTACAAATGTGGCTTCGTTGGATCAGATGCAACGGAGGCAGAGAAACTGGGAGAATAAGGTGGAGTCCTTACAGGAAGTGGGGCATGAGGAGCTGCAGCCGAGGTAGCTGTAGGACTCATTTGAATATTGGTGGCCAGTCTGACGGAGACATGTCAAGGAAGGGAAGGGAGGTGTAAGAGATGGACCGTGTGAAGGAGAGGGATAGAAATTGGAAGCAAAATTGATAAAATTTTTCCAGGTCCAGGTGAAGTGGTACTGATAGTCATCAGTGTAATGGAAAAAGAGTTCTAGGAGGGGGCCTGAGTAGGGCTGTTCCACGCAAAAGAAATCCGTTTGAAGAGCTGTCATGTGGACTTGAATGGTTAATGCCTTCTCTCTCCACAGATGCTGCCAGATCTCTGATTTTTTTTCCAGCCATTTGTTTTTATTTTAACACTACCAACTCTGGTAACACTTCACTTCTCGTATCAATATCCACAGTCACCCAAGGCTGGAATTGAACCTGGGTCCCTGGCACTGTGAGACAGCAGTGCTAATCACTGTGTTACCGTGCTCCCCAACTGGGTTTGTTGGCATTGTTTCATTAATATGTTGCCATAACCAGGTGATAGCATTTAACATACTGTTGTAGGTTTACAAGAAACTTGCCAAATGTAAAGTTAGTGGCCTGACATAGAAAATAGGAGGAGGATGTTTGGCCCTTCGAACCTGCTGTGCCATACATTGACTGTAGCTGATCATCCAACTCAGTAACCTGATCCTGCCTTGCCCCATATCTTTTGATCCCCTTTGCCTCAAATGCTTTATCTAACTTTTTCTTGGAAACACAACGTTTCGCCTCAGCTACTTTCTGTGGTAACAAATTCCACAGCCGTACTACTCTCTAGATGAAGAAATTTCTCCTATCTCTGTCCTGAATGGTTTACCTTGTATCCTCAGGTTGTGACCCCCTAGTTCTGGACATCCCACCATCAGGAACGGCCTTCTTGTATCTACCCTGTCTAGTCCTCTTAGAATGTTATTGGTTTCCATGAGATCCCTTCTTTCTCTTCTGAACTCCAGTGAATATAACCCTCATATGTCAGTTCTGCCACCTCTGGAATCAGTCTGCTAAACCTTGTCTGCATTCCCTTTAGAACAAGAACGTCCTTCCTCAGGGAGACCAAAACTGCACACACTGTCCCAGATGTGGCTTTACCAAGGCCCTGTATAATTGCCACAAAACATCCCTGCTCCCGAATCCTGTAACTATAATAGCATTTGTCTTTTTTACTGCACCTGCATGTTTATATTTATTGACTGGCATACGTGGACACCCAGGTCTTGCTGCCCATTCTCCTCTCCGAATTTATGGCCATTCAGATCGCAATGTGCCTTACAGTTTTTGATGCTGGAGTGGATAATCTCACATTTATCCAAATTGTTTTGCTATTCATTTGCACACTGACTCAACTTGTCCAAATAAGGCTGAAACATCTCTGTATCCTACCCACCTCAATGACTGCCCCAGTCCCACATCCTTTATTTGCAAGCCTCTAAGCTTGCTGCTTCAAAGAAGCGTTAAATGTTTATACGGCTCACTCTGCCAAGCCATTTGAGGCTGGATGGTAAGGAGCTGACCGAGTGTGGCATATACAACTTGACCTTAAAATCTAATGAAGCTAAGCTGTAAATGCTGTGCCATTGTTGGATGCTAAAACTTCAGGGATGTCATGGATGGCAAAGATATGCCACAATGCTGTTGTTGGCTTTGACCATTGTTGGCTTCATTCACTGGACATCGAGCTATTTTGAATCTTGATCAACCACAATGAGAAGCCTATGTGCAAACGTGACCATGGCCAGCTCAGCCACTCCCACTGCTGCATATTTACTGGTGGCGGCCATGACTGCAGGGTCTAACAGCTTGGGCACTGGCTGTCCATGCTTTCAATCTGCTTGCCGATGCCAGGCCACCAGGCATTGCTTTGGCCAGTGCCTTCATCCTGCTCTGCTCAGGGTGCACATCATGCAACCCCTGTAGTAAAATCTGTCACCCCTCGGGTGGCACTATAACACGAGTCCCCCACATTAACATGCCATCCTCATATTATCTCTATCCTATGCTGTAGATAGGGTCTTATCTGCTCCAAATTGTCTTAGTGTCAACCTTACTCCAAGTGCGGTCGCACGGAGTTTTGTACAGCTGCAACATGACCTCCGAAACTCAATTCCTCTACCAATAAAAGCTAACACACCACATGCCTTCTTAACAACTCTATCAACCTGGGTGCCAACTGTCAGGAATCTATGCACATGGACACTGAGATCTCTCTGCTCGTCCACACTACCAAGTATCTTACCATTAGATTAATCTCCATTTGCCACCTCTCAGCCCAGCTCTGCAACTTACCTTTGTCCCTCTGTAACCTGCAACATTCTTCTGCACTGTCCACAACACCACCGACTTTAGTGTCATCCACAAATTTACTAATCCATCCTTCTATGCCCTCATCCAGCTCATTTATGAAAATGACAAACAGCAGTGGCCCCAAAACAGATCCTTGCGGTATACCACTAGTAACTGAACTCCAGGATGAACAGTTCCCATCAACCACCTGTCGTCTTACAGCTAGCCAATTTCTGATCCAAATCACTAAATCCCATGCCTTCATATCTTCTGCAATAGCCTACCGTGGGGAACCTTATCAAACACTTTATTGAAATCCATGTATGCCACATCGACTGCTTTATCCTCATCCACCTCTTTGGTCACCTTCTCAAAGAACTCAATAAGGTTTGTGAGGCATGACCTACCCTTCACAAAGCCGTGCTGACTATCCCTAATAAAATTATTCCTATCTAGGTGATTATAAAGCCTATCTCTTATAATCCTTTCCAAAACTTTACCCACAGCAGAAGTAAGGCTCACTGGTCTCTAATTACCACGGTTGTCTCTACTCCCCTACTTTAACAAGGGGACAACACTTGGTATCCTCCAGTCTTCTGGCACTATTCCTGTAGACAATGATGACATAAAGATCAAAGCCGAAGGCTCTGCCATCTCCTCCCTAGCTTTCCAGAAAATCCTAGGATAAATCCCATGTGGCCCAGGGGACCTCTATTTTCACACTTTCCAGAATTGCTGACACCTCCTTATGAACCTCAATCCCGTCTAGTCTAATAGCCTGTATCTCAGTATTCTCCTTGACAGCATCGTCTTTTTTCTGTCTGAATACTGACGAAAAAATATTCATTTAGCGCCTCTCCTATCTCTTCACAGTCACGCACAACTTCCCATTACTGTCCTTGACGGGCCCTAATCTTACCCTAGTCATTCTTTTATTCCTGACATACCTGTAGAAAGCTTCAGAGTTTTCCTTGATCCTACCTGTCAAAGACTTCTCATGTCCCCTCCTGGCTCTTCTTAGATCCTTCCTGGCTAACTTGTAACTCTCAAGCGCCGTAACTGAGCCTTCACATCTCATCTTTACATAAGTCTCCTTTTCCTCTTCACAAGAGATTCAACTGCTTTAATAAACCGCTTGACCACTTCCTCCCTGCCCGACAGGTACATATCTATCAAGAACACGGTGGCTGTTCCTTGAACATGCTCCACATTTCAATTATGCCCATCCCCTGCAGTTTCCTTCCACATCTTATTCATCCTAAATCTTGCCTAATCGCATCATAATTTCCTTTCCCCCAGCTATAACTCTTGTCCTGCAGTATATATTTATCCCTTCCCATCACTAAAGTAAATGTAACCGAATTGTGGTCGTTATCACCAAAGTGCTCATCTACCTCCAAACCTAACATCTGGCTGGTTCATTACCCAATACCAAATCCAATGTGGCTTCGTCTCATGTTGGCCTAACCCTCCTGCACACATTTGACAAAAACTGACCCATCTAAAGTACTTGAACTAAAGTGTTTCCAGTCAATGTTTGTAAAGTTAAAGATCCCCCATAACAACTACCCTGTTACTTCTGCTCCTATCCAGAATTATCTTTGCAATCCTTTCTTCTACATCTCTGGAACTTTTCAGAGGCCTATAGAAAACTCCCAACAGGGTGACCTCATCTTTCCTGTTTCTAACCTCAACCCATACTACCTCAATAGACGAGTCCTCATCAAACATCCTTTCTGCTACCGTAATACTGTCCTTGACTAACAATGCCACAACTTCCCTGATCTTATTGAAACATCTAAACCCCGGAACCTGCAACAACCATACCTGTCCCTGCTCTATCCATGTCTCCAAAGTAGCCATAACATCAAAGTCCCAGGTACCAACCCATGCTGCAAGTTCACCCACCTTATTCCAGATGCTCCTGGCATTGAAGTAGACACCTTCCTGCCTGCTGGTACACTCCTGTAACCTTGAAACCTTATTCATGACCTCACTACTCTCAACCTCCTGTGTCCTGGAGCTACAATTCAGGTTCCCATCCCCCTGCTGAATTAGTTTAAACCCTCCCAAAGAGCATTAGCAAATTTCTTCCCCAGGATATTGGTGCCCCTCTGGTTCAGTGTCGACCATCCCGTTTGTAGAGGTCCCACCTACCCGAGAATGACCCCCCAATTATCCAGGTATCTGAATCCCTCCCTCCTGCACCATCCCTGTAGCCATGTGTTCAACTGCTCGCTCTCCCTATTCGTCATCTTGCTAGCATGTGGCATGGGTAACAAACCAGAGATTATAAATCTGTTGTTTTAGCTCTAAGCTTCCACCCTAACTCCCTGAATTTCTGCCTTACATCCCCATCCCTTTTCCTACCTATGTCTTTGGTGCCTATGTGGACCACCATTTGGGGCTGGTCCCTCTCCCCGCTTAAGGATCCTGAAAACATGATCCGAGACATTACGGATCCTGGCACTTGGGAGGCAACGCACCAACCACGAGTCTCTCTTGTTCCCACAGAATCTCCTATCTGTCCCCCGAACAATCTCTATTGCCTTTTTTCGAAGACATTTTAGTCTCAACCAGCAGCATTTTTTTAATATTGTAAGGCTGTTTGTTCCACAGACCAGTCGGCCACTCAACATCTCCCCAAAAGCTGAGCTGAAATCGGTGCTCTTCTAAACATTGTAGTCTAGCCATGGACCCTGACACCGTTTTCCCTGGTTTCCTCGCAGCCAAATGAAACCTCAGGTGAATGATTGAAGGTCAGGGTTAAAATGGGCTTTTATTGAAAGATTTTGCACACAGATCTTCAGATGAAGGTAGGCTCCTCACCAGATTGTAAGTTTGTGGACCGTAGACTAAAGAGTAGCATCACCTTTTGTTTCTCTTCCACAGTGGTCTCTTTAGCCACAAAGAAGTAACACAGCTCTCAACTTGTAGGTCAAACAGCTCTCAGAGGCACTTTAAGGGCATCTGTACCTTTTTCTTCTTAGCCCCAATGATCTTTCCTCCTCTTCTAACTGCGCTCCACGATCTCCTGACGACTGATATGGCTTGTCCTTGTTGCCAGTGTAATAAGTAGGGGTGACCTGATGTGTCTCCCAACAAGAGGAAAGGTTTATTGAACTTTCATATACACACTGAGGGTCTGACAGAACAAATATCCGGGTCGACTCTCTACACCTCCCTGGCTCAAATGGACGTCCTCCTAGTCCTAAGGATGCACGTCGTCACTCCTGATGAGCCTGGCTTCCTGCGCTGCTGCTGCATAGGATCCGGCCTGATCACCTGGTCCATCAAAGATGGTCTCTTAAAGGGGTCACATTGCCACAATTACCCATTTTAGAAATATTATTGTAAATCAATGGAACCATATTCTTTTCCCAGCGAGTCATCAAACTACTTCTGAAAGAAATGGCGGAGGTGATAGTGGATGCCTTGGTGGTTATTTTCCAAACGTCGCTGGATTCCGGGGAAGTGCCGGAAGATCGGAAAGCGGCTAATGTTACGCCGTTGTTTAAGAAGGGTGCCAGGCAAAAGGCGGGGAATTATAGGCCGGTTAGTTTAACGTCTGTTGTAGGTAAAATGTTAGAATCCGTCATCAAGGAGGAAATAGCGAGGCATCTTGAGGGGAATTGTTTGATAGAGCAGACGCAGCACGGTTTCGTTAAGGGGAAGTCGTGTCTGACAAATTTATTGGAGTTCTATGAGGATGTGTCTAGGGCGGTGGATAGAGGAGAGCCGGTGGATGTGGTGTTTCTTGATTTTCAGAAGGCGTTTAACAAGGTACCTCACAAGAGGTTATTGCAGAAGGTAAGGGGGCATGGAGTTGGGGGTAGGGTGTTAGCGTGGATAGAGGATTGGTTGTCAAATAGGAGGCAGAGAGTGGGGGTTAATGGGTGCTATTCGGATTGGCGGTTGGTGACTAGTGGAGTGCCCCAGGGGTCGGTGCTGGGGCCTCAGCTATTTACCATTTATATAGATGATCTGGAGGAGGGAACCGAGTGTGTGGTGTCGAAATTTGCTGATGACACCAAGATTGGTGGAACGGCAAATTGCGCGGAGGGTGTGGCGAGTCTGCAGAAGGAGCTAGATAGGCTGGGCGAATGGGCCAGGAACTGACAAATGGAATTTAATGTTGGCAAGTGCGAGGTTGTCCACTTTGGTAGGAAGGACTATTACTTATGTGGCGAAAAACTACAGCAGGCGACGGTGCAGAGGGACCTCGGGGTCCTTGTGCATGAGTCGCAAAAACCCAGCCTGCAGGTGCAGCAGGTGGTCAGGAAGGCGAATGGGATGCTGGCCTTCATAGCGAGGGGGATTGAATATAAAAGTAGGGAGGTCTTGCTGCGGCTGTATAGGGCACTGGTGAGGCTGCAGCTGGAGTACTGTGTGCAGTTTTGGTCGCCGTACTTACGCAAGGATATTTTGGCCTTGGAGGGAGTGCAGAGGAGGTTTACTAGGCTGATACCGGAGTCGAGGGGGTTGAGCTATGAGGAGAGGCTGAATAAACTAGGCTTGTACTCGTTAGCGTTTGGAAGAATGAGGGGAGATCTCATTGAGATGTATAAGATGATGAATGGGATGGATAGGATAGAGGTGGAGAGACTCTTCCCGCTCAGAAAGGACAGTAGGACGAGGGGGCACAGCCTCAAGATAAAGGGGGGGCGGTTTAGAACGGAGTTAAGGAGGAACTTCTTCACTCAAAGGGTGGTGAATCTCTGGAATTCTCTGCCCGTTGAAGTGGTGGAGGCTGCCTCGCTAAATATTTTTAAGACGTGGGTTGATGGGTTTTTGATAAGTGAGGGGATTCAGGGTTACGGGGAGAGGGCGGGAATGTGGAACTGAGCCACGACAGATCAGCCATGATCTTATTGAATGGCGGGGCAGGCTCGAAGGGCTAGATGGCCTACTCCTGCACCTATTTCTTATGTTCTTATGTTATGTTGATTAGAAATTAAAATTTCTGGGACAATGTTTTGTTTTTGCCACTAGGTGGCACCATTTCTTTACAAACTAAGGCCTTGTTTCAAAAGCATCTTGATCACAGAATCTCGCAGCGCAGAAGAGGCCCCTCGGCCCATCGAGTCTCTCTGACACGTGAGAAACACCTGATCTACCCAGCTCATCCCATTTACTAGCACGTGGCCAAGTGCTCATCCAAAGTGCTTTTTAAAGGATGTGAGGCAACTTGCCTCCACCACCCTACTGGCAGTGCATTCCAGATTGTCACCACCCTCCTGGGTAATAAAGGTTTTCCTATCATCTCCCTAAACCTTTTGCTCCTTACCTTGAACCTGTGTCCCCCAGTGACTGACCCTTCAACTAAGGGGAACAGCCCATCCCTATCCACCCTGTCCACGCCCCTCGATCAGGTCCCCTCTTAGATTGCTTTTGTTGCAGCAGAGAAGACCGTCTATCCGAGCTGTCTTCGTAACTTAAATATTCCATCCCAGGCAACATCCTGGTGAATCTCCTTCGCAGCCCTTCCAGTTCAATCACATCCTTCCTGTAACGTGGCAACCAGAACTAATAGTTTTCTTTATTCTCCAACAAGAATGGATTTGAATCCAAATGAATTGATTTTGCTTGCATGTTGAATTTAAGCTTACATTTCGCAGAGTGCAGTGTGCTTAGCACTTGCCATCATCTTGAGCATCTCTTAGTACAGTAGCACTCATTCCCTGGTGAAATGGACCAAGCGATATCGGCAGCAGTGGGAAGTTCAGTCCACAGCTGGGCAGACATTTAGATTTTGAACTTAGCGTAGAAGTGAAATGATTGCACTGTATAATTGTAATTGGTTGGTGAGTTGATATACATTGGAAGCTATACCTGTGAGGGAGGTGATTATGGGTAAGACATACCAAACATGTTTATTTGGCTGGATAGACTAGAAACCCAGAGGAGACGTAACATACCCTTGTTACTCGTGAATCCTTCGTAGCTGATCTTCTGGACCGTCTGGAGCACGTTTTTGAGCTTGGCTCCGAGCTTTGGCTATGTCTTTACCATTGCCCAAGTAGCTGCATATAAATGGAAGTTTCTTAGAGATTAATAAATTACTTGTATGGTTATAGGTTCAGAGTCCTTGGGACATTTCACTGCGCTAAAAGGCCTGTTTAGTTTTGACTATTTTCAGTCTGTGATGCAACATTTAATGCATGATAGTCATGCAGCGAGATTTCTCCATCTCTTAAATATGGTCATACAAATAAGATATATAAAATACAGTTATGCGAATACTTATGAAAATTTATCTTCCCCGTATGCACTTAATAGAGTAATAAAATCCCTTTGTGTTGCTAGCCAATAAAAAGTAAGATGCACTAATAAAAAATGCATTTGAAATGGTTAGTCACTGTTCAGACTTCACACTTGATTGTGAATACTTGCCGAAGATCAGTACCTCTGTCTTCATGCACTCGCTGTCTTTAAAGTCTTAATTTCTGTTGTCAGTTATTCACATTATTAACTCTCCTGTTCGTTATTTAATAGAAACAGTCTGTATATGCTTGCTATCAATGGTGGAACACGATAGCTTTCTCCATTTCATATCCAGTAGCCTCCTTGGCCTGTAAGGCAGAGAATCTTGCCGCTTTATTTTCCTGTTTTCCCCATTTGTGATTGATGTTGCCTTTTGAGTAATAAACCGAAAGAGGAGACGTGTAAAAAGAGTAAAGTATGACTTCAAAATACTTCATCTCCTGATCCAAATATCACAGCTCTCTAACACCAAAACTAGACTTGATTGTGATTGATTTTTTAAAATATTTCTCCACTTAGTTTATATTTTGTAGTTGCAATGAAATCAGTAAATTAGACACTCGAAATGACCAGTATCAGCTGCTTGTTTTCAGGTGTCCTTATTTTGTAAATGTCAAAGCATTTACTGATTTTGTTTTAAATCAGTAGAATGGATACTTAATCCCAACATCTATAGTGGCAGTGAAACGATTCTACCCTTGGGATGTAATCCTGGATATAGAATTCTTTATCTGTCACGAGCTAGAAAATAAATCCCCATTTCACAATAGCTGTTTCTTTCACAACAGCTGTTGGTGCCTCATGCTCTTGTACATCATGTGCATTGAAGGTTGTCTACAATTTGGGAATGACAAGTTATTTTCTTCAAATCAATAACTTTGCAGTTTATTTAGATCTTGATGTCTGTTTTTGCTGGTGTCTATGTTTATTTTTGGATGGGAGTGCCTTTGTGTGTACAGGAATTATTCTGCTTTTTGTAGGGGGAGAGTCAGTTTCCTTGGACAGTAGCTGATGAGATCCTAGTCCGAGTTGTGTCCTCCTTACTGGTCAGCATGTGCTAACTACCCAATCCCGAGGAGAATTGGGGCAGAGCACTGGGAGTGGAAAGCTGCAAGACTGATTCGGTGAAAGTTTGGAATGGGTTTTTAAAAAAAGTCGCAAGTACTTAAGTAACAGAAACCATAAAGGAATGTGTGTTGGTAAAGGCAGGTACAGCATTGAATCCAGGAGCAAGCTGTAGATCACAACAGGGATTCATTGGCATCCAGCATTTCAGCAATGTGCTGGAATGCTGTCAAGGATTGAATCTTTATTTACATGAAGCTGCAGAGTAAAGTTCTGGCAGAGATGTTGAGGGAGCATGCGGTGCCACAGCAGAGACACTGGGCTGCCTTCACTCTGCTCAGTCAGTTAGAACTGATGCTTTCTGATGAGTGATTCCCAAAAGTGAGCTGAACGTTTCTGTACAGAATACTGTGTGCCATGATGGCAGGCAGATAAAGCCCAGGGGCTGGGGCTTTTTAGTCAGTGCTCTGCTCTCTTGGTTCCATGTTGGAGTTGTGTGATTTAATGTGTAGCCGTGGGAGGAGTTGTGTGCAAGCACTATTCGAGATGAAAGTGATTCTAGACCTTTATACTTTACAACCAATATCAGCTCATTTTGTCAACCATTCAGTTTATGAAGTGCATTCAGTTGGATATCTGATTCCTGTGATTCTATTATGTGTTTGTATTGTCTGTCTTATCCATAATTATGTCCTTGTGCTTTTATTTATCTCTTTCATGCAGCTCTGTCATTCACTTCCTCCCCATTTAGCCTAGTTATTCCCTCTGTCCTGTTACCTTGCTGGACCTGAATATTGCACTTGGTAGCTCCATGTGCATGACAGTGGGATTTGAAGAAATGAGTTGCATTTATGCCAGGAAGTAGCTCATGGTTTTCATGCTGTAAGTTGCAGGTAGCCTTGCTTGACGTTGAAGTGGGAATTCAATCGCCCTCCGCACCCGCAGTGACCAGACTGAAATTATGTTCACCAGCTTATTCGAGCATATGCAAGGGCATCTTGCGTATCTGGTGATAGCACACAAACTGCCCGCTCAGTTGCAGTTCAACATTGTTTTACATTTTCAATGAGTACAATTATTAGCATACACCAATCTCAAATTAACATGATTTGCTATTTCACTACAATTATCCAATCAAGAGTTATACTTGTACAGTGATTATGCTATCACAACAGACTCATCGGCAGTATTTATGATCTTCAACACTGTTCTATTTAAAAAGGCCAAAGGCACATCTTGTGTCTGATCAGAAAACTCCCACCCTGCTCGCTTCCCTGCCAGCAGCTGCATCTCGACTCCTTGCAATGTGCTCCTTAACCCTTACTTTCCCCTTTCAAGCATTAAGCTTAGGTCTTTGTTGTTTATTTTTAATCTGCATCTGTGACTTGATGTGGTCATAGAGGTTTACAGCATGGAAACAGGCCTTCGGCCCAACTTTGGGCAGCACTGCTGCTTCACAGCTCCAGGGACCTGGGTTCGATTCCCGCCTCAGGTCACTGTCTGTGTGGATTTTGCACGTCCTCCTTGTGTCTGCGTGGGTTTCCTCTGGGTACTCCGGTTGCCATCCACAGTCCAAAGATGTGCGGGTTAGATTAATTGGCCATGCTAAAATTGCTCCTTAGTGTCCTAAGATGCTTAGGTCAGAGGGGTTAGCGGGTGAAATATGTAGGGGTATGGGGGTCGGGCCTGGGTGGGATTGTGATTGGTGCAGACTTGATGGGCCGAAGGGTCTCTATCTGCACTGTAGGGTTCTATGATTCTCGTTCGATTGTCCAGGTTGTCCTTTTTTTTAACCACCATGCTAGTCCCAGTTGCCCATGTTTGGCCCATATCCCTCTATTCTCATCTTACTCATGTAACTGTTTAAATATTTTTTGAAAGACAGAATTGTACCCCCTCTACTCCTACCTCTGGCAGCTTATTCCAGACACTGACCACCCTCTGCGTGGAAAAAACTGTCCCTCTGGACCCTTTTGTATCTTTCCCCTCTCACCTTAAACCTACGCCCTCTAGTTTTATTCTTCCCTACCTTTGGGAAAAGATGTTGATTGTCTCGCCGATCTATGCCCCTCATTGTTTTACAGACCTCTGTAAGATCAACCCCAACAGTTGGGATGCAATTGAAATGAAGAAGTATCAAGCCCAATTACAGTTAGTATCTCTCCAAACTTGCATTGGATTTGGAAAGAAGAAATCTGTCACTAATGTTGGAAGCAGCAATTAGAAATGAGCCATTAATATTGTATTCAGTGCCACTTGTCCCCCAACTAAACTGCTACACTAAATATGCCAAAGGCAAACTTTGAGCAGGACCTGGAAACTTCATTGATTTCAATGTGTACATTCAAAACTCCATCCTTATGTGCAGTTATTTCAGTGATTTTCCCAATTCATTTATATTACTTGTCATCTGTATTCAAACCTGAAACTGATACAAATTGTTGATGCTTTGTCTTACCTGTGAAAGATTTGTGTTAAACATCTGTCTATATTGTGCTTTTGCAATGGAGTGGCAGTGATTCAATATTCATACTTTCAATATTGATACTTGATAATTCCCAAGCTGCTGCAGAATGACTTAATTTGTAGGTCACACCCATTCAGTAGTTGTTGATCATAAAGTTTAAAGTTTATTTATTAGTCCCAAGTAAGACTTAAATTAGCACTGCAATGAAGTTACTGTGAAATTCCCCTAGTCGCCACAGTCCGGCGCCTGTTCGGGTCAGTACACCTAACCAGCATGTTTTTCAGAATGTGGGAGGAAACCCATGCAGCCATGGGGAGAATGTACAAACAGACAGTGACCCAAGCCGGGAATCGAACCAAGGTCCCTGGTGCTGTGAGGCAGCAGTGCTAATCACTTGCCACGAGAAAAATGTGGGTAATGCTCACCATCTGCGAGAAAGTATCTTTCTTTCTTCATGTGCTGATGATGTTTCTGCGCACGGTCAGCAGAATTTTAGAAAACCCATTTTACAGTCTAGCACTTCCGATGTCTCAGGAACCCATTGAACCACACTCTCATCTTGAATTCCTGAAGAGTCCACTTGGGGTGGCACAGTGCTTAGCACTGCTGCCTCACAGCACCAGGGTTCGATTCCCGGCTTGGGTCACTATCTGTGCGGAATTTGCATGTTCTCCCCGTTTCTGTGTGGGTTTCCTCCGGGTGCTCCGGTTTCCTCCCACATCCTGAAAGATATGCTGGTTAGATGCATTGGCCGTGCTAAATTCCCCTTCAGTGTACCCAAACAGGGGCCAGAGTATGGCAACCAGGGGATTTTCGCAGTAACTTAATTAAAGTGTTAATGTAAGCTTACTAATAAATAAACTTTTAAAAACTAAGGATCCTCACATGGGTCCTCAGTAATTTGCGTCTACATGCTGTCCCCAGGCAGCATTGTCTGAAAAGAGTTTCCAAGCACTGACAATGTCAGCTCCTTCAGTTTATTATTGTTCTTATTTGTAAACCACATTTTTAATGGAGTTTAGCTCAGTTAACCGAACAGCTGGTTTGTGATGCAAAGTAGCGCCAACAGTGTGGGTTCAATCCCCGTACTGGCTGAGGCGATCCATGACACCTCCACATTCTTAACCTTGCCCTTCGCTTGAGTGTGGTGACAGCTTAAATCACCAGCTGTCAGCTCACCCCCTCAAAGGAGAGAGCAGCCTCTGGTTACCTTTACTGTATTGAGCACAGTTCTGGCCTCCAGACTATAAAAAAAAATCCAGGACCACTGCAGATGAGAGTAAAACCGAGAGTTCTGCCAACCAAGAACAACTGAACAGGCTGGGGATCTGTTTTTGAAAAGGCTGGAGGCAAACTGATAGAGGTCTTTAAAATTCTGATTATTTGAGAGAATAGCTGCAAAGACTGTTTTGCCTTGTGGGACAAGTGCAAAACTAGGGTCATGAATATGATGTTGTCCCCAGAAATCTAATAGAATAATAGAATGAATTGAATGAGGAACTCAAGACCATGAGCATTGTTGAGGTGATTGATATAGATGCAATTAAAGGGGAGTTAAATCGGTTGATGAGGGAACGGGGAATAGCAAGCTGTGCTGATGGGGTGAGATGAAGAGAGATGGGATGGGTCTAATGTGGACCACTTATGCCTGTTGTTGGGCTTTGAATTCTCTATGTAATTATGTTTTGAATCATGGAAGATTTTGATTAAGTGAGGAAAAATTATTTTAAGTAACAGAAGGGACAGAAACCAGGTGACAGCCAATTGACAAAAGAACTGAAGGTGAGGTGAGAACTTTTTTTAATGCAATGAGTTGTGAAGATCTGGAATGCACTGTCCGAAAGGCTTGTGAAAGATAATTCCATAATAACTTTCAAAAGGCAGGTAGATAAATAGTTGAAAAATATTTACAAGGTGCTTTGGGAAAGGCTATAGGGGTGAGTGATTGGAGAGTGGGCTAATTAGATATCTTTAAAAGAACTCACACAGGACCACAATGGATCAAATGGCCTCCTATGCAGTGTGGTTCTATGAAATACTTCTTTAACCAAATGTATTTAAAACCAACAAAATGGAGTTTGCCTTCAGCCAGTTTGTATGAGCGCTGAGCTGCATTAATGTAAAGCTCACCAAGGTATACTTGGTGTTACTTAAGGAGACATGAAAATGTCTGGCATTAGCATCAGGGCTTGAATATTTTTGTGTAAGAAAGAGATCCAGTGAAACTGGACCATTCGTTGGTTAGTCCTTTCAGTAGAAGATAAGGTGTAAAAGGACACAAGGTTGGATGAATGCTTAAGTTAGAATTTTATCTGTGGCTAGACCTGGATATCATGAGGCTTGGACTGATTAGTGACACATAGAAGATCAGAGAAGGAGGAGGCCATTTGGCCCTTCGAGTCAGCTTCGCCATTCATCATGATCATGGCTGATCATCCAACTCAATAGCCGAGTCCTGCTTTCTCCTTATAACCTTTGATCCTATTCGCCCCAAGTGCTATATCCAGCTGCCTCTTGAACACGTTTTTGGCATCAACAACTTGCTGTGATAATGAATACCACAGGCTCACCACTCTGGGTGAAGAAATGTCTCTGTTCTAAATGGTCTACACTGAATCCTCAGACTGTGACCTCCAGCCCCCGCCCTCCATTCTGGACTGTACCACCATCGGAAACATCTACCCTGTCTAATCCTGTTCTCTGAAATCCCTCTGTCTGAACTCCAGCGAAAACAATCCTAACCCACTCAATCTCTCCTTATACATCAGTCCCGCCATCTCTGGAATCAGCCTGGCCAACCTTTGCTGCACTCCCATGAGAGCAAGAGCATCCTTCCTCAGAAAAGGAGACCGAAACCATTCACACTATTCTAGGTGTGGCCTCACCAAAGCCCTATATAATTGCAACAACACATCCCTAATCCTATACTCAAAACCTCTTGTAATGAAGGCCAACATACCATTTGTTTTCTTTACCACCTGCTGCACCTGCATGCTTACCTTCAGTGACTGGTGCACAAGGACACCCAGGTCCCACTGTACACTGCCCTCTCCCAATTTACAGCCAGTCAGATAGTAATCTGCCTTCTTGTTTTTGCTTCCAAAGCGAATAACCTCACATTTATCCAAATTATACTGCATCTGTCATTGATTTGCCACTCATCCAAGTGTCCAGATCATGCTAAAGGATCTTTGCATCCTTGTCACAGTTTACCCTCTCACCCAACTTGGTATCACCTGCAAACTTTGAGATGTTACGTTTTGTTCCCTCATCCAAATCATGAATAAATATTGTGGATAGCTAGGTCCCAGCACTGATCCCTGTGGCACCCCACTAATTACAGACTATCAATTTGAAAAGGACCATTAATTCCTACTCTTTGTTTCCCTTCTGGCAACCAGTTTTCTCTCCATCTCAATACTCTTTCCCCAGTCACATGATTTAATCTTAGTCGATCATCTCTTATGCGGGACTTTGTCAAACACTTTCTACAAGTCCAAATATATCATATTGACTGGTTCCCCCGTCAATTCTACCAGTTACATCTTCAAAGAGCTCCAACAGATTTATCCAGTGTGATTTCCCCTTCATAAATCCATGCTGACTCTGTCTGATCCTGCCACTGCTTTCTAAATGCTCTGCTATAAAGTCCTTGATGATAGATGTGAGAATTTTTCCCTACTACTGATGTTAGGCTTTCTGGTCTATGAAACCTCAATAGCATTCCCATCACATGTCTGCCAAGTAATGTCCATCTCCAACATGAGTAGTCTAATCATCTTTCCTTGACATTAAATGGCATTACCATCACTGAATTAGCATCAGCATCCTGGGCGGTATTATTGACCAGAAACTTAACTGGATCTTAAAAATAGCAAAATACCATGAATGCTGGAATTCTGAAATGAAAACAGAAAATGCGGGGAAAATCTTAGCAAGTTTGGTAGCATCTGTGGAAAGAGAAACAGTGTTAATACTTCAGAGTCAAGTAGAGGGAAAACTGTGGTTTGTAAACTCTTTAAGAGGAGTTGCAGCAAAATAAGTCCAGGATGGGTGGGAGCTGAGAAGAGATTTGACAACAATGCTGAAGAAGTCAAAAGGAGAGAGATGCCCTGGTAGTTTTGTGATCCTCTCTATCACCTTTGTCCTTCTAAGACATGGATGATGTTTGTTTCTCTCATACTGTGGGACGAAGCATCCTCTCCAGAGGAGGAGGTGGATATGGAGGTATGGCAGCAGGCAGGGCTTTCAGTACTCAAATAGCTCAGTTGGTATTCTCTTTCCAGGTGCTTTCCTTGCTGCAAGGAAGCCGGTGGTTTTTTCAAGCTCAAATAATGGCCATTAATTAACTACCACTGATCAGAAACCTAACTTGACCAGACATACACATTACATAGCTGCAAGAAGAAGATCAGAGAATGCAAGTAACTTGCCCTCTTGATTCCCAAAAGTCTGTCACCTACTGACATGGTACAAGTCAGGTGTGTGATGATGATGAGTGCTTTCTACTTGCCTGGATGTGTTGCATCTCCAACAAAACTGAAGAAGCTCAACACCATCCAGGACAAAGGAAACTGCTTGATTGGCACCACATTAAACATTCACTGCCTTCACCAGTGGCAGTAGTGTGTACCATTTACAAGCTGGACTGCAGCAACTCACCATGGCTGCTTCAACAGCACCTTCCAAACGCACAACTTCTATCACCTCGGATCAAGAGCAACAGAAGGATAAGATCACTACCACCTGCAAGTTCTGTTTCCAAATCACGCACCAACCTGACTTTGAACTATATTGCTGCTGCTTCACTGTCGCTTGGACAAAGTATCTGGAACTCAGTTCCCAACAGCCCTATGGATGTGCCTGTGGCACATGGACTGCAACAATCCAAGAAGGTAGCTCATTACCACCTTCTCAAGGGCAACAAATGTTGGTCTTGACAGTGACACTGAGTCATAGAATCCCTTACAGTGCAGAAGGAGGCCATTCAGCCCACTGTCCCTGCACCACCCAGGCCCTATCCCCGTAACTCCACACATTTATCCTGTTAAGCCCCTGACACCAAAGGCCAATTTAGTATGGCCAATCCATCTAACCAAGAACAATTTTTATAAGTGAACTCAAGTAATAGGAAAAGACAGACAATCACGTTCACAGAAAAGGCTTCATGCTTTTAAGTGGGATTTGAAGTTTAAGAAAAGTGATACAGTTTGCTGCCAGTAGATGGTGGTGGCATTCTTTGCAGCTACTGTTGTATTGGATGGTGACAAGGTGCATTTAGAGATAACTCTGAGCGACTGCAAGAATATCACATCAGGGCATTGCAAGGTGTATTATGCAGTCTGATATTAATTAGTTTTACTGAATAGATTTACTGTTCTTCATTTTAAATTTGATGCGCAGTGTTCCTTCCAGGAATATTGCAGCCGTTTAACTCTGCAGCATGAATGCTGTTTTACTTGGCTAAAATGTTCATGCCTTTCTCCATTTCAGGAAGTGGGTCATTATGAATGTTATTAGGAAAGGGTCATATTCCCCTACAATTAAAATATTGTGCACTGGTATGTTCGCAGTACCTCATTTTGTGTCAATAATAGTAACCCTGAGGTTGGAAGAAGTGGATTGTTGCCTGGAAATCAGCTTTCCAAGGACTGCAATTGCCTGTCTTTTTGAAATGATAGGAGACAGACATGCACCGAAGTCACTTTGTGACTTTGCGACTAAGATCAAGCCCGAGATCAGGTGGAATGCTTGTTCTTGTCAGCTTGGATCTGGCATGTCTTTTCCGTGGGACCATGAATTGGAATGCGTTTGATTTGACTTGTTTCTTCAGGGCAAGCAAGGAAGTGGATTAAGGGCTTGCCCTGTCCACTCTGTGCATGGGCTTTGCCACTGAGAAAGGAATAACGTTCTTTAAAAAGGCATTTTATGTTGCAGTATTCATTTATGATCTTTACTGAGTCTGAGGGTTTTCATTACTTCTTGTATAAAAGATAAAATTAAAGTTGCCATCGTCCATAGGCCCCTCTCCCCTTTGAGGGGAAGAGCTGTCTGGTGGTGGTTTTAACCCGTAGCTCACCGCACCTCAGGTGAGGGGCAAGGTTGAAAAGACAGGGCCTTCATGAATAATTTCAGCCGCTATGGGAATTGAACCTGTGCTGTTGGTTTCGCTCTGCATCACAAACTGAAGGAGCCGGAATGGACAGAATCCTGCTCTTCTCAGAACCTGAACCCTATGGTGAATTGTTTTAGAAAACGGGCTGCTCATAAATAATGACTGCAACTCTAATTTGAACCAATTAATTTTTTGAAAAGTTGCCCAATTTTAAATCAAGTAAGGGAAGTCACAGTAATGCACATTTTCTTTTTGTTTTCGCTTATCCTGAATGCAAGGCTGTGGCTCAGTCGGCCGCACTCTCACTTCTGATTGGCTGTGGCTCAGTCGGCCGCACTCTCACTTGTGTTTGGCTGTGGCTCAGTGGGTCGCACTCACCTTTGGCTGTGGCTCAGTGAGCTGCACTCCCCATTGGCTATGGTTCACGTTCTCACCTTGGATTTGGAAGATTTGGTCTTCGAGGTGGCACAGCGGTCAGCACTGCTGCCTCACAGCGCCAGGGACCCGAGTTCAATTCCGGCCTTGGGTGACTGTGTGAAGTTTGCACGTTTTCCCCGTGTCTGTGTGGCTTTTTTCCGCGCGCTCCAGCGTCCTCCCACAGTCCAAAAATGCATTGGTTAGGTGGCTTGGCCATGCTAAATTATCCCATAGTGTCCGAAAATGTGGAGGTTAGGTGGGATGAGCAGGGTAAGTACGTGGGGCGGGCCTGGGTAGGATGCTCTGTCAGAGAGTTGATGCCAACTCAATGGCCTTCTGCACTGTAGGGATTCAATTCTACGAAGATCCATTTCAGAGACTGGAGCACACACTGATCCTCCAGTGCAGTACTTTGGGAGTGTTACATTATTGTTGATGGCATCTTTTGGAAGAGATGTTAAATCAAGGCCCTGTCAGGTACACACAAAGGCACCCTGGCCAAGTTTATTCTTAACCAATAGTGCGAGAGCACAGGTTATCCAGTTGTTATTGCTTTTTGTGAAGCTCAACGTCCTGCAAATTGGCTGCCACATTTCCTACACTACAGTCATGACAGCACTTAAAAGTAGCTTGTTAGTCCCCAGCTGGTGAAAAATGTGATAGAAATGGGAGTTCTTCTTCAATAAAAATGCTGTACAGCAGCTGGGTTCAGTGTCAGACCTTGCTGGTTTCAGATTTATTTTATTTGCAGACTTTGTTTTTGAAGCAAATTGGTTTTATTTACACCGACAAAATATGCAAAGAGTACATTGGTATACCAAAGATAGTTGATTCAATATCAAGTGTGACTGATATTCTGAGGGGAATTGCACTTGTTGCACTTGGTACTAGATGGGAGAAGCTACATTTTGTTGTGATTCTCTTTCAGCAAGCAGAGGGAGTTGATAGAGATAGTTATATATATAATACAATACTGCAATCCCCTGGTTTGACAATAGTTTGTGATGGGGAGAGATTCAGAAAGGAGAAGACATCTAGGTTGAGTTTGCGCAAAACTTCCATCTCGGCCTTAAATGGGAGATCAGTTTTTTTGAGCTCTGTCCTGGTCACAGGATATTTCCACTTCTGGGAGCGTCTTTCAGCATCCACCCAGTCAAATCCCATCAGGACCTTGGATGATTCAATGAGATCATCCCTCATTCTTTCAAATTCCAGTGGTTTACTTCTAATGCTATTATATTGTCAACTGAATCTATACAAAGTACTCCAGATGTTTTCACCTGTTCAGATGTAGCAAAACTTCCCAACTTTTATATTCCATTTCCCTTGCAGTAACCAGCAACACTCTATTTGCCTTATGATTCATGCACCAAGACACCCAGATCTTTCTGTACCATTGAGCTCTACAATCTTTAACTCTTTTAATAATATGCTGCTTTTCTATTCTTCCTGCCAAAGTGAACAATTTCACATTTTCCTGCATTGTACTTCAGCTGACAAGTATTTGCCACCTCATTTAAGGAGTCTGCAAAAAGCTAGAGATAGTAGATTTTGCTATTATCTTCGTAGCTTTCTCTCCTACTTGGTATCATCAGCAAATTTAGCAACCATGCGTTCAGTCTCTTCACCCAAGTTATTGATATAGATTGTAAACAGTTGAGGCTCGAGCACTGATCCCTGTAACAGATTGCCAACCTGAAAATTACCCAAATATCCCTGCTGTCTGCTTTTTATTCGCTGACCAATCCTCGATCCATTGCAAGTATGTTACCTGCCTACACAATGAAATTCTATTTTGCACAACAGCCTTGGATTTCCAAAAGGCATTTGATAAGGTGGCACATCAAAGTGTGCCGTGACTACAGGCTCCCCTTTGTTCACGTTACGTGTTCCTTCCTCCAAGATGTCTAATAAATTAGTCATTCACAATTTCCCTTTCACAAAACCATGCTAACTATCTGATTGCACTAAGATTTTCTAAACCCTGCTATAATCTTCTCAGTAATGGGTTCAATAATTTTTCCTATTACTGATGTTGTGTGATGAGCCAGTAGTTTCCTGTACTTCCCTTCTGACTCTCTTCTTGAACAAAAGAGTTGTGTTTGCTATTTTCTAATCTGATGGGACCTTTTCAGAATCTGGAGAACTTTGGAAAATTGCAATCGATGCGTCGACTATCTCAGCAACCATTCTCTAAGCCATTTTTAACTCTGCTCACAGTCTGTATTGAGGACAAGACCATAATGTTTGGTACAGTGAGGCCTGATGCTTTACAACAGAAGCAAATGTCAGTGCCTGATTATTGGTTAAAAAAAAAACACTGTTATAACATATCATCTATTATTTTATCAAGATATTGGAAGAAGACATTAAATTACCATTTTATACTGTTACTAATCTCAACTCATCATTACACAAACAGGTAATTGAATTTGGAAGCCTATGTCTATGTTTAAGTCCAATATTTTCACTGTGGACATAAATTTCTCTCCATCCAATATCTTTCCCTGCAGGTGGTTGCGAATGCTGTGGCAGCTCTCTCTGAGATTAGTGAATCCCATCCAAACAGTAACCTGCTTGACCTCAATCCTCAGAACATTAATAAACTCATCACCGCTCTCAATGAATGCACCGAGTGGGGTCAGATCTTCATACTTGACTGCCTGTCAAACTACAACCCCAAGGATGAGCGCGAGGCACAGAGGTGAGCTCGCACCTGAGGCGCTGGCTGTGAAAGTTCAGTCGAAACCACTAATAAATCTATTACTAGCCGGTAACAATAGCTGGATGTGGTGGGAAGAAGGTTTTCACAAGGACGGTTCATAGTGCGTCATGTGAAGCTATTAATCAAAATTCTGAAGATCATGACTGACAATCTGTTTCAATTTAATCCTTTCTTTTTTATTCTGTCCTGCCCCAAGGCTACACCTTCCTTGCTGTCATCATATCTCACAAGTCAGGAGGCTTATGGGATTGGCAGTGGAACCAGATGGTCCATTGTTTCGAATTCATCACTGCAATCCCACGTTACTGAGTCCACTGTCGTTGTAACCCTATTTCTGCATCATTACTTTTAGCATTTGTTCAGATCTGTTATACGTAGAGATGGTTGTTCCTGTTCACAATAATGTGTGCTAAATGTTCTCCGTAAATTTATCCTGACGTGTTGATGTAAGTGATGGTTAGTTTGCACAAGGATCAGTGATGTTCTTTTCCCCAATGGCTATTATGGTGGTGTTTTCATTTTTCACTTGGACTTAATGGTTTAAATGCTTGTGCCAAATTCTTTGTGATTTGTTTTGAGTACTCAAGTGCAGGTGAAATCATAATTGCGTTGTTAGTTTTGAATTGTGACCTGCAGTGAGCCACTGAGATTGTTGTTGGGCTCTAATGCTGAGTGTTGCAGTGTAATAAAGAAGTATGCATTCTGTCTCCAATATGATTAAGATCTCTCCTTGAGAGTTGTTCATTATGATGAAGCTCCACACACAGTTATAGGGAAGGAATGTCCATTGGCAGAGAGAACTATACTAAAAATATTTTGCACTGAGGTGGTGCAATCACTTTGGGCCTCCTTTCCTCTGACCTTCTCTGTTGATATTATTGACTGAGAGGAGCTGTTTGTATGCCTGAGAGACCATTCATTTAAATTGAGTGGAGAGGGTTGTAACTTCAGATTAGTCTGGGAGCCAGTTCAGAGCTGACAGAGCCTGAAAACATGGTGTAAGTTCATTACACTCTGCATTTTGCCAGTCATCTGTTCTTTTAGGCTTGGTTAGTTACAAATTGATTCGCATCCCAATCCAAATTAGATATCATGGTTTAGCTTCAAACTGCAGGTGTCCAAAGTTTAACAACACTTTTTCTTTCCTTTTCAGTATTTGTGAGCGTGTGACCCCACGACTTTCTCATGCTAACTCTGCAGTTGTCCTCTCAGCTGTTAAAGTGCTGATGAAATTTATTGAGCTTCTTCCTAAGGATTCCGAATATTACAACACGATTCTGAAGAAGCTCGCTCCTCCTCTTGTCACCTTGCTATCTGGGGAACCAGAGGTCCAATATGTCGCTTTGAGAAATATCAACCTTATCGTACAGAAGAGGTGAGTCTTGAGTTTGTATGTGTGGGGTGTGGTTGCTGCAAGATTGTGTTTCTTGCACCATTTGTAGATTCCTGCCTATCAATTTTCCTTCCTGTCCCAGTGCTTCCTGATCCCGCTCTTGCTTCCTGGTACTACCAGAACCAGCAGTCCTCCCTTTCCTTTACATCGGATCTCCAGGTACACCAGTGGACTGTGCTGAACTTTCCCCTGGCCTTCTCGACCCTCAGTATTGCAGACTCTGTCATTTCTTCGCCTCTGCCCCCTACAAAACTGACCTAGAGTGCTCCTGACCAGACAACAATGAAGTGTTGAGGTGAACAAAGTTTGTTCATTTCACAGCAATTAGATGTGTTGTTGCTTTAAAGGAAAACAGCTCCATTGTAACAAAGTAGCATTGTGCCTTAATGTGGTCGAACCCTGAAGTCCTCATCAAATTATTACGTATACCTCCATCTAGCATGCAGATTCTCACTTTCTTTAGATGCAAAATAGTCTCATCGTCTGTGTAACTCTCAGCTGACCCCTGAATTTGGCAACACATACTGATCTCCAAATTTCCCCAACATCAGGATACAAAATCTCTTTTTCCTGCTGTTAGCTCGGATTGAAAAACTAGAGCACAAACAGGCCGTTCGGCCCACAAGTTGCACCGATGATACCCCTACCTACTAGGCTTACCTATAACCCTCAATTCTATTAAGTCCCATGTACTCATCCAGAAGTCTCTTAAGACCTTATCGAATTTGCCTCCACCACCACCGACGGCAGCCGATTCCACTCACCCACTATCCTCTGAGTGGAAAAATTTACCCCTGATATCTTCTCTGTACCTACTCCTCAGCACCTTAAACCTGTGTCCTCTCGCAGCAACCATTTCAGCCCTGAGAATCCACCTGATCTATACCTGTCAATATCTTATACACTTCTATCAGGTCACTTCTCATCCTTCGTCTCTCTAAGGAGAAAAGACCAAGCTCTCTCAATCTATCCTCATAAGGCATGTCACCCAATCCAGGCAACATCCTTGTAAATCTCCTCTGCACCCTTTCAATAGCTTCCACATGCCTCCTGTAATGAGGTGACATCTGCCCCAGAAGAGGTCCCAATGATCCAAGAACATGAATCCCTGCCCTCTGCTCCAGTCCCTCAGCCACGCATTCATCCTCCACCTCATTCCATTCCTGCTGTCACTTTCCCATGACACAGGCAGCAATCCCGAGATTACTACCTTTGAGTTTCTCCTTCTCAACAGTCTACCTAACTGTCTATATTCGCTTTTTATAACCCTTTCCCTCTTCCTACCCATGTCAACGGTACCAATATGTACCACTACCTCTGGCTCCTCTCCCTCCCACCTCAGGATTTCTAGGACGCAACCAGAGACATCCCAGATACTGGCACCAGGGAGGCAAACCACCATCCGAGACTTCCGTCTGCCTCCGCAAAATCGCCTGTCCGATCCCCTCACTGTAGAATCCCCGATTAATACTGCCTTCCTCCTCCTTTCCTTAGCCCTCTGAGTTACAGGGCCGGAGTCTGCTCCAGAGACACGGCCACTGCTGGTTTTCCCAGGTGAGCTGTCCCCTCCAGCAGTTCTCAGAGTACTTATTGTGAAGGGGCACATCCACTGATGTGCTGTCTATCACCCGAGCTTTCGCTTTCCTGACCATTACCCACTTGTCTGCCTCCCGTGGCCTCGGTGTGACCACCTGTCGGTAGCTCCTGTCTATCACCTCCTCGTTTTCCCTAACCAGACGAAGATCCGAGAGCTGCAATTCCAGTTCTCTAACACAGTCCCTTAGGAACCGCAGCTCAACACACCCAGCACACCTCACACTCATAGTTTCTCTTTTTTTTGAAGGGGACGAAAAGTAATTAAGAATTAAACTTGCCCTGCCTCGCCCTTTTTGCCTAAGCCCGATGAGCCAAAGCCCTTTAGCTCTCACTCTGCTCCCAGCTCACTCTGCGCCCGCTCTCAGCGCTGTCTGCTGTATAGAGTGGCCTGCTCTTTAAACCTCCTGCTCACCACTGGCCTGCACAGCCTCTAGAAAAAAAAACTCAACCTCCCAGAATCTCCTGCAGCTGACTTCTGCTTCCCTTTTTTTAAAAAAAGAAAAACCCGTGAAAAAAAAACAGAATAAATAAATAAATAAAACACCAGTACTTTGGGTACTCTCAGCACTCCTGCTCAGACAGTCAGGACTGGCTGTCTCATCCCTAAAGCTATCCTGGCAGAGATGAGCTGAGTCAGCATAGGTTGGGGATTAAGTCTAAATCCTTTCTGGTTGGTATGTTCACCGACACAGAGCATATGCACTGAACGATTAGCTACTGATGGCCAGCCTCCAGATCAGAGCTACTGTTCTCTTGCTGCTTTGACACAGGCCAAGAGGCTTCCACATCAGTTCTCCACTTTCTACACCCCTCACTCTCTAACAAACAGTAAATTGCTCAACCGTGTGAAATATGCACAACAAAGCACATCTTTTCAAAGATGCTGTCATTTGAAAGAAAATTGCATGTGGACCTTTTTTAGGGCTTCACCCAGTGATAGCTCTGAATGGTTCCAACTGAAGCATGACTATTCTTCCCTCTTCGATCCTGTTGCACATTTCTACTACTAGGCTTCTAAGATTGCTTTTTGTCTGTAATTTTTATTCTGTGCGTGCTTTGGCCATTCTTAGTCTGGGAACTGAATTGAATGCTCAGAACACACTGAGCTGGCAGGCAATTATAAATAGACCATCTTGCAGAAACAGTTACGGTGTCTGATTTATTTAAACCATCTAATGCCAGAAGTATCAGTATATTCTACACTTAACTTCTCTTTAATTTTTCCTTAATCATTTACAACAGTAATTGTGCGTGACCCTGATAACATGGACCCTTGGGAATAACGAACAAACAGTTTTCATATTTAAAAATAATTAACACCTATGCCTCATTAAGAATTTGAAGGATACGAGCAGAATTTTTTAAAATGTTATTCTTTTTTGCAGTTTGTATTTATTGGATAACAGAGAGAATTCCCCTGATCCCATTTAAAATAGTGCATTGGTATCAGTTGGTCTACTCCCAAGAAGGCAGATGAGGGTTTCAGGTTAATGTCTTAGTTGAAAGATAGTATCTCCGATAATGTAGCACTCCCTCACTACTGTACCACAGTGTCAACTGATATTCCATGCATAAGCCTCTGAGATGGGAGTCAATTGCAACCTTCTGACCTAAATGAGCCATGACTAGCTTTGAACAGGTTTCTACAATCATTAACGTCATAGCAATTACCATTGACCAGAAACTATCTGGACCAGATATCTAAGTACTGTGCTACAAGAGCAGCTCAGGTCCCTGGTGCGTAACTCGCCAGCTGACTCCCCAAAGCCAGCCCGCCATCTGCAAGACGAGAGTCGGAATGTGATGGAATATTTGCTGGATGAGAGCAGCTCCAATAACATTTGAAGAAGCTCAACACTGTCCAAGACACAGCAGACTGCTTGATTGGCACTGCATTTCCCACCTTAAACACTCATTCTCTCCACCACTGACGCAGAGTGGCAGCACTATGCCATCTACAAGACGGACTGCAGCAACTTGCCGAGGTTCCTTTGACAGCATCTTTCAAAGCTGTTTTCTCTATCATCCATGAGAAAGACAGCTGATGCATGGGAGTACCACCACCTACACGTTCCCCTCAAGTGACTCACCATTGTGACTTGGAACTATATTGCCAATTCTTCACTGTCACTGGGTCAAAATCCTGGAACTCCCTCCCTAGTGGCATTCTGGATGTACCTACAACACATGGGACTGCAACAGTTCAAGTAGGCATTTCACCATCACCACCTTGAAGGAAATTCGGGGTGGGTAATAAATGCTGGCTTTATCAGTCAAGGTCACATCCCAAGAACAAATAATATATTGTCAACCTATGCCTGTAACAGGCATCTGAGAGTTAAACAGGAAGTACCCTGGTGGTTCATCCATGCTTTCCTTCAGCTGAGTCCTTTTATCAGCAGTATCTCATACAAAGTACCGCTGACTCAAAATTGGAATTTGGTGATTGGGGAATTATGAGCAACTGGTAAATTTGAGAGTGATAATACACAGCGTTACAATAAATCAAATTAATCATTCAGGATAGTAAGGACTCAGGTTATTTCCTCAAGTTTCTTAATGCTAATATACAAAGTCAGTGTGCAGATGAAGTGAGGAAAATCCATGATCAGTGATGATAGTAAGGTGACAGTGCCAGTGCATCCATGGGATGACGAAAAAGGGTAATTTTGTAACAAAAGATGTATTTGTTAATTTTCAGGCCTGAAATTCTGAAGCAGGAGATAAAGGTGTTCTTTGTGAAATACAATGATCCAATCTATGTGAAACTGGAGAAACTAGACATCATGATCCGTCTGGCCTCTCAGGCTAACATCGCCCAGGTCAGTGCCTGTTCCTCGCCTGTTCCAAAACAATAAGGAAGCACATTGCTACTGTCTCTGTGGTAGGAAGAGAAAGGGGTTAAGTTTTAAAACTGCAAGATGTGTCCCAAAATGGAAAAGAAAAGCTTGCCTGAATTTTTCATGCAAGTAAATTTATTTCAAATCGATTTGGAGGAAACCATTCAGTTGTGTCAATACCAGCTCTGCACTGGAGGTTATTTATAGATCCTGGCTACACCAAAAATACTCGATTGCTTTTGTTAGAATGTGTTTAATCATTCCAATTACCTTATTGAGTAAGTCAGTGCCAGTTTATTCCTCTTTGATCAGCAAGACCCCTGCGATGTTCAAAATTGTTACCTTACTCGTCGACCCATTATTTCTCTGTGGTCTATCTGAATGGGGACATGCTTGCATGGCTCCACATCTCCACAGCCTGGGCAGCCATGGTGTCTTCAATAGTGGACTACCTTTGAGCTCACGTCATCGTGCCAGTCAACTCTGGTGTTTGCCAAAATGCAATCCCCAACTGTATGCTACTCCTTGCTGATATTGTTGAGATAGGAAATGCATTCAGGTGTCCACTGTTGATGCCCAGGGTCTCCTGCTTTGTCATCTTCCTCAATCCTGTGACCACAGCTGCTCAATACTTATATCAGATGGGTCAGAGTTTCTTAACAGTTGAGCCTCAGGAAAATCAAAGCCATTGCTTCCAAATCTTTGCATTTTTTGCATTGACGCCATCCCTCTCCGTACAATCTCACTTGGATTAATTAAAATGCTCATGACCTCTGTGGTCTGTTGAACTGGGCCATCTCCAGTTTGGTGTCAAAACTGCTTGCTTCCATCACTGCAGTATTTTCTGCCATTGTCCCTGCCTTAGCCCCATTATCAATGGAAACCTTTATCCACAGAGTTTTCTCCAGTATCATGAGTTCAGCCCTCCCACAAAATGCAATTTGTACAAAACCATGCTGCCTGATTTTCTGTCTTGCACAAAGACCTGAGCTCATCACCCTCTGTTTTAGCTGACTTCCATTGGTTTCGTATCCCCAAGATATCAAATTTAAAATCCTCGTCTAAAAATGATTTAATAGTCTTTCCTCACCCTAACCTTTGCAGCTTTCTTCAGCTCTGTATCCCCCCCTCATGCCCTCTGATTCTGACATTATGTAATCTGGCCTTTTCAATACAGCAGTATGCCTGTGCCGGGGCCTTCAACTCTTCTTGGTCTTCCGTTAGATTATCTTGAAAAGTGCTCACAAATGTTTGAAATAGTCATGGCCATCCTTTAGAATTGCGACGTATCGCTTCAGTCCACCTGAGCTGGTTGGATCAGTTGGTGAGAAGTCAGTGTGAGCCGTATTGTGCCAGTAACACAGAGTTTGATTCCTGTTCCAGTTGGGGTGCGTTTGGGACCTAATTCCTTGTTTTAACAAAAAAGTGATAAAGATGTTCAAAATCATCAGCGGACTGGACAGAATAGCTAGGAATAAACTGTTCCCACTTGTAACAGGATCAAGAAGAGATTTGATGTGATTTGCAAAAGAAGCAAATATGATGTGAGAGAAAAGTTTTTCACTCAGTGAGTGGTTTTGGGTCTGGAATGCACTGCCTAGTAGTGTGGCAGAGGCAGGTTCAATCGAGGTATTCAAGAGGGTATTAGACAATTATTTCAATAGAAACGATTTGCAGGGGTATGAGGGAAAGGCAGGAGAATATCTCTGTTAAGATACTTGCTTGGAGAGCCGATGCAGACATAATTATAACAATAACACTTTATGAAGCATTCTAAGCAGCTCTTACATGCTGTAACTCTGCCCACACTCCAGGGAGAACTCCAGCTCTCCCAACCTCTGACCCCTTAAGTAGCAATAACGTGACCACTCAGCCCCCTTCTCCTTCGTAATGGGCCAAATGGCCGCCTCCTGCACCGCAATGGGCCAAATGAGAGTGTGATACAGGCTGATACGATGGAGGAGGTAGATGTTCTGAGGGAAGAAGTATTAGCAACTTTGAAAAACCTGAGGGTCAGTAAGTCCCCTGGGCCAGGTGGGATACATCCTAGGATACTTTGGGAGGCAAGAAGTGAGATTGTGGAGCCTTTTGCTTTGATCTTTGGGTCCTCACTGTCCACGGGGATTGTGCCAGAGGACTGGAGAGTGGTGAATGTTGTTCCTCTCTTCAAGAAAGGAAATAGGAATGACCCTGGTAACCATAGGCCAGTTAGTCTTCGGTGGTCACTAGGTTAATGGAGAGGGTCCTGAGAAATAGGATTTATGACCATGTGGAAAGATGCAGCTTAATCTGGGATAGTCAGCACAGATTCGTGAAGTGTAAGTCTTGCCTTAGAAATTTGATTGAATTCTTTGAGGAGGTAACTAAGTGTGTCGATGAAGGAGAGTGGGTGATGCTGCATACATGGATTTCAGTAAGATGTTTGATAAAGTTCCCTATGGTAAGCTCATGAAGAAAGTAAGGAAGAGTGGGAAAGAAGGAAATTTGGCCGATTGGATAAGTAACTGACTGTCTCACAGAAGACAGAGAGTGATGGTGGAGGAAGAATTTTCGGACTGGAGGCCAATTACCGGTGGTGTACCATAGGGATTACTGCTGGTCCTCTGCTATTTGTGATTTTTATCAATGACTTGGAAGAGGGGGCTGAAGGATGAGTTTGTAAATTTGCTGATGACACCAAGATTGGTGGAGTAGTGGACGAGGCGAAGGGCTCTTGTAGACTGCAAAAAGACATTGATAGGATGCAGAGCTGGGCTGAAAATTGGCAGATGGAGTTTAACCCTGACAAAGTGTGAGGTAATTTATTTTGGTAGGATAAACTTGAATGCGGATTACAGGGTCAACAGCAGGGTTCTGAGGAATGTGGAGGAACAGAGAGATCTTGGGATTCATATCCACAGATCTCTGAAGGTTGCCACTCAAGTGGATAGAGCTGCGAAGAAGGCTTATAGTGTGTTAGAGTTTATTAACAGTGGGTTTGAGTTTAAGAGCCGTCTGGTTATGCTGCAACTATACCAGACGTTGGTGCGACCACATTTGGAATACTGTGTGCAGTTCTGGTCACCTCACTATAAGAAGGATGTGGAAGCATTGGAGAGAGTGCAGAGGACATTTACCAGGATGCTGCCTGGTTTAGAGGGTAGATCTTATGAGGAAAGGTTGAGGGAGCTGAGGCTTTTCTCTTTGGAGCGGAGGAGGATGAGAGGCGACTTAATAGAAGTTTATAAGATGATGAGGGAGATAAGATAGAGTGGATGTGCAGAGACTGTTCCCTTGGGTGGATGTAGCTGTTACTAGGGGGCATAACTTTAAGGTTCATAGTTGGAGATATAGGAGGGATGTCTAGATAGGCTGGGCGAATGGGCCAGGAAATGGCAAATGGAATTTAATGTTGGCAAGTGTGAGGTGGTCCACTTTGGTAGGAATAATGGTAGGAAGGACTATTACTTACGGGGCGAAAAACTGCAGCAGGCGGTGGTGCAGAGGGACCTCGGGGTCCTTGTGCATGAGTCGCAAAAACCCAGCTTGCAGGTGCAGCAGGTGGTCAGGAAGGCGAATGGGATGCAGGCCTTCATAGCGAGGGGGATTGAATATAAAAGTAGGGAGGTCTTGCTGCAGCTGTATAGGGCATTGGTGAGGCCGCAGCTGGAGTACTGTGTGCAGTTTTGGGCGCCGCACATGCGCAAAGATATTTTGGCCTTGGAGGGAGTGCAGAGGAGGTTTACTAGGCTGATACCGGAGTTGAGGGGGTTGAGCTATGAGGAGAGGCTGAATAAACTAGGCTTGTACTCGTTAGAGTTTAGAAGATTGAGGGGAGATCTCATTGAGACGTATAAGATGATGAATGGGATGGATAGGATAGAGGTGGAGAGACTCTTCCCGCTCAAAAAAGACAGTAGGACTAGGGGGCACAGCCTCAAGATAAAGGGGGAGCGGTTTAGAACGGAGTTGAGGAGGAACTTCTTCACTCAATCTCTGGAATTCTCTGCCCGTTGAAGTGGTGGAGGCTGCCTCGCTAAATATATTTAAGACGCGGGTTGATGGGTTTTTGATAAGAGAGGGGATTAAGGGTTATGGGGAGAGGGCGGGAAGGTGGAACTGAGCCACGACAGATCAGCCATGATCTTATTGAATGGCGGGGCAGGCTTGAAGGGCTAGATGGCCTACTCCTGCTCCTATTTCTTATGTTCTAAGGCAGGCTGTTTACTCAGAGTGGTTGAGGTGTGGAATACACTGCCTGCTGTGATAGTGGAGTCGGACACTTTAGGAACTTTTAGGCAGTTATTGGATAGGCACATGGAGCACATCAGAATGATAGGGAGTGGGCTAGCTTGATCTTGGGTTCGGACATAGCTTGGCACAACATCGAGGGTCAGAGGGCCTGTACTGTTCTATGTTTCTAAATGGCAGCCTCCTGCACCATAAAAATTCTGTGGTTGAATAGTGCAAGTTATTTGGAAAGATTATGGGTCTAAATGTGAACTGATTGATTTGGCAACAGTGTCTGTGACAGTGTTGTTCCTCATTTAAAATAGTTTCAAGACAGGAGTAACGAGAGTTTCAATAATAGCAGTAGCTAACCTGATCCGTCCCTTCAACTCACCTATAATCACTTCTTGCCTTGAGCTCCTTTAAGATGTAAAACCAGCTGTTCCAGGTTTATATAGTGCTATTGTCATTCATACATTCAGAAGAGTAATTAATCCCCAAACACAGATTTTTGTCTGGAATGTTCCTTGTGCACTGGTGAGGTTTGAAATGTGGAGAGTGCAGTGCCTTTGTACAAAGATTCTGCAAGTCCAGGCTTGTTGGATATGCTAATTAATTTCCATCCATTCCAATCATCGTGTGGTTGTGAAAAGCATGAATCAGAGAAGCAAACTGATTCAGCAGATGATTAATAACAGTAGAAAATATATCCAGGAATCAAACCATCATTGTAACTCCTACAGAACAAATATTAGCCCTTCAAATGCTGTTTAGACTTTTGAGCGTCCTGACAAGCTTTGCTGCCTGTAACATGGTAACAAGGTTTGTTTAATGAGGGCATGCAGCTCTGAATCAAAAGGTAATATGCATCTGGGTAAAAATGAGCAGCCTTGCCTTTGTAGTTACCAACTGAGGAGTTCTGTCTGATGTTCTAGGGTGAATGAAGAGATCATATCACCTTGTTTACCTGGTATACAGTGTGTGCTGATAATCATCAGAGTTCAATGCTGTTGTGATTGTTAATCCCAATTCACAAACTGTAATTGTTTCCTCAACTAATTCATGTTTTCGTCTCCAGTGTAGCATTGAGTTGCGCAGTTGTGAAGTAGGGTTGGATAGGAACAGAGTTAGAAATCACGAGTGCCACTATTTGCTTAACTGATGGCTTTATTAAAAATAACTCACTAACAAGCAAGGCATGCTCTGCAAAACTGCAGAAGCTAACTCCCCTTTTGATTCACTGTTCCTTTGCTCGCTGATGTATTGGCTCCTGATCTGCCCTTCAGTTCGAAAGTTCACATTCTTATGTCCAAAGATGTGTGGGTTAGGTGGATTGGCCAAGCTCAATTGCCCCTTAGTGTCCTGGGATGCGTAGGTTCAAGGGATTAGCAGGTAAAAATGTAGGGATGTGGGGATAGGCCTGGGTGGGATTGTGGTTGGTGCAGACTCAATGGGCCGAATGGTCTCTTTCTGCACTGTAGGGTTTCTATGGTTCAGAGGGCCTCCCGGGCCTAACCCTTCCCCATCTCTGTAACCTCCTTCTGCCTTAACCTTGCTCCAAATCTGATTTTTTTTTGTGCATTGTCCACATAATTTCACCACACTATTGGCACCTGTGCCTTTAGCTGCCTCAGCCCCAGAGGCTGCAATTCCATTCTGCATTATTTTTGCCCCTCTCTTCTAAGATTCTGTTTAAATCTATCACTTTGACAAGCTATTTGACTGTCTTCTCCTTTGGCTCTGCCAGCTGCTGTCCTTGGTGAAGAAGAAATTTGATGGAGGTATTCATAGCAAAAACTGTTCCCATTGGTGGAAAGATAGAGAACGAAAGGGCACAGATTTGAGATAATTAACAAGAGAAACAATAGTGACATGAGGAAAATAATTTTATGCAGCAAGTGGCTCAGAGCTGGAATGCACTGTGTGAGGGTGTGGTGGAGGCAGGTTCATTTGAGACATTCAGAAGAGAATTGAATCATTAGCTGAGAAGGAAAAATATACAGGGCTCGGGAATAAGACAGGATTGGCACTAAATGAACTCTTCCTGCAGAGGGCCAGCATAGACCTTGGATTGAAATGCCTCCCCAATTGCTTGTTGCACCTACATGCTAACTTCCTGCATTTCTTGTATTAACACACCCAAGTTCTTTTGTACATCAACGCTTCCAAGTTTCATGTCATTTAAAACATATCCCACTTACGTATTCTTAGAATCCACATGAAGAACTTCATACTTCTACGTTATTCTCTATCTAGAACATAAAAACTTAAGAACTGGAGCAGGAGTTGGCCCCTTGAGTAAGATCATGGCTGATCTTTTCGTGGACTCAGCTCCAATTACCTCCCTGCTCACCATAACCCTTAATTCCTTTATTGTTCAAAAATCTGTCTATGTTTGCCATCAACCAGGTAGCCTCAACTGCTTCACTGGGTAGGGAGTATCACAGATCACAACTCTTTGGGTGAAGAAGTTCCTCCTCAACTCAGTCCTAAATCTGCTGCCCCTTATTTTGAGGCTATGTCTACTAGTTCGAGTTTTACCCACCAATGGAAACAACCACCCTGCTTCTATCTTATCTATTCCCTTATAATTTTATACGTTTTTATGAGATTTCCGCCATCATTCTTCTAAATTTCAATGAGTGTAGTTACAGTCAACTCAGTCTCTTCTCATAAGCCAACCCTCTCAACTCTGGAATCGACCGAGTGACTCTCCTCTGCACCCCCTGTAGTGCCAATATATCCTTTCCCAAGTAAGGAGAATCAAAGCTGTACACAGTCGTCTACTTACCAATACATTTCTCTGGTATGAATTTCTTAATTTCCTCTGTTTTTTGCCCCTAGATTACCATCTATTTTGTGATGCACTTGCAAAATATTGATTCAAACTTTTGCCATTTCATTCTCCTTGATAATTTTTCCTGCCTCTGCTTCCAAGGTACCGATGTTTACTTCAGCTGTTCGTGCACAATGTTACTCATGCACTCGTCCTTAGCTCTTTGTAGCCTTTGTGTCCTGCCGACAACGTACTTTTCTACTTAGCTTTGTATCATCAAACTTGGATACCTTGCTGTCTGTCTCATTATGTCATTATTGTAGATTGTAAATAGCTGAGACTCCAGTACCAATCCTTGCGGCACTCCTCTACCGCTTGCAAGTGTCTCATTTATGTCCATTTTCTGCCTTCTGTCAGTTAACCAACTCTTTTTCCATGCTAATGTATAACCCACAATTCCATCAGCCCTGGTTTTATTCACCTTTTATCTTTTGGAAATCTAGGTATACTACACTTAACCCATTATCTACCATATTACTTAAATCCTCAGGAAACACCAATCAATTTGTTGAATCGACTTTCCCTTCAGTTAAACCATGTTCACTTGTTCTAATTATTATATGATTTTGTAAGCATTTTGTTCTGGCTTTAATAATAGATTCTAGCATCTTCCCAGTGACTGATGGCACAAGCCATGATGTCTCAACTTGAAATGCTGGTTTGTGTATAGTTTTAGTTTGGAATGGTGTGAGAAGTTGCATGAAACTCCCCATGAGAGCAACCAACCCAATTGTTATGTAACAATTACTAAAGACTACTTATTAAACTAAAGAAATACACATGACTAGGACTATAACACTCTTAAAACAATTAAATATATGAACGACTAAACACAATTTATATAGAAATTGCCCCTTGTTCCAAAATACATACATCTTGTGATCCTTAAGAATTCCCCGTTCCCAGAAAACATCCAAGCTAAATAAATCAAATCCAGCTTATAGTTACCACACAAGTCTGGGAAACATCTTTCCCTGGTCCAGCAAATATTCTTAAATTGTCTTTGCACTACCTTGGCTCCTCCACTGATCTCTTAGTCATCTTGGTAAGTTGCTTCCTGATGATAGCTATTTTCATCTGATTCTGCTAATTTCGTTACTGGGAAAGGGAAAGGTCGTATCCCATCATCCCCTTTGAATGCTAGCTGCTTTTCTCACTTGGCAGGTTTTTAACCTATTGCTGGGCAGATCCATAACACTGATGTCAGGCTAACTTTTCTTTCCCCTCTCCTTCCTCTTGAAAAGTGGTGTAACATTTGCCAACTTTCAATCTGATGGGACCATTCCTCATTCTAAGGAATTTTGAAAATCATATTTAGCGTATTTGCTACCACTTGCAGCTCTCTCTTTTGGAACCAGTGCATAGGCCATCAGAGCCCAGGGATTTGTCTAATTTTAGCCTTTTAAATGTCTCCAATGCTCTTTGGTATGAATTTCCTCACTTTTTAGTCTCTAGGTGATCGATTCCTGTTAGGCAATTTGTCTGCGTCTCCACAGTTGGAGACATAAAATATTTATTCAATGCCTTTGCCATTTCCTCATTCTTCATGTTCATATCTCCTGTCTCTGCTTCTAATGTTTACTTCAGCTACTTGTATACTTATCAGTGCTCTTACAATAATTTTTATATTTCTGAAAGATTTACTCTTCTTCAATTTTTTTCCCTGTTTTCCTCAGCTGTTCAGTGGCCCTTTGATTTCTATAAACACTTTGAATCCTCAGACTTTCTACTGATATTTGCAAAATTGTAAGCCTCTTCCTTTAATACTATCCTCACCTCTTCAGTCATAGGTGGATCTTTTTTGCTGAGTTTTTGTTTTTCAGTGGAATGTATTTTTGTTGAACATTTTGAATCATTTCTTTAAATGAGCAGTGGGAAACATTTATTGCTATAACTTATAATCTTTTCATCCAATTAACCTTCACCAGTTCTCTCATCATACCTATATAATTGGGCGGCATGTTGGCAGAGTGGTTAGCACTCTTGCCTCACAGTGCCAGGGATCCGGGTTTGATTCCTGGCTTGGATGAATGTCTGTGCGGAGTCTGTATGTTCTCCCCATGTTTGCGTGGGTTTCCTCTGGATGCTCTGAACAGTCGGAAAGACTTACTGGTTACGTACATCGGCCGTACTAAGTTGTCTCTCAGTATACCCGAAGAGGTGCTGGAGTGTGGTGACTGGGGGATTTTCACACTAACTTCATTGCAGTGTTAATGTAATCCTACTTGTGATGCTAATAAATAAACTTAGCAAAACTTTAAGTTTAAGATGCTTGTTTTGTGATTGGCATATGTCACTTATTATGGGTAAAAATGACTCCCTAATCCTACCATTCTAGGCCTGACTAAAGATGGTTTGTTTTGAATTTAGTGTGGCTGAAGGCATTTCTGTGCTTAGCCATGTTGGTTGCAAAAAAACTAATCTGGCAGGCTTTGTTGAGTTTAAAAGAAAGGGGGATTAGTTTTTATTGAGTTCAAAAGCCCACCGGGTAAAAATATGAATATGTTTGAAAAGGTAAACCTGTGTCTTACTTTTGCAGCATGCACGCACACAGATTTGCTAACTATACAGTATGTAGTTCAAAATTCAATGCAAAAAGGAAAAGGAGTTTACACTCTGAGTAATTTGTTGGTGTCTGTGGCTGAAGCAGATTTTTCTCCACTGCAGTCGGAGTTCTGGGAGCGGAAGCCAGAGGCTATTTATTTTCAAAACGTTATTCATCTTTTTCTGAAGTTGACAGTTTTTGCAGCTGACATTCTTTTGATGAAAAATTCTCTCTTCTGGATTTTAGACTAGAATGAGGATAGGGTCTTGACTTGAGGGAGAAGGGAAGGGAGAAACCATTATTTTCCTACTGACGGATTTTTACAAACTACTGTTCAGCTTGCATGCTGTAATTGACTTCAAAAATGTTTATTCCAGTCACATGTCCTCCCTCCCCATAATGATTTAAAAGATATTTGTCTGGCTAATGTCCCATGATATATAACATCCCACCAAATAGCTTCTGAATGATTCACTATCTATCCCAAGAGAGGAAAGCCACCTTTCCATATTGCTATTGTCCTGGTCTACACCCTATCTCCATTGAGGAGTAACCTTTGTAGAAGAGAAAGTGTGACATCCAACAAAGTTTCAGTAAATCTTTTTGAACTAAGCCTTGACAGTAGCAAGTACGAAATTCCATTAAAGGATGGTGTGACATGCCTGAACTGTAATTCACACTGGATCTTTCAGAAACTGGTCAATTTATAATCTGAGATGTCGTGTGACTTGTGACAGCCATCTTAAATCGGTGCCTTTTCAATATGTTTGATCAGTCGATAAAATTACAAATTAATTTTATTCACACACAGGTATATCATTGTGACGGTTTCAAACTTAACATGGAATTCAGCAGTACTGAGATCATTACTTCCCAGTTAATCTATTACTGTGACATTACTCATTAACCGTGTTTCATTTCAGGAAGAAGGATAGCTTTATCCTAGTTGATTCTACAATGTATTGCTCTAAGAAACGATCTGTCACACCGCTGTACAAATTCATCATCTAGACCACTTTTACCAATTTGATTATCCCAGTCTATATCAACTTTCAAGTCATAATCATTACATTGCCCTTGTTACAGGTTTCAATATTTTTTTGTCCAGTGGTCTATCAAATGGTATAAATACTCTTAAAGAGCTTATGAACTCTTTCCACCAATGTTTTCTGATTCATGCTATTTCTAATCTTCACCCATACCTATCTGCTTCATGGCAGGAGAAGGAATGGCTCTTGTCGTAAAGATTGCTGTCAAGGTATTACTGAGAAAGGATCTGGCCTTAAGATTTTTTTCTTTGGAAAGTTGTCCTTTGACAACAATTTTCAAACCCACAACTGCTCCAACCCAGAAGGACCAGGAGAGCAGATAAATGGGAACGCCACCACCTGCAAGTTCCCCTCCAAGTCACTCACCATCCTGACTTGTAAATATATCGCCATTCATTAACTTTTGCTGGATCACAGCACTGTGGGTGTACCTGACCACGTGGCCGACAGAGTTCAACGGCAGCTCGACATCACCACCTCAACGACAATTAGGGATAGGCAATAAGTGCTAATCTAGCCAGCAGTACCCACATCTTGTAAATCTTAAAAAAATCTTCTGAGGCCAGATCCTTTCTCACCACTGCCTTTATGTCATACTTTACTATCAGGGCTGCCCGCCTGCTTTGCCATTCTGCCTGTCACCTGATGCCACCTCGGCTGGAAGGGCTTTCTGAGGTAAGAGGGCACCCTGGTCTCTCCGTTCTCCTCATTGCTGTTTGATAGCATTAGTCCAGGGCTGTTTGGCCGTGGTCTCTTATCTACACTTAATTATTGTTGCCTCAGGAAAAGGGAAACAAGCCCAAATGTTGTCTCCATGACTCCATTTGGGGTTGCAAACCATGGTTTTGGAACCCCTGATCTTGAATGTAGTCGTCATAGGGTTAATTTCATTGTTCTATTTTCAATATCCAGATGATGAAAATAGAATTGGAGATTGATATTTATACACTTATAATCGTAAAAAGTAAATTACAAACATGCACCTTCAAAGCAAATGGCCAGAGTTTTATTCTGCTCCTACAACTAAGATCACAGGTGAATTCCCAATTATTGACCAACACATGAATGCAATTAAACAGCTAATCTACATTAAGATAACTGTACAGAGTTAGCTGGCATCGAAAAGAACATGGCTGGTTCTTGCTGCTAATACTGTTCCAAGACATCTACTGGTCATGTCACTGTGGACGTTGTGATGCTTGATGTGGTAGATAAGCTTGCTGGCATGACCGTAAGTCTTGCACATTAAAATCAAACAAGTGGAGGTGCCTGAAATCTAATGTGCCTTCAAGACAGCATAGAAAATGGAAATGCCAGACTTTTGGGGGGATCAAAAAGGCTTCCTTAAAAAAAGGCTGTGTAGTAAGTTCTGAAATTTAAGGACTACGTTGCCACAATTCAGTCAACCGTAATTAGAAAACGGTGAAAGAAATTGAGTCAACACAGAACTGAAGCTTATAAGTGATCCTTCTTTGAACAAAGAAGTCTGTTGCAGTATTTTCAATGGTACATTATTCACTTTAACTTGTGAATAGGACATCAATCCTGCTTTTACTTAATGCATGCAATACCTTTCTACTGCATGCTTATAAAAATTCCTCATTCTGTTTACTCAGCCTCCAGTGAACAATGACAGGGCACATGTCACAAGTTGTTAGAAGAGTTTATGTATCAGGACCTGATAGAAGTGAGCTTGTACTGCTACCCTGGAAATTTGGGTTTGGATTTCTCCCATGTGTGTGCTAACTCTGCATACTCAGTTAATGGTAGGGTGTTGGGGAGAGTTACAGAACAAAGAGATCTAGGGGTACATGTTCGTAACTCCTTGAAAGTGAGTCACAGGTGGACAGTGGTGAAGAAAGCATTTGGCATGCTTGGTTTCATGGGTCAGAACATTGAATACAGGAGCTGGAACATCTTGTTGAAGTTGTACAGGACATTGGTAAAGCCACACTTGGAATCCTGTGTACAATTCTGGTCACCCTATGATAGAAAGGATATTATTAAACTAGAAAGAGTGCAGAAAAGATTGACTAGGATGCTACCGTGACTTGATGGGTTGAGTTATGAGGAGAGGCTGGATAGACTGGGACTTTTTTCTCTTGAGTGTAGGAGGTTGAGGGGTGATCTTACGGAGGTCTATAAAATAATGAGGGGCACAGATCAGCTAGATAGTCCGTATCTCTTCCCAAAGGTAGGGGAGTCTAAAACTAGATGGCGTAAGTTTAAGGTGAGAGGGAAGAGATGCAAAAGCGTCCGGAGGAGTTATTTTTCATAGAGTGCGGTGAGTATCTGGAACAAGCTGCCAGAGATAGTGGTAGAGGCAGGTACGATTTTTCTTTTAAAAAGCATTTAGATAGTTACATGAGTAAAATGGGTATAGAGGGGCATGGGCCAAATGCGGCCAATTGGGACTAGCTTAGGGGTTTAAAAAAAAAGGCGGCATGGACAAGTTGGGCTGAAGGGCCTGTTTCCGTGCTGTAAACCTCTATGACTCTATTGTTTACTGTCATATTTTACCATGTAGTCTCATGTTGCATCTGTGTAGGGGATGGGAGACTTTGCACACTAAAACCTCATGAAGTGCTCACTGGCATACAGCATTATTTCTACTGATTATTTCAGCCCTGATTCATTTCAGTAATACTCTGCCAGTTTTCTAATTCAGGAGAAAAAAGACCCAGTCTGTCCATGCTTCCCTGATGAGCAAAACCTTGAATTTCTGGTAACTTACTGATAAATCTTTATTTGCACACTCTCTTCCTGTCTATTTTATAAAATGGTGATGAGAACTGGACTTAGTAGTTCAAAATGCAGTATACTAAAGGGTTAATGCAGTTTTGCATAACTCCTCTCTCCAATAATTCTGCCTGTCTAAAAATAAACCTTTCTGCTCGTCTTGCTTTTTTATGGCTTTATTAATTGGCTTTTGGTAATTTGTGTGTATTGTACTCCCAGATCCCATTGCCTCACAACCCATTTAGATTCTTATTTTCCAAGTAATATGGAACTTTATTTTTATTACCAAGATGTAATATCTTTCATTTGTATTTGTTGAAATTCATTTGCCAATTAAATGTTCATTCTGCAAATTTATTAATGTTGTCTTGTAAAATCCCTACTGTGCGAAGGAAGCCATTCAGCCCACCGAGTCTGCATTGGCTCCCTGAGAGAGTTTCTTACCCTGGCCCTGATCCCTGTAACCCTGCACATTTATCATGGCATTTCCCTACACATTTTGGAACTGTGGGAAGAAACCGGAGCACCTGGAATAAATCCACGCAAACGTGGGAAGAACGTGCAAACTCCAGACAAACAGTAACCCAAGGCCGGAATTGAACCTGGTTCCCTTGAGCTGTGCAGCAGCAATGCTAACTACTGTGCCACCGTCCCCTCAATTTGGTTCTTCCACAAAATTTAGAAATTATATTTTTGATTTCAATGGTCATATAATTAATACAAATCACTGGCCATGGTGGTCTTAACACTGATCCTTGTTGGACCCCGTTTTCCACCATGCTGCCATTCTAAATAGCTGTCCTTTTTCTCATCTCTCCACTTTCTGTTTTACAAAAGAACAAAAACAGCCCGGGAAACAGGCCCTTCGGCCCAACGAGTCCGCGCTGTCATTTTAACATTACCAGTTCCCCCCTGCACCCATGACCCTTATCTATGCTTATGGCATTCCACATTGAGGGAAAACTAATTTAGGGACAACTTATTACTTCCAATCAGCCTAATAGCACATCTTTGGGGTGTGGGAGGAAACCGGAGCACCCGGAGAAAACCCACATAAGCACGGGGAGAATGCGCAAACTCCCACAGACACCGGCCCAAATCCATGTGTCAGCTCAGCAAACAGTGATAGTCACTGAGCTGTCGTGTTGCTCAGCATCTGGTCCAGTTCAAGCACACACTAACGACGTGAAGTACTAGGCTACTCTCGAACATCCAAGAGCAGCCCTTGTACGACCCATCGCGTGTATGCCCCTCGTCGGACAACAAGGCGGATCGACTTAAAACCTGTGAATTAAAAGAGAAAAACATTAGTATCATTCCACATCCTTATACATTACCAGGGACGTCCCAATGCTAATGAACCTTATTTAAAACAATTTCCTATATCCTCTCATCTCCAACCCACTCATGTGCCTGTCTAAGTAACTCTTAAACAACTCCAGCGTACCTGCCTCCACCACCTTGCTTGGCAGAGCATTCCATACCCCCACTACCCTCTGTGTGAAAAACCTCCCTCTAATATCCGTGTTATACCTCTCCCCCCTCACCCTAAGCCCGTGGCCCCTCGTACTGTGCGTTTCTAACATAGGAAATAGCTTACCACTGTTTACTCTATCTATACCCTTCATAATCTTATATACCTCTATTAGATCCCCCCTCAGTCGCCGTCTTTCAGGGGAAAACAGCCCCAATTTGCTCAATCTTTCCTCATAACCCAGTCCTTCCATACCAGGCAACATCCTGGTAAACCTCCTCTGCACTCTCTCCAGAGTCTCCACGTCCTTCCGGTAGTAAGGCGACCAGAAGTGGACGCAGTACTCCAAATGCGGCCTAACCAACGTTCTGTACAACTGCAACATTAGACTCCAGCTCTCATACTCTAAACCCCTTCCTGTGAAGGCTAACATACCATAAGCTTTCTTCACAACCTTCTCCACTTGTACTGCCACCTTCAAAGACTTGTGCACTTGAACCCCCAGGTCCCGCTGTGTTTCTATACTCTTTATAGGCTTACCCTTTATCATATAACTCTCCCCTACATTATTCCGGCCAAAATGCATCACCTCACATTTATCTGGATTAAACTCCATTTGCCATATATCTGCCCAATATACCAGCCTATCTATATCCTGTTGTATTGCCAGACACTGCTCCTCACTGCCCACCAATCCAGCCATCTTAGTGTCATCTGCAAATTTGCTGATCACACCACTTACTCCCTCTTCCAAGTCATTTATACGTACTCCAAAATTTTACTGTCAAACTCTCCCCTTGTCTCCACGTGCTTTGATATTCATTTATGTGGAGCCCTGTTCGAAATGTAGATAATTTACATCTACCATTTTACTCTTATTCCCTCTTAATGCTACAAAGAATTGTGAGATTGGTCAAGAAAGACCTTGCTTTTAAAATCAATGCTGACAATTCATTTTTATTTTTGGTTTCTAGTTTTTTTTTCAGGTTTCTCCTTTTATAGGCGTTCTGTTTTTCCAACCGCTGATGTTTTGCTGACGAACCTGTAGATCTCTGGGCATGCCTATCTTCCTCAAATACATGTATAATGTTAACTACCCACTAGATCATTGGCACTCTACCCTTTTCTAGTGAATGATAAAATATGTAATATAATTTCTTTGCTGTTTCTCCTGTGGATTCTTTGAAATTACGCAGGTTCAATCCCCCTGGCTGCAGCCTTTGTTCCCTGTTGAGTTTGATCAATTTATTTACTATTTTTCTTCTATTTTAAATATGGTTCTAACCGTTTCTAATCCAATCGTCCGCTGTTTGGAAGTTGACCATATCAGTCTCCTCAGTAAATATTGTAAGCAGAGTTTTTATTTAATACGTCTTTAATTTTGCTCTCTTTGCCTATGATTTCGCATTGAACATTGCTTACTGACCCTATTCTTATGGCTTTCTATGTGATTTCCGACTGTAGAATATTTTAATGCTTTGTTCTATTTAATAATTTAATGTAGTAGTTTCTCTTTGCCTTCCTGTTTTTTCACATTGCTGCCCTGGTTTTTGTATTTACTCTTGTTATGCTCTTTCCTGGTATTCATGTCCTTAATGTCTTTGTTCTCAATTCTCCCATTGTCTTTATTCATCCATGGTGTCTTATTAATGTTTAGATATTTTTAAGCTGGGTATAGTTTTCCTGGGCTATGTTGTACATCATTTTAAATATTTTCCATTATTTGTCAATATTATTCTTTCCATACTCAGCTCTTCAAAATTAGCTCCCCGTAACCTATTTGGTTGCCTCAATGCTTACATCCTTCTTGTTATCCTAAACAGTATTATATTATAGTTGCTACTGCCTAGATGTTCCTTTATGTTTACTACTTTCTTTTTCTCTGGTTCATTACCCATTATTTGACCAAGTGGCAAATCCTTCTCTGTTGACCATCCTTGGGTTAGAAAGGAGTCCTGAACACGTGTAGGAACTACAGACATCCCCTGAACCCCTTTATCCAGCCCTTCTATCAAATTCATTTCAGAGTAATTGAAGCTTCATGATAGTTGTTACTCTGTTGTTTTAGCTTATTTCCTTAATGTTTTTGTATATTTCTTTATCCACTTTCCTTCACTCTTCAGTGGTTTATATATTGTGATTGATCCTTTCTTATATAGTTCGGTCCACATGGATTCTGTTCTGCTGATGGCTCTTGTATTTTTCTTCTATCTTTTCATGTTGTACTGCACCTCCATCTTTCCCCTCTATCTTTTTAAAACATATTATGCCCTGCAATTTTTAATTCCCAGTCCTGAGTTTTCTCTCACTATGTTTCTCTATGTGGTTCTTGCAGTTTCCCAGTTAAACTTTAGTTAGAGTAAAGCCATTGCCTTTCTCTCTTTCCCCAGGACAAGTTCCTAGCCTTGCTACCAATTCCAGCCCACACTCTTGGTCCCACATGAATATTATTGTTTATAACCTTGGCCTCCTATTCAACCCCGAGCTGAACTTTCAAACCTAGGTCTTCTTCATTACAGACCACTGACTAAAATCATCCTAAGATAACCTGCCTCGCTTCAGTTTCAATCTTTCTGCTCCTGAAATTGTCATCCATGCTATTTTGTTTCCAGATTCAGCCAATGTTCTCCTCACTGGCCTTTTACCCTTTACTCCATAAACTTGAGTTCATCCAAACCTCCCATGCTGTCCATCTGTTATTCTGCAGCAAACTCTGACTCGATGCTCCTGTTCTTATTGGTCAACGTTGACTCTCGTAAGTCCATTGCCTCCAATTAAAAGAAAAATTGCAAGTGTGTTTAAATCCTTTTATGACCAAGCTCACCGTCCAGCCCTGCAACAAAATTTTACATTTATATAACACCTTTAATGTCATAAAAGAATGCCACAGAAATCTGTTTCTCTAACTGTAGCCTTTTGTGTAACCTGCACCCTTCCTCCCATCCTGATCATTGGTGACTACAACTGTCCAACTCGTGCTCTGGAATACTCTCCCCAAACCCCTGTTTTTACATCTCATTTTGCTCCTTTAAAAACCACTTCCTTGATTTGGTTCACCCTTCCTCATAGCTCCATCTTTAGTGAAGCTTATTTTTCTTCGCAGTTCTGTGAAACACCTAGGGACGTTCTTAGATTGAAGAAGCTATATAAATACTTGTTAATTATGGGTTTCTGCTGTACTTGCAGCTGAGTCTAAATCTACTTTAAACTCTTAGCTGTTTTCATGACATAAGACTTGTGTTAAAAGTTTGTTTAAAAGCCATTGCAGAATCATAGAATCCCTACAGTACAGAAAGGGGCTATTCAGCCCATTGAGTTTATACTGACCATATCCCACCCAGGCCCTATTTACCTTGCTAATCCCCCTGACGCTAGGGTCTATTTAGTATGGCCAGTCAAGCTAACCACATCTTTGGACTGTGGGTGGAAACCGGAGCACCTGGAGGAAACCCACGCAGGGGAGAAAGTGCAAACTCCACACAGGCAGTGATCCAAGGCCGGAATTGAACCTGGGTTCCTAGCAGTGTGAGGCAGCAGTGCTAACCACTGTGCCACAGTAATGCCCATCATGGATCTGAAATTCCTTCTCATGTATATATTCAATTGTCTCTTGAAAATTATTACTGATTCTTATTATTTCATAAGAAGAATAATCAGATTGCAAGTATCAAGGAGATACTTTGGCATGAATGTAGTGATGAGGCTGACCTTATTAAGGCTGTAGAGAGATAAGTTGTGACAAATAAATATAGCTTGTGAAGCAATGACCACAGTGCAGTGCCCAGAACAGGGGACCCAAGGCAAAATACTTTTTGTGGAACCATGTATGGTAGGCACGACTGACACGCAGCTATAGCAAATTCGGGACTGGGAATTAAACATTGCAGGGTACAACATTTTTTTAAAAGCGGGGAAGCACAGTAGAAAATAAAAGGCAGTAGAAAAATATGACAGACCTTTGCAGGACAAGTTTGTTAAAAGGCTAGTATTTATGATTCATGTAGTGTTACCTACATGAATCATAGTCCTCATGAGAGCCTATACTATATCTTTGTAAAACAAGCCCCGATATGAATTATCTGGAATGTTTCAGTTCACCTCCTGTACTACTTTGAGGTGTTAATTTTTTTCATGGGTTGGTTATAGTCTGGTACTGGTTAGAGGTTATAAACTTTGGTAGAAAGTTGCTAATGTTGGGATCATACTACCAAAACTTGTTGGCAAAGTGTCTTCTATAAGCTGTGTATTGACACAGATCAGGAGACATTTCTTTCAGTAGTTATCTCTGTTCCATTGTCCTTGTCAAGTTTTATAGCAAGTATTCCTGTGGATAAGCGTATTCGTACAAAACAAATGGAAGAAGAGGTGAATGTATTTTTGCAACAAATTTTCATAATCTGGGATGTACTTCCTGAAATAATGGGAATCAATAATAGTTTTATTTAGAGACAATTCCTTCTTGCACATGAGAAGGAATTTCAGGTTTATGATGAAAGTGCAGGAGAGTGTGACTGACTAAATAGGTCTTAACTAATTGCATTTCTGTAGCTAGCACCTTTAACATTGTAAAACATCTCAGGGCAGTTCACAGGAGCATAATCAAACAACATTTAATATGAGCCAGGTTAGGGCAGGTGAGGTAAGTTTACAAAGCATCATAAAAGAGAAAAGAAAAGCAGCGATTTAGGGAGGGCTTTCCATAGTTTGAGTCGTAAACAGCTGAAAATGCTGTTTGAAACATTGTCGAGTGGTTAAAATCAGGAATGTGCAAGAAGCTAGAGTCGAAGGGACACAGTACATAGAACAGTACAGTACAGGCTCTTCGACCCTCAGTGTTGTGCCGAGCTATGTCCAAACCCATGATCAAGCTATCCCACTCTGTAATTCTGGTGTGCTCCATGTGCCTATCCAATAACCGCTTGAAAGTTCCTAATGTGTCTGACTCCACTATCACAGCAGACAGTGTATTCCACAACCCCAACCACTCTCCGAGTAAAGAACCTACCTCAGACATCCGTCCTACATCCCCCACCACGAACATTATGGTTATGCCCCCCAGTAACATCTACATCCACCCAAGGAAATAGTCTCTGAACGTCCATTCTATCTATCCCCTTTGTCATCTTATAAACTTCTATTAAGTCGCCGCTCATTCTCCTCTGCTCTAAAGAGAAAAGCCCAAGCTCCCTCAACCTTTCCTCGTAAGACCTACCCTCCAAACCAGGCAGCATCCGGTTAAATCTCCTCCGCACCCTATCCAGTGCTTCAACATCCTTCTTAAAGCGAGGTGACCAGAACTGCACAGAATATTCCAAATGTGACCTCACCAAGGTCCTGTATAACCCCACGGCTCTTAAACTCAGACCTCCTGTTAATAAACGCTAACACGCTATAAGCCTTCTTCATGGCTCTATCCTCTTGAGTGGCAACCTTCAGAGATCTGTGGATATGAACCCCAAGATCTCTCTGTTCCTCCACATTCCTCAGAACCCTGCTGTTGACCCTGTAATCCACGTTCAAGTTTGTCCTACCAACATGAATCACCTCGCACTTATCAGGGTTAAACTCCATCTGCCACTTTTCGGTCCAGCTCTGCATCCTATCGATGTCTCTTTGCAGTCTGCGAGAGCCCTTCACCTCATCCACTACTCCACCGATCTTGGTGTCATCACTAAATTTACTAACCCACCCTTTAGCCCCTTTTCCAAGTCATTGATAAAAATCACAAATAGCAGAGGACCCAGCACTGATCCCTGTGGTACACCACTGGTAACTGGCATCCAGTCTGAAAATTTTCCCTCCACCACCATCCTCTGTCTTCTATGAGGTAGCTAATCGGCCAAATTTCCTTCTCTTCCACACCTCCTTAGTTTCTTTATGAGCCTACCATGGGGAAATCTTATCAAACGCCTTACTAAAATTCCCGTATACGACATCAGCTGCTTTACCTCCATTTACACACCAAGTTGCCTCTCAAAGAATTCAATCAAATTTGTGATGCAAGACTTACCCCTCATGAATCTGTGCTGACTATCCTGGATTAAGCTGCGTCTTTCCAAATGGAAAGATATCCTGGAGGTTGTAGGGTGGAGGAGATCTTGAGGCGTTGCTTAACCAGAAGCCAGTGTAGATCAGGAAGCACAGGACGTTGGGTGGAATGGTCTTGGTGTGAGTTTGGTGAAAGCTAGCAGAGTTTTCGGGGAGCTTAAATTTATTGAGCATGAAAAATGGCAGGCTGGCTAGGAGTGTGTTGGAATAGACCAATCTAGAGACAACTAAAGACATGGATGAGGCTTTCAGCAGCTGGCATTGCATATGGACCAGAAGGCCTCTGTGCTGTTTGGCCCTACAATATAATTGTTAAATATTACGATACAGTAAGAAGTCTCTCAATGCCAGGTTAAAGTCCAACAGGTTTATTTGGAATCACGAGTTTTCAGAGGCCTTCTCCTTCATCAGATGAGTGATTCACACTCACCTGATGCACCAAAAGTTCATGATTCCAAATAAACCTGATGGACTTTAACCTGATACTGAGACACTTTTTGTTGTGTCCACCCTGGTCCAATGCTGGCATCACCACGTCATAAATATTTGGATGCCACTTCTGGGTTAAAAACAACTGCTGTGTTGTGAATGCCTTTATGATTCAAGTATCAGTGCACAGACAGTTCTGGTATCCAGGACAACTGTTTTAATTAGGGGTGAGTGAAGTCGGCCGTAGCTGCTTGTTCCTGCTCACCTATGGGACATCTTTTCGGTAGGCTGCCTTTGTGACAGTAACAAGTATAATCGGCTTGCTTTCATATCTGTTCCTCCAGCTGATGTTGAGAAGATGGGACTAATTGAGTATGTGGTACGGTCCAGAATATAGCTAGCAGAGTAAAAACAGCAGGTTAGCTTCCTTTTTGCTGTGTTGTAGTTTTTTAAATTTCATTTTGTGTGTGTGCTTGGCCTCACTTCTGAAACTGAGAAGGCAAACATATGGCTTGCGGCCAGCAGGAAATGTTTGCCTGCCCCAGACTCTCTTTTTGTCAACATTTCTTATACTACACAGCCTCCCCCTCACACCTGTCGGCTCAGTTTTACGGGAAACTGAGCATAGTAGGAATCTAATCAGCATTCATCCCTGCAGTAAAGGAACAGGGTTAGACCGTTCAGTTAGAGTATGTCTGATCCGTATCTTAACTCCATATACATGCTTGCTCCCGTGATTCTTGCCTGACAAAAATCAGGTCATCTCAGATTTTAAATTTCCAGTCATAAGTGAGAATTCCAGATTTCCCCGACTCTGTTTTAAAGCAGTGTTTCCTGATATTAGGCCTCAGTGCCTTTGCTCTTATTATGCTCCTTTGTTTGGACTCCACCTGAGGATAGAGTTTCTTTCGATTCTATCAGCTCCATTAATTGTCACTCTCAGTTAGAATCCTTCTATCGCCATTAATCAAGGGGACACAGCTGTGGTGTATGTAGCCAATCCTCACAAATTAACCAGCTCTTTTCGTCCTGGTATCATTCTGCTGAATCTGCTCCAGTGGCATTATATTACTGAGCCAGAAGTTCATTTTAACTCATTATTTTCTGAAGTATAGTAATGTACACATTTCTTTAGTGCAGTTTAAAGTTTAAACTTCCTTGACTGATTAAACCAACTAATCTATTTTTGGAGCATGCAGATTGGAATTTCAAGAATTGACTTCAATTCTGCTGAAATGGTTGGGAACAGGGGCTGCGTGAATGTGAGTTAATTGGATCAACTGAAAGAGATCATTTTCTGTGCTTTGTCCTCCATGGGTAGACAAGATTATAAAGAATGTTTACCAGAGAACAAATACCTATCTTCCACAGTGGAAAATAGAAATGTCAGTTAAGTATGCAGAACTTAATTTGCATCCTTTCAGTGAGGGGTGTGTGTGTGTACAAGAGTTTTGAGACTTACAATCTATGTTTGACATATTAAACATTGAATTTGTATAAAGAGACGCATACAAGTGTAGTGCTGACAATGGAAGAAGTTGAAAGGAAGCATGAGAAAAGCTGCAAAGAAAGCCCAGACCAAACAAAGCTGGTTGTGTTGCAGCTTGGTATGGCTCCTCTCTACCCAAGACTGCAGGAAACTACAAAAGGTCGTAAATGTAGCCAAATCCATGACGCAAACCAGCCTCCTATCCATTAACTCTGTCGATACTTCCCGCTCCCTCAGCAAAGAAGCCAGCATAATTAAGGACCCCAAGTACCCCGGACATTTTCTCTTCCACTGGGAAGAAGATACAAAAGTCTGAGATCACGTACGAACTGACTCAAGAACAGTTTCTTCCTTGCTGCCATCAGACTTTGGAATGGATCTACCTTGCACGTCGATCTTTCTCTACAGCATATCCATGACTGTCACGCAACGTTCTGCACCCTCTCCTTTCCTTCTCTATGAACAGTGTGCTTTGTCTGTATCCTGTGCAAGAAACAATACTTTTCACTGTACGCTAATGTATGTGACAATAATAAATCAAATCAAAAGCAAAAATGGATGACTTGAGAAATTTTTGACCTAACGAGTAAAAGAAATTTAAAAACAAAGATATAATGAAGTAAACCATGTCGGCAGAAATTATAATGAAACGTAAAATTGCAAAGGAAGGTGCTGGAATGGAAAACGTGATGCAGGGGATCACGTGGATGCGAACAATATGTTGGACAGATATGATAAAATAAGAGAGATAACAGGTGTTATCTGATGAAAGTGGAGTTGCAAGGTGGGAAAGAAATCTGTGAGCTATAACATAACAGAAGGAGACCACCTGTCATTGACAATTTAGATAGATCGAAATTATGATAGAAATGGATATATCTACAAAGATGATTCAGGCTTTTAATTAAGTTGACATAAAAGCTATCACAATCTTTGGAACAATACTTGCAATACATATGTTATAACTAATGGTATGAACAACTAACTATTTTTGTTCAGCTGCCAGAGAAACCAGGGCAGGTAACTGCACATTCGACTGAACATTTGAGTCATATATTTAAAATCCTGCTGAGAGTAATCCCTCTTAGAAACAGGAATATAATTGAAAAAGAAGCCAGTGAAATACAAAGTGGCTTTATATCTGGCAAAGGAATTCGGGAAGGGATCTTTAACGTGGGAACTATCTGTGAGTGATGCTGAGAGATGAATAAAGGTGTGCACCTTTGTTCCATGGTAAAGGCCTAAGACTGATATGAAATTTGTATTGGAATAAAAGAATAGAAAAGACAATGGCCCAGATCTTCCATTTCTCAGATGTATGCTAGAGGTATCCTGGAGGTGTGCAAGAGAACTCCTTGGAAGTTCCTAGGCAAGGACTGACCGATTACTTTGTGTTCCATCCTTCCTTGTGTCAAAGTAGTTGGCTATAGACAATGTAATTACAACCAACAAATCAGCGTACGGCCAGTTGTGGAACGTTAGGTTGCACTGTGTAGGAATTTGAGATTAAAAGTTGAGCATATCAGCAAGAGTCTAAGTGTGTAAGACTGACTGATCAGGCCAGGCATTCACATGCAACAAAATTAGTGCTAGAGATATAAAGAAAACCTGAGTGTACTGTGTTGGACTCAGATATAGAAAATGCTGCAAATTGCACTGTGTTGGCGTTTGAAGGTGCAAAATTGATGGCTGCTTCAAGTTGGAACTCTATGTTAGAACTTGTCAGTTCCAAATCGATGGCTTAATTGCACCAACAAAGCTGTTCAACTGGTCCGTTATCTCAATTAAAAGCAAAATATTGCAGTTGCTGGAATCTGAAACAAAAACAGAAAAATGCTGGACAAGCCCAGCAGGTTTGTGGTTTGTTCTCTAGTGTTAAAGGTGTATATATTATAGAAACAAGTTCATAACTGTTAGGCTTTAGTATGATGGGAGTGATACTCATTAATAGAATCTTACAGCACAAGTTGAGTCTGGAACTGCCCCGAAGAGCATATCGCTGACCATCTATCTCAAAAATTCAGTGAGTTATGGTTATGCACTTAACATTTGTGGGCTTTGACCTCGATATCTGTTCTTTGAAATTTACGTTGCCATTTGCTGAACTGTTTTGAGAACTTTACCTTCCTGCAAGAGTAAAAACCTCTCTCACTGCAGTGACTGGTGCAAGAGTGCAGTGGATCTGCTCTGTGTGTTTAGTGGCAGGCAAGAGGTGTCACGGGTGCACATTTAATATGAAGGAAGAGAACCAGGATGTGATCTTGCGTAGTTTGTGAAAATGGCTGGTGGAGGTTAAAGAGTTTCGAACCTTGTTCCTGTTGACTCCTCTTTTGGGCTTGACATGATTGCTGGCGGTTGGCAAAGTCATAGAGTCCCTATAGTGCAGGAGGAGACATTCAGCCCATTGAGCCTGCACAATCACACCCAGGCCCTATCCCCTTAAACGCACATATTTACCTTGATAACTCACCTGAAACTAAGGGTCAATTTAGCATGGCCAATCCACCTAATCCACACACCTTCGGACTGTGGGAGGAACCGGAACACCCAGAGGAAGCCCACGTAGACATGGGGATAATGTGCAAATCCTGCCTAGACAGTAACCTGAGGCCGGTATTGAAACTGGGTCCCTGGCACTGTGATGTAGCAGTGCCAACCACTGTGCCATTCCAGGAAAGAAAAGGCACGAGTGCAACACCTGATGTCTCACCAAGCACCATTCTTCCTGCAACATCAGGAGAATTTTAGAATGATTTCAAAGTAATGTAATTTGTCTCACATAGTAAAAGACCTAAAGCTAAGTGTTTAAATATGGTATTAGTTCATCTTACACAGATAAATGGCTTATCGCTTTAATAATGCTTTGGGCAAACTAATTTGGAGTGTGATACAAGTTGTTCCAAAAGATCTTTAAATCCAGCATTGTTTTGTCTAATGCCAACCTAAAAGCATGATGTGGAGATGCTGGCGTTGGACTGGGGTAAACACAGTAAGAAGTCTCACGCTACCAAGTTAAAGTCCAACAGGTTTATTTGGTAGCACAAGCCACCAGCTTTCGGAGCATTGCCCCTTCATCAGGTAAATGGGAGTTTGTTCACAAAGGGGGCATATAAAGACACAAAGATACAAAATAAACCTGTTATAAATTGAGTTTGTGTCTTTATGTGCCCTGTTTGTGAACAGAACTCCCACTTACCTGATGAAGGGGCAGCGCTATGAAAGCTAGTGGCTTGTGCTACCAAATAAACCTGTTGGACTTTAACCTGGTATTGTGAGACTTCTTAGAACCTAAAAGCAGTTAGACCCTTCAGAATTCAGTTTTGCTTTGATCTCAGTATTGTCTCTAATGGATTTTTAAATGTTTTGACTGAGGCCAGTGGAAGCGCAGGAAAGTGTTTTCGTGTATAGTTCGATATTGTTGTCATTTTGATATGTGCTTTTGTGTTTAGAAATCAATTAGATTCCTTTTAATCCAGTGTGTAATGTAATACGTTCACATGATCCAGACATTTTGGTTCTTATAGTGTGACCAGTTTTTCCTTAGAAGTGCTGATGAGCAAGTCTTAGTCTGAGCTTAGTGATGATGCCCCTGTCACTGAGACAAAAGCCCTACTCGAAGGACTTGAGATAATCCACACTGAAAAGTCTATGGAGATATATAACATCTATATATATATATAGAGGGAGCTTTGCAGTATCAGTTAATACGCTAAATTGTTCAGGTAGACATAAGGAATCCCATGGCATTACTGAAAGGTGAGTAGTGAGTATGCTTGTTGTCTTGGTTTGCATTCTTCTCTCAATCAGCCTTAAAATACGCTATTTGGCCATTATCTCATTGCCATCTATAGATCTTTGTATGCAAGTTGATTGTCACATTCATCTACATATGAACAATGACTGAGTTCAAAAGGAATTAATTAGCTGTAAAGTGTTTTCCCAAGGATATGCAGGGTTTTGTACGAATGTAAGTTTGTTTATTCTTTCAGGCTTTAAATTACAGTGCAAAGTGGTTCCAGTGCCTCTGATAATGCTGTTACCACATTATAGGGTTGCTTCAGTAGTATTCTTACTGCCAGGAAATTATTAAAGTTATAGTACAGGAGAACTGATCAGGTGATCACATCTGTGCTTTCGATTGGGAGCTACTCACATTTGTATAGAATTGTCCCAGTTCATACAAAATTGACAAGTTAACAGGTGAACTGAAAGCCAAGCAGCTAATTGCGATTGAGTGATAATGGATGGAGGTTAATTTATTAACCTGGTGAATGGATATGCAAGGAACCTTTTCCATTGTGCGCTTTCAAAAATTGAAGAGCTTGGAATGGAAATGTGAAGCAATATAAAAGTTATACCAACGCTTAGCAGTGGCTTAAATCAGGACTATATTAGAAACACTTGAAAGGTAATAATGCCTGGATTTATGATTAGCGGTGAAGTGACAGTGCTTACTGCCAACCTGGAAGAAAACTGACTACCAAGATCTCAAACTCCCAACGTTACTTGGGCGTCAGATTTGGGGCCGTCAGACAAACAGCAACAATGATGTTATTGACGGTTTAAGAAGTCTCACAACACCAAGTTAAAATCCAAGAGGTTTATTTGGTAGCAAAAGCCACTAGCTTTCGGAGCACTGCTCCTTCATCAGGTAAGTCTTTACTTACCTTACTTTGTCAGGTAGGTCTTACCTGACAAAGGAGCAGCACTCCAAAAGCTTGTGGCTTGTGCAACCAAATAAACTTGTTGATCTTTAACCTGGTGAGTCTTCTGACTGTGTTTACCCCAGTCTAACGTCAGCATCTCCACATCGACAGGTTAAGCGGCTAATCACATAAGAACATAAGAAATAGGAGCAGGAGTAGGCCATCTAGCCCTTCAAGCTTGCCCTGCCATTCAATAAGATCGTGGCTGATCTGAAGTGGATAAGTTCCACTTTCCCGCTTTCTCCCCATAACCCTTAATTCCCCTGTCTATCAGAAACCTATCCACCCGTGACTTAAATATATTCAGCAAGGTAGCCTCCACCACTTCAATGGGCAGAGAATTCCTGAGATTCACCACCCTTTGAGTGAAGAAGTTCTTCCTCAATTCTGATCTAAACTGCACCCCCCTCCCTTTATCTTGAGGCTGTGTCCTCTAGTCCTGCTGTCCTTTTTAAGCAGGAAGAATCTCTCTACCTCTACCCTATCCATCCCCTTCATTATCTTATACGTCTCTATAAGATTCCCCCTCATCCTTCTGAACTCCAACTAGTACAGACCCAGTCTATTTAGTGTCTCTTCATAGTCCAACCCCCTCATCTCCGGTATCAGCCTAGTGAACCTCCTCTGCACTCCCTCCAAGGCCAATATATCCTTCCGCAAGTGCGGCAACCAAAACTGCACACAGTACTCCAGCTGTGGCCTCACCAGTACCCTGTACAGTTGCACAATGAAGAAATCTCAGATAACAAATCAGGAAATAAAAACACTGGTTATCCTTTGTATTTGTTATTTTACAAAGAAGGAAATGAAGATTGGGGCATATACGTGGGATTGGGGCAAAGCTAAATTATCATCAATTGTTTTAAAAATCTCTGGAGTTTTTATCAATGCCAAAATTAGTTTTTTCAGTACCAGAAATGTTGATCAGTAATTATGACTTAGTGTGCTGTTGATACCAAGTTAAACCTCATTCACTAAGACACAACTTTTCAAGTGTTTTTACAGTGACATCAAATTGAAATTAACGTTCAGTCCGGCTTCCTACAGATTTTCATGGGGAATCACAGCAAGCTCTGGATTTCTGTGTTTAACTGCACAAGTGCGGAAGTTGCTATCAGCTTCGCAGTTGTAATGAAAACAAACCTTGACAGTTCCTCCTCCATTATAAGAATTAAGGCCATTGTTTGTTGCTGTGTATGGGAAAGGGAATTAAGTGCTCTGGAGGCCATTATTAATTCAAGACAACTGTGGAGAAAAAGAAATGTCAAGTGTTATGTTTGGCTGCAGTTTCAGCCAAATTGTTGATTAGAGTTTGATACTGACCATTTTAAGAAGGCTCCTTTATCTCCTTAGGTGCTGGCAGAGCTGAAGGAGTACGCCACCGAGGTTGATGTTGACTTTGTGCGGAAAGCAGTCCGTGCCATTGGCCGCTGTGCCATCAAAGTTGAGGTAAGTGAGGCTGTGGTTTTGAAAATTCTGCTATTGCTGAATAAAAGTATTGCAGTCTCGCCAAACTTCAATGAGCCTGCAAGTCTGATGACTTGTCCAAGTTTTTAAATCCCCTATTGAGGCAGCAGAGTCTGAGATGCATTAAATTTTCTTTAGCATGGCAGGGTTTGCGTGTGCGCATGCATGCGGTGAGGAACAAAAACCTTATGCAAATTGCAGGACACAGGATAGTATTGTCAACACAGTATTAGACTCCTGGCATTTAATGACAAATAATCAGGACTATATTCCATGCTGTAAATGAACTCCCCTTCTTAGTTGTGAGCACTACAAGTTACAAATGATCAAAGGAAAAGTAGACCACCTATGAACTTTGTGGATGAGTGACTACTCAATTATAGTGAGGCTGGAACTGCATTTCAGTTTGCATTTTTATAAAGCAAAACATTGAAATGCTGAGGACTGATGGTGGTATTTAATTACTGAAACATGATTTTACAAATCTGCGTGAGGCAATGTGATACTAATTAACTTTGTGACTTGATTTATTATTGTCACATGTATTAGTATACAGTGAAAAGCATTGTTTCTTGCTTGCTATACAGATAAAGCATACTGTTCGTAGAGAAGGAAATTAGAGTGCGGAATGTAGTGTTACAGTCATAGCTAGGGTGTAGAGAAAGATCAACTTAATGTCCGGTTAGTCCATTCAAAAGTCTGACAACATCAGGGGAGAAGCTGTTCTCGAGTTGGTTGGTACATGACCTCAGACTTTTGTACCTTTTTCCCGACAGAAGAAGGTGGAAGAGACAATGTCCGGGGTGTGTAGTGTCCTGAAAAGCTGGCTCCTTTTCCGAGGTAGCGGAAAGTGTAGACAGAGTCAATAGATGGGAGACCGGTTTGCAAGATGGATTGGGCTACGTTCATGACCTTTTGTAGTTCCTTGCAGTCTTGGACAGAGTGGGAACCATACGAAGCTGTGATACAACCAGAAAGAATGTTTTCTGTGAAGCATCTGTAAAAGTTGGTGAGAGTTGTAGTTGACATGCCAAATTTCCATAGTCGTCTGAGAAAGTAGAGGCGTTGATGGGCTTTCTTAACGATAGTGTTGGCATGGGGGGACCAGGACAGGTTGTTGGTGATCTGGACACCTAGAAACTTGAAGCTCTTGACCCTTTCTACTTTGTCCCCATTGATGTCGAAACACCCATTAAACTAAGGAGCTATGACTCTACGCTGTGATTTTGAATCTCAAATGCCCAGTAGTGGTTTGAGAACTGATCGGCACAATTTGGGGCTGATTCTTTTAGTTTCTGCAAAATCCCTTTGTTTCCTGCTCTGTCCTGAAGATACCAACTGATGCTCGGGTTCAGGTGCCAGTGGGCTTTCATAGTCTCATCCAAGTTGCCATTGTTAGGAGGGCATCTCAGCCAGCCCCTATCCTGATCTCACCTGTTACTCTCCTGCATTGCGTCACTGAAAATTTGACCGTACGTGCAGATCTATTGGTGGATAATAAAGGGAAAGGTAATTTATATTAAAACTGTTTTCCTTACCACTTTCTAAACCTGCACTTAAATTTTATTTGTTTGGCTTCCCACTAAATGCTAAGGGCCATCCTGACTAATGGAGTTGTTTGGATTCATTTTTGGAAAATCAGTTCTGATACGCGGTCTGCTCTATCCCAGCAATCTGCCGAACGTTGTGTCAGCACACTGCTCGATCTCATCCAGACCAAAGTGAATTATGTCGTTCAGGAGGCTATTGTGGTCATAAGGGATATATTTCGCAAGTATCCCAACAAGTAAGTGGGGCAACGGATTGTGTGGGGAGCTGGGGCATGAATTATAGAATAAGGATGTTGCCAGAAGTGCTCGGCAGATGCTTAGACAGTATTCTATGCTGTGAGTATAACCTCTTTGTCTACTGCATTAGGCTTGATTCCTAGTTGTCTAAAATGGCTGATGATAACTTTTTTCCTTTTTAGTTGAGTCATTATGGCACCGAGGAAGGTCATTCAGCCCACCAAGCCCATGCCAGCTCCTCAGAGAGCAATTCAGTCAGTCTCTATTCATCCCTGTAGCCCTGCACGTTTACTTCTCTCAAGTGCCCAACCAAACTCCTTTTAAAATCATTTATATATTTGCATTTCTGTGATGGCATGGGCCAAAATTACTGCAACTACCAGGAAAGTGGTGGTCAGGAGAATAATGGGGGAAAGGTTTAGCACCGATCTTTGCTCTGCAATGTATGTATTTTACAGGTACTTTTATGAACAACCTTATTTCATCAAATTCACCATCAGTTTTCCTTGGTGCAATTGTAATTTATTTGAAGTAATCAAATATATTTTCTTTGAAGCTGTGACAAATGTGAAGAATAAAATTGCTTCATACGTGCTATCAAAAATAATCAGAAACCAATAATGGAGTAGTTAGCAGTTCTACAGAGATTCAGAACAATCTACAATAAATGAAAACTTGATCCTTGCTGGAAACTGATTTTTAAACGATTATTTGTTCATGGGATATGGGTATTGCTGGCTAGGCCAACATTCATTGTCGGCACGGGCTCGTTGGGCCGAAGGGCCTGTTTCCCGTGCTGGTTTGTTCTTTGTTCTTTGTCCATCCCTTATTACCTTTGGGAAGATGGTGGTAGAATACATTCTTGAACCACTGCAGTCCTTGTGATGTCAGTATACCCACCGTGCTGTTAGGGAGGAAGTTCCAGGATTTTGATCCAATGACAGTGAAGGAATGGCAATATACTTTCAAGTCAGGGTGATATGTGGCTTGGAGGGGAATGTTAGGTGGTGGTGTTTCCAGCTATCTGCTGCCCTTGCCCTTCCAGATGTAGTGATTGTCGGTTTGGAGGGTGCTTTTGAAGGAACATTGGGGAGTTGCTGCAGATTATGTTGTAGATTGTACACGTTGCTGCCAGTGTGATCAGTAATGGAGAGGATCAATATTGGCGGTAAATGGAGTGGCAACGAAGCAGGCTACTTTGTCCTGAATGGTTTTGACTTTCTTGAGTGTTGTTGGGGCCGCATTCATCCAGGTGGTTGGAGTGCATCCCATCACTCTGCTGAATTGTGCCTTGTAAATGGCGAACAGGAGGTTAAAATTTTGGTTAAAAAATTAAAACATGTCTTGCAAATGAAAAGCTCCCTCCTGTGCTTCAAAAAGGCTAAGAAAGACTGGCAACATAAAGTTAAATACAAAACAAAGGCTCTTGCTTAACTGAGATCACACTTAAAGTTGGGGAAAATGAATTGTGATAATGGTGCGGCTTTGATTTGCCAGGTATGAGAGCATCATTGCAACCTTGTGTGAGAACTTGGATTCGCTTGATGAGCCGGATGCACGAGCAGCCATGATCTGGATTGTTGGTGAATATGCAGAGAGAATTGACAATGCTGATGAACTGCTAGAAAGCTTCCTGGACGGTTTCCATGATGAAAGCACCCAGGTAAGGCCACTGGAATCGCTTAATGAATGAGTAGTGAATGAGAATTATCCACTTGTTTGTCATTCATTCCATGACCTTTCTGATTTGGGAGTTACTGAAGAAAGGGGAGTTCCAAGGAAGGAACATGGCTGATTGAATGCTCTTAAATTGGCACCTCCGAATTAAAGTCACCTGTGACGGCAAGGGCTGATGATGCATTAAATCAAAGCGGATTGAATTTCTTATTAACTAAATTTATTAGTCTTAATAATTCAACACTGGGGATTGGGAGCCCTTGAAATCAAAGTGAACAACAAGATTATATGACAAGGCTTCACGGTTGAAGAGAGATAACTCGGTGAAGGCAAAGGAATTCCTCAGCCTTCCCTTGTTAATACACTGGAATAATTTCCATGCGTCAGCCCACATACCAATTGAGCAAACATGTAACCTGAATGATTTGCTGCTTATCAGCAGAATTTGCGAGGGATAAATCCTGTGATTTTTCTCTAACAGGTGCAGCTGACCCTGCTTACGGCAATTGTGAAATTGTTTTTAAAGAAACCGACAGATACACAGGAGTTGGTCCAGCAGGTCCTCAGTCTGGCTACACAGGTAGGCACTGCTGGCAGTGACTGAATTTGTACCGAAAGGACCATTGCACTGATTTGCTGGATGCTGCCAGATTTTAAATATACTGGGGTGGGTTGCAGAAAACCTTTGGCCCATTTGATCCCATCACATTTCAAGATACTGAATGTCATCCTGAAAGGATTGTGATGCAGGTTATGTTGTTAATGCTGCTATTAAGTTAAATTTACCTTTCAAGGGTTAGTTTCACAGTACAATAAAGCTGGGAGATGAAGATTGAGGAGTCAGCTGAAGGATGGTGTTTTCGATCACAAGTGTTCTGGGAATATCTAAAGCCCCTACTGAGGTAGGGATGTTTCAATTCATGTGCTGCCAGGATGAGGAGTCTGCAGAGGATGTAACCTTGAGAAAAGAAAGAGCTTGGTCGACAGGGCTGCCAGAAAGTTCCTGATTGGGGAAGTACTTTGAAGGCCGACCCTTTCACTTCCCAAGTTCGATCAGCAAAGAGAGGGTGAAAAAAAAGACAGTAAAAAATGGTTAGTTTTAAATGTGAAGTTGTAAGTACAGATCTGGGTGCTAAAGTTGGAAGCTAAAATACGAGCAGTTGATTTTTGAAATTAGACTTGTTTTGGCCATTACTTTTGTTGGTATCAAGTCTTGAAAAGGACAGGGTACATGCTTTTACTTATTTCGTGAGGAGAGAAGTCAGATTGAGCGAAGGGAATTTGATTTGTATTTACTGTTATTCAACTTGACTGTTGCTGTTACTGTTTACCATTTATATGGATGATCTGGAGGAGGGGGCTGAGTGTAGGGTGACGAAATTTGCTGATGACACGAAGATGAGTGGAAAAGCAAATTGCGCGGAGGGTGTGGAAAGTCTGCAGAGGGATCTGGATAGGCTGAGCGAGTGGGCGAGGACCTGGCAGATGGAGTATAATGTCAGCAAGTGTGAGGTTATCCACTTTGGCAGAAATAATAGTAGGAGGGATTACTATTTAAAGGGCGAAAAGCTGCAGCATGCTACGGTGCAGAGGGACCTGGGGGTCCTTGTGCACGAGTCGCAAAAACCCAGTCTGCAGGTGCAGCAGGTGATCAAGAAGGCGAATGGAATGTTGGCTTTTACAGCAAGGGGGATAGAGTATAAAAGCAGGGAGGACTTGCTGCAACTGTACAGGGTACTGGTGAGGATGCAACTGGAGTACTGTGTGCAGTTTTGGTCGCCGCACTCGCACAAGGATATTTTCGCCTTGGAGGGGGTGCAGAGGAGGTTCGTTAGGCTGATATTGGAGATGAGGGGGTTGGACTATAAAGAGAGACTAAATAGACTGGGTCTGTACTCGTTGGAGTTTAAAAGGATGAGGGGGGATCTTATAGAGACATATAAGATAATGAAAGGGATGGATAGGGTAGAGGTAGAAAGATTCTTCCCGCTTAGAAAGGATGAAAGGATAGCAGGACTAGAGGGCACAGCCTCAAGATAACAGGGGAACAGTTTAGATCAGAGTTGAGGAGGAACTTCTTCACTCAAAGGGTGGTGAATGTCTGGAATTCTCTGCCCATTGAAGTGGTGGAGGCTACCTCGCTAAATATATTTAAGTCAAGGGTAGATAGGTTTTTGACAGACGAGTGAATTAAGGGTTATGGGGAGTAAGCAGGAAAGTGGAACTGATCCACTTCAGATCAGCCATGATCTTACTGAATGGCGGGGCAGGCTCGAAGGGCTAGATGACCTACTCCTGCTCCTATTTCTTATGTTCTTATTAGTATGAACTTTGTTTCACTGCTGTTCCCTGGTCTGAAGATTGGAGAAATGGATACGCTAGATCAATATAAAGCTCACTTAATGATGTTGTATTGTTAGACCCTTTGATTATTCTCTGTACAATTGGATATTGAGTTATTTGGCCACATTCTTGGACATAAAAATATCCGGACGACTTATGAACATGACCACTATACAGGAGGCAGTGGCCTAGTTGTATTATCGCTAGTCTATTATTCCAGAAACTCAGCTAGTGCTCTGGCGACTCGGGTTCAAATCCCACCACGGCAGATGGTGGAATTTGAATTCAATAAAACATATCTGGAATTAAGAATTTACTTGATGACCGTGAAACCATTGTCGATAGTCGAAAAAACCATCTGGTTCATTAATATCCTTCAGGGAAGGAAATCTGCCTGGCCTACATGTGACTCTCGAGCCACAGCAATGTGGTTGACTCTCAACTACCCTTTCAAATGGCCTAGCAAGCCACTCAGTTGAAGCCAGCTCTTCACCTTTTCAAGGGCAACTAGGGGTGGGCAATAAATGCTGGCCAGCCAGTGATGTCCATGTGACACAATGTTATTAAAAAAAGACCATTTATTGAGAGGCAGGCACAAGTTGGCTAGTTTATTGTAAGATGTCAACATGCTACCTTCAGATCACTGTCCTACTGTTCCTTAAATAAGTTTAGTATTCTGGCCTTGACCACCTTGTGTAGCAACCTTTCTGATATTTGTAAAGTAATTTTTTTTCCTCACCTCTGCTTTCAATGTGAAACCTGTACCGTCTTGCCTTATTGCCCTGACATATGTAAGAGAATTGTTTAATAAAAATGTTCTGTATTATGTTTAACCTCTGTATTCCTCTTCACTCTGAGATACCTCTTAAGGCTGAGAGGTTCTTATTTATCAAGTAGTTTTTCATAGTTCCCCAATGCTGCCTTGTAGCCAGATAGTACACTTGTATCGCAGTTGTCATTATTGTATGAGATGTTCCAGGCACAGTCTGATCAGAGTATGCTACAGCTTCAGCCCAATCCCTGGGTATCAACACTTGCTGGATTTGGCAAAGTAAAGCACCATCTGCAGCATTTCAAGTCAATCGCCATGCAGGCAATTTAATGCAGACTGAAATACTATTTTTGTGAGAAGAAAACACTAGGGAAAATAAGATTACATGTACAATTATTTCATTTACAATTTTAACTCTGCTATAAACATCTTGGAAAAAATTTCAATTGATCAATAAGATGACATTTCCCCACTAAAGCAATGTCACGTGATGAGAAGAATGGTAAGCAACACTTGAACTGTGGCTCAACTGTTGTTTTTAAAGGTTCCTGTGCTCTGATGGTCTATGTCTTGGCTAATGTCTTGTGAACCACCTTACCTTCCTGTCCTGCCAATGTTAGGAATCTGTGGGCTACACTGTTGAGGTTTCACTTGTCCGTATCCTATCATTTAACGTATCCTATAGTAACGTGAATTGCTTTTACCAAATGCATTGTCTTATATTTCACCAATTCTGTTGCCATGTTTGTATCCACTAGGCCAATCCATTGATATTTTTCTGCTGTCCACATAGCTTTCTTCTTCACTATCAGCCACATCAATTTTCAGATCATCTGCAAACTTCTTAATTATGTCTTCTATATTTAAGTTTAAATCATGCTTAGCAGGTAAATGCATTATCTATTGTTGTGATAAGGAATGTGATCTAGCAAGGCCCTAAATTCAATTCTCTTCTCTGTAACTTGTTAGTGTGTTACAGCCAGGGTCATTGGAAGGAGATCAGTGTACTTGGTAAAGTGTGGGCAGTGGTTGGTACTTAGGGTACTCATGTAAATATTGGATAAGGGCAGGATTGGATTCAGTTTTAATGCTATTCATGGCTGAATAAGTTACTGATCATGTGTTTAGGCTTGTAGTCAAAAGACCGCTTGACTGAGCTGTTTAGCTGTAATCCTATTCTGACAAAGCCCCTGCCTACACTTCAGAAGAGGAAAGTTAAAACTCCTGTAATAAAAACAGAAAATGCTGGAAAGTGCTCAGCCGTTCGGCAGCAACTGCAGAGAGAAACAGAATTAACATTGAGTCCGTATGCCTCCAATTCTGTGGAGGAACCGTTTGGACTCGTAGAATCATAAAATCTTACAGTGCAGGAGGCCATTCGGCCCATCGAGTCTGCACTGACCACGATCCCATCCAGGCCCTATCCCCATAACCCCATGCATTTACCTTAGCTAGTCCCCTGACTTAAGGAGCAATTTAGCTTGGCCAATTCACCGATCTGCACATCTTTGGACTGTGGAAGAAAACCTGAACTCCTGGAGGAAACTCACGCAAACACAGGGCAAATGTGCAAACTCCATTCAGTGATTCAAGCCGGGAATCAAACATGGGTACCTGGCGCTCTGAGGCAGCAGTGCTAACCACTGTATCATTGTGCTACCCTTCAAGACACAAAACTTTCACCCAGTTTCTCTATCTACAGATGCTACCAGACCTGATAAGCTTATACAGAATTTTCTATTTTTACTTCAGATTTCCAGCATCTATAGCATTTTGTTTTTATAGAACTCTTTTTATTGAGTATGAAGGGCCTTATGAAATAAATAAGGGCAACACGGTGATACAGTGGTTAGCGCTGCTGCTTCACAGCTCCAGGTACCCGGGTTCGATTCCTGGCTTGGGTTATTGTCTGCGTGGAGTTCACACATTCTCCCTGTGTCTGTGTGGGATTCCTCTGGGTGCTCTGGTTTCCTCCCGCAGTCCAAAGATGTGCGGGTTAGGTTAATTGGCCATGCTAAATGACCCCTTTAGTGCCCTGGGATATGTAGGTTAGAGAATTAACGGTGTAAATGTGTGGAGTAAATGGGATAGCTCCTGGGATGGGATTGTTGTCAGTGCAGGCTTGATGGGCCGAATGGTCTCCTTCTGCACTGTAGCGTTTCGATGATTCTATGAAATTAAATTTTGAATGAGTTGAACTTCACTGATGCAGAAGAGCATCTTAATGCATAAAATTTAATTAGTTGTTCATGTACTGTAATAAAATGGCAAAATACTGGAAATGATGTTGTTTAATCAATAGTTTCAGCATTTTGAGGAAATTGAATATTGCACACCAATTCGTGCCTGAACACTATAACCAAGGCAGAAGCACTGAAATCCTAGGAGTTGTAGTGTCGCATGCTATCCTCTTGATTTTGGAGACTTCTGTTACGCTAATTATTTTTGGACACCCACTTATCTTCCTTTCTACCTGTAAAGTACTGTGCTTAGCAGGTGAATGCACTACATATTGTCATGAACTCAGAGGTCCCTTAATTCGAGCACTATCTTGGTGTCACCCAAAGACTACTTAATTTATTTCTATTTTCTTGCTTTCCTGCTTTACTGGTTCCCTGTAGTATGGTCTTTGACCTTTTACTTACGTTTTCTAATTGAAATCAATTGAGCTGAATGGATCCAGAACATATTAGCTCTCTTTTGGTAGCATTGAATACAATGGATGTTTTGAGCTGAGTTGAGTAAAGCATCCTAAAATAATTTATACAACATAATCTTCATGATGGACAGTTGAGTGCTGAACATCCTTTCGTCAAAGGATAGCTGTGCATTGATTACATGCTGTTAAAGTAAAGGTGATGGGGAAGACTCATGCATGGAGAATACAAAATGGGTAACAGTGGATAGTTTTGAAGAAGTGTCGCATTGGACTTGAAATATCTGTTTTTTTTCTCCACAGATGCTGCCAGACCTGCTGGGTTTTTCCAGCACTTTGTTATTTCAGATTTCCAGCATCATCTTTCTTTTATTGAACAGCAGTTCACTCCCTCACTTCTGTCTTGTATTAACAGATTGTTTCTTATGTACTTTACCTGCACCTTGTGCTGTACAAGTTATTCTGTGGTGTTGCACTATGCAAGTGCTAGTTGTAGAAGGATGCTACGATATGCTTGAAGTTTGAAGAGTTTGTGTTCCAAAATGTTGGGTATCTCACCTTGGAATATCAGCAATCCTGAGCATGAGAGTCCAAATGTTATTGTTTCAGGTGGTGATATACCAAATCTTTTTCAATATGCGCTTCAGTGGGAGAGAGTGTTCTATGACGTTCAGTTTTATTTTGGTGTTTACAATCAATGTTTCATGGTGTTGAAAGGACAAGTTAGTCACTGATGGGTTCCAAACACTGAATCAGAAATGATATGAAAATGCTGTAGAGTTGCTAATTTTCAGTTTTCTGTTTGCGTGTAGGATTCTGATAACCCTGATCTCCGTGATCGTGGCTATATTTATTGGCGTTTACTGTCCACCGACCCTGTGGCTGCAAAGGAGGTGGTACTATCTGAAAAACCGCTGATCTCGGAGGAGACCGACTTGATTGAACCAACCCTGCTGGATGAACTCATCTGTCACATTGGGTCGTTGGCATCTGTTTACCACAAACCTCCAAATGCATTTGTGGAAGGTAGTCATGGGATCCATCGCAAGCACCTGCCAATGCAACTCGGAGGGTTAGTACCAAGAAGAGCAAGGCTAAAGTAGATAGATTTGGTCAAACATCTGCTGGTCAGGGAAAAACTGTAGAGCTATGTGATACCTGATGCCTGTTGATCTGTTTTATCTTGGCAAGATGGGAGCAACAATTTTTCCTGAAGTACACATTACGTATAGTCTTTGCAAGATGTTGCGTTGTTTGGCACTCTTAGCTAAAGTTGATCAAAAACTACAAATCTTAGAGCAAAAAGACTTCGGCAGCCTTGTTAGAAAACTTCATCTGATTAAAATGGAACTAACTATGTCACTGGCGAGCCTATACTTGGTTGCACAGAAAACTGAGTTACTCACAAGTTGGCCAGCAGCAAGTGCTATGATATTGTACAGGTGCAGATGCCCTGTTCAAATCTGAGGGTGTTGCAGAATTAAGAATGTTTGTGATAGAAGTAGCAAGCTGCTGTGCTCAGAGAGTAACTTGATCGTTTCAACTCCACCGAGGCCTGGTGCTGTAGGCATACCAATTTAAAGCAATTGTATCGAAACATAGAAAATAGGTGCAGGAGTAGGCCATTTGGCCCTTCGAGCCTGCACCACCATTCAATATAATCATGGTTGATCATGCACTTTCAGTTTCCCACTCCTGCTTTATCTCCATACCCCTTGATCCCTTTAGCCACTACAGCCACGTTCACCTCCCTCTTGAACATATTTATGAACCGGCCCCAACAGCTTTCTCTGGTAGAGAATTCCATAGATTCACAACTCTGAGTGAAGAAGGTCTTCCTTCTCTCAGTCCTGAATGGCTTATCCCTAGTGACCCCTAGTTCTGCACTTCCCCAACCTTGGGAACATTCTTCCCACATCTAGCCTGTCCAGTCCCATCAGAATTTTATGTTTCTATAAGATCCCCTCTCGTTCTTCGAAACTCCAGTGTGTACAAGCCCAGTTGATCCCATCTCCCTTCATATGTCAGTCCTGCCATACCAGCAATCATTCTGGTGAGCCTTCGCTGGACTCCCTCATTAGCAAGAATGTCCTTCCTCGGCCTAATAGACCAAAACTGCACACAATACTCAAGGTGCAGCCTCACCAAGACCATGTATAACTGCAGCAAGTCATCCTTACTCTTATACTCTTGCTGTGAAGGCCAGCATGCTATTAGCTTTCCTCATCACCTGTTGTACCTGCATGCCAACACTCAGTGACTGTTCCACCATGACATCCAGGTCACAATGTACTTCCCCTTTCCTAAATTGCTACCATTCTGATAATTTTCCTTCCTGTCCTGATTTTGCCTCCAACATGGATAACCTTACATTTATTCACATTATATTGTATTTGCCCACTCAGCCAGCCTGTCCGAGTGAAGTGACCCTGCAACCTCTGCGCATCCTCTTCACAACGCATACTGCCACCCAGCTTAATGTCATCTGCAAATTTGGAGATAATGCATTCAATTCCTTCATCCAAATAATTAATGTACATTGCGAATAGCTGGGGTCCCAGCACTGAACCCTAGAGTACCCCACTAGTCACTGCCTGTCACTCTGAAAAAGACCTGTTTATTCCCACTCTCTGCTTCCTTTCTGCCAATCATCTCTACCCACGTCAATACATTACTCCCAATACCATGAGCGTTAATTTTGCTCACTAATCTCTTATGCGGGACCTTGTCAAAAGCCTCCCGAAATTCCAGGTACACAACATCCACCGGTTTACCTTTGTCCACTCTACTGGTCGCATCCTCAAAAAATTCCAGAAGATTTGTGAACCACGATTTCCCTTTACTGAATCCATGCTGTCTTGGACCGATCCTGTCACCACTTCGCACATGCTCAATTATTACATTCTTAATAATTGACTCCATCATTTTCCCCACCACTGATGTCAGGATAACCAGTCTATAATGCTCTGTTTTCTCTCCCTCCTTTTTTAAAAAGTGGGGTTACGTTAGCTGCCTTCCAATCCACTGGGAAAATTCTAGAGTCCATAGAATGCTGGAAAATGATCGCCAATGCATCCACTTCCTTGAATACTCAGGGATGTAGAGCATCAAGCTCTGGGGGCTTGCCATGTTTTAATCCCTGCAATTTCCCCAATACAATTTCCTGACAAATGAGGATTTCTCTCAGTTCCTCCTTCACGCTAGATCCTCTGTCCTTTTAGTATTTTTGGAAGGTTAATAGAAATCATAGAAACCCTAGAGCGCAGAAAGACGCCATTTGGCCCATTGAGTCTGCACCGACCACAATCCCACCCAGACTCTAACCCCATATCTACCTGCTAATCCCTCTAACTATGCATTTCAGGACACTAAGGGGCAATTTTAGCATGGCTAATCAACCTAACCCACGCATCTTTGGACTGTGGGAGGAAACCAGAGCACCCGGGGGAAACTGCAGAGATGAGCAGAATGTGCAAACTCCACACAGACAGTGACCCAAGCTGGGATTCGAACCCAGGTCTCTGGAGCTGTGAAACGCAGTGCTAACCACTGTGCTACCGTGCCACCCATTTATTTGCGTCCTCCTGAGGGAAGACAGATCCAAAGTATTCATTCAGCTGGTCTGCCATCTCCATGTTGTCCATTATGAATTCACCTGATTCTAACTGTAAGGACCTACATATGTTTTCAGTCTTTTTCTCTTCACGTATCTATAGAAGCTTTTGGAATCAGTTTTTATGTTTTCTGCAAGCCTACTCTCATATTCTAATTTCCCCATCTGAATCAAATCCTTTGTCCTCCTCTGCTATATTTTAAATTGTTCCCAGTCCTCAGATTTGCTGCTTTTTCGGGCTAATTAATTTACCTCCTCTTTGGCTTTAACACTATCCTGATTTCCCTTGTTAACCATGGATGAGCCACCTTCTCTGTTTTACTCTTATGCCAGGCAAGGATGTACAATTGTTCAAGTTCATCCATGTGTACTTTAAATGTCTGCCATTACCTATCCACTGTCAAAGCCTTAAGTACCCTTTGCCAGTTTATCCTAGCCAATGTATGTCTAATACCATCAAAGTTAGCTTTCCTCAAGTTCAGGATCCTAGTCCCAGATTAATCTGTCACTCTTCATCTTAATGAAGAATTCAACCATATTATGGTCACTCTTCCCCCAAAGGATTGTGCATGACAAGTTACGAATTAATCTTCTCTCATTACACAATACCCAGTCTAGGATGGCCTGATCTCTGGTTGGTTCCTCAATATATTGATCACGAAAACCATCCCTTGCCATTCTTCTAACTCTGCGTGCAAGTCACTGAGTTTAAATGGCAATGGTGCCATCATTGAGATTTATTTTACTTTTATGAATAACCCAATATGGGAGAATATAATGTTTGGGCAGCAGTGCACAAAACCTGTCGCTGTGTTTATGTGAGGTGTAAAGCATGAAACGAGGGAAGATTGTTCGGCTCTGTGTTTCTCATGGTCGACGGTACCAATTTGCATGGTTGTGGGTTCTATCAAATTCATTTCCTATTTTGAGAGAGATGAGAAGTAAATAATCACAAGTAGAACTTCCAAGGGAAAAGTTTGGCCTGAGGTCAGATGCAGTCAGATGAGCATTCTAGAGTATTAACCTAACCACACAATCTATAATATTGAGTCATGGTTTGCAACCAGATTAGGAACACTGTGTTCCAAAAACTCTGTTTACGTTTAATCATCAATTCTTGATTGATTTCGTAATGGGAAATTTATTTTGCTCCATTTCAAGAGAGCTGGTCAAAATTGTATTAGCAGCTTTTTATCTGGTATCTGAGTGGACAAAATATCTCATTTTGCTCAGCCAAACCATTTGGAGTCCAATCATGAGGGAAGTTTTTTTTAAGCTGCTAAGATAATTATTTTCTCTCATTTTCAATAGCCTAAATACAAGTACGATCACATTTTTTGGGGGCAAAATGATTTTTGACTGCCTGGAATTGGACATATTGCTGCGTTAAAATACAAAGTACGGAATTCAGAAATATTGTCTTAACTGATTAAAAACATTTCTTCTATATCTACGTCTGCTCTGGGCTTTAGCAGAGTGTATTTCATTTCCCCAGCTAACATCCTGCAAGGCACTCCCTGCTCTCCCTGGCCTAGAGATAAGAGCGAAATTATCCTTTAGTCTTTGTCAGGAACGGACTGAACGATGTTGTATCCATCCATGTTTTAAAATTCAAACAATATAACTTTATTCTTCAAGGTCATACTACTGTCTCTTTGATGATTCCTCTCATCAGTTTTCTTCAAGTGACTACAGTGTAAAATTTCTAATGCTCTGGCAGTGCAAAGACTAACTCTGCATCTCCCCATTTCTCCCAGCTCCTTCAATAATGGAGTCTTTTTTTAAAAAACACCTGCTTGATTGTTTCTTTACATCTCCTTCCTAGACCATATGGTGTGTTGATTGTCGACTGAGTGGACAGTTTACTGTTCTGATTGATCCTCACCTAGGGACACCATCTTGTGAAACCCCTTAGTTTGTTCAGTTTTTATTTCTGCTTGCATTGTTTCAAAATAAAGCTTGAGGTCACTTCATTGTCACTTTGCTACATGCCTCTGCATTGTGGGGGATTGATTCTCGTTTTTGATTTCCTAATTTAAGCAAAAGAGTAGTGGCAGTGAGTGTTGAGGTGTGAGTAGTAGCATTCTTTTAACTGTAGAATCTATTTGCAGGTCAAAAGTGTTTAATCCATAATTCATAGATTCATAGAATTCATAGGTTCCCTACAGTGCAGAAGCAGGCCATTCAGTCCACGTATTTACGCTGCCAATCTGCCTAACCTACACATCTTGGGACACCAAGGAGCAATTTAGCCTGCCCAAGCCACCTAACCCGCACATCTTTTGGACGCTGTGAGGAAACCTGAGCACCTGGAGGAAATCTACACAGACAGTGACCCAAGTCTGGTACTAAACCTGGGTCCTTGGGGCTGAGTGGCAACATTGCTAACTACTGCGCCACCATAATATTTAAAATTATTTGAACATTTAAAATTTATAGAAGCCAGGTAAGCCAGCACTTCTTGGGCCTCTGCTGAGCCAACCCAATAGAACATAGGATCACTAGAGGTCATTTTGGACCTAAAACAGGTATAATTCATAATAGATAGGAAATATCTGTATTTTTACTGTAAATGAGAAGTGCTGGCAAATGAACAATGAGCTGAATGGCTTCTGTGCTACATAATTCTATGAATTGAAGCTTGGTGTACCCTCTTTAGAACCCTTCTGTTCTCCAATCAATTCTCTGTTTGCCTAGATTTTTGATAACCTATCTCATCACTGTCCACTCCCCATTTGCAAAAATATAAATTGACAACTTAGTATTGAGGGATTGTATTGACCACAATCACCAGTGGGATCTGTTTGTCCTTGTTTCTTAATATCAGTGCTTCTGCATTGTAATAAAAGACAGAACAGGTTTTGAAGTTAGTATACTGGAACATTAGGAATTGACAAAGAAACTAACAGTGTTGCTATTTTACAAAGAACAGTACAATACAGGAACAGTCCTCCAAGCCTGTGCCAATCATATTGTCCTATCTAGATCAACCCTTACACCCTTCTACTCCTGTCTGTTCATGTGCTTATCTGGATAAGTCTTCAATGTCGCTAATGTATTTGCCTCAACCACCTCACTTGGCAGTGCACTCCAAGCCCCCACCACCTTCTGTGTAGAAAAAAACTTCCCCGCACAAGTCTAATGAACTTCTCCCTCCTTACCTTGAACTTGTGCCCACTTGTAATTGTCATTTCTGCCCTGGGGAAAAGCTTGCAACTGTTCATCCTATCCATACCCGTCATAATTTTATAAACTTCTATCAGGTCACCCCTCAGCCTCTGTCTTTCCAGGGAGAGCAATCCCAGTTTCTTCAATCTCTTCTCATAGCTAATACCCTCCATACCAGGCAACATCCTGGTAAACCTTTTTTGTACTCTGTCCAAAGTCTCCACATCCTTTAATCCTGAAGGATGTATTTAACTTCCATCAAAATTCAGGAAAGATTGTGATTTTTACTATAAGGAACCAAATGCATATTGTAACATATATCTTTCCTGTCCAGAAAGTATTATAGCCTGCCATGGAGCTATGTCGCTGCCATATTTGAATCAACACTAAAAGTATGTTGGATATTTCAAGTTTTGGTCGTAAGAATGTAAGATAGGGGAACAAGAGGAGACGAATATAGCCTTTTGATCCTGCTCTGCCATTCAATTTTATCATGGTTGACCTGCCCAAATTCCATTTTGCCACCTGCTTCCCAGTTCCCTTAATTCCCTGAGTGACCAATAATTTGTCTATCTTGCGTTCAAATATATTAAGAGATGGAGTATCCAAAACCTTCTGGAACAGAGAATTCCAAAGATTCACAACCCTTTGAGGGAAGAAATTTCTCCTCGTCACAGTCTCAAATGATTAGCCCTGTCTCCTGAGGTACACTGCCACGTGTTCGAGATTCCGTAGCCAGAGAAAACAACATTTGTGTCTGCCCTGTCAGGCCCCTTCAGTAACTTGTGTATTTCAGTGAGATCACCTTTTTATTCTTCTAAACTCCAGAGAGCGTAGGGCCAATTTCCTCAATGTCTGATCATAGGATAACTTATTCATCTCAGAGACCAATTTAATGAACTTTTGCAGTACTGCCTTAAGTTCAAATATATCCTACCTTAAATATGAAGACCAAAATTGAACACAGGATTCCAGCTGTGGTGTCACCAAAGCCCTGTACAGTTATAGCAAGATCCCTTTGTTCTTGTACTCTGTTCCCTTGCAATAAAGGCCAACACGTCATTTGCCTTCTTAATTACTTGCAGCATCTGCATGCTAACTTTATGCGTTTCTTTTCCGAGCTCATGGAAGTCCCTCTGAACATCAACACTTACAAGTTTCCCACCTTTTAAAAAAAAATCCTGCTTTTCTATTTTTAGTATCAAAATAAGCAACCTCATTTTATACTCCATCTGCTGCCCTATTGTTCACTCGCTTAACCTGCCTGTATTACTTTGCAGCATATTTGTGCCCTCTCCACAATCTACATGCCCACCTAGCTTTGTGTTGTCAGCAAATTTAGATACATTACTGAGGGTCTCGTTGTCTAAGTTGCTTATAAAGATCGTAAATACTGAGGTTCCACGACAGATCCTTGCGGCACTTCACTAGTCACAGACTGCCAACTGAAAATACAACGTTTAGCAATATTCCTCGCTTCATGTCCATTAGCTATTCCTCTGTCCATCCTAATTTATTACCCCAACTCGTTGAGCTCTTACCTCGTGTACTAATCTTTTGTATGACACCTTATTGAATACCAATTCAGAAATCCTACATGTACTGATTTCACTACCAATGAGTCCTCAAAATCTTTTGCTTTGTCTTCGGTTTGGGGTCTAGAAGGGGTTCCTTTAAGGTCTGTCCTTTCCTTTAAGGATTCTTCCCTCGACCATAAAAACCATTCCTGTTTATTTACAGATCTGTGTACATCTCGGTACCCTACAAGAGGTCGCACTTCTGCTTCTCACCAAATCTGTTTCTTAAATGAGTGACATTGAATCATAGAATTCTATAGTCCAGAAGGAAGCCATTCAGCCCATTGAGTCTGCACTGACCACAGTCCCACCCAAGCCCTATCCCCATCACCCCATGCATTTATCCTAGCTAGTTCCCCTGACACTAAGGAGCAATTTAGCATGGCCAATCCAACCAACCCGCACATTTCTGGACTGTGGAAGGAAACCAGAACACCTGGAGAAAACCCACACAGAAGCAGAGAGAATGTGCAAACTCCACCAAGACAGTGACCCAAGCCAAGAATCAAACCCTAGTCCCTGGCACTGTGAGGCAGCAGTGCTAACCACTGTGCCACCATGCTGTCCATTGCATCATTGTTATGTCAGTATCAGCTGCTCCAGGTGTTGAACATCTCCCCCAAACCTTTGTCCCAATGGCATACATACTACGACACTCTTAATAAATTACGATAAAATACAATTTCCATTTTGTAAAACTGATGACTTTGCCTGATCACTATGATTTTCTAAGTGTATTTATAAAACTTCTGTAATAATAAATTCCAGAATTTTCATATGGTAAAGTTGCCACAGACTGAGATGACCTAAGGCTGCTTGCCCATTTGATGGGGAGAGCTGACTGGTGGTGAAGAGGCAAAGAGCAAGGTAGCAGGGCCTTCATGGATAACCTCAGCCAGTACAGGAATTGAACCTGTGCTGTTGGCATCTCTCTGCATCACCAACCAGCTGTCCAGCCAACTGAGTTAAACCAGCTCCCAGAATTTTTATTTTTATTTTCAGCCTATCTGGCCTGTAGTTCCCAGGTTTATTCTCTCCCTCCGTTCTTAAATAGTGGTGTTATATTTGTTAATTCCCAGGCTGCTGGGACAAACGGGGGGATTTTTGGAAAATCATAACTAGTGCGTCCTCTTTCGTTTGGAACAATCATGTCCTGGAGATTTGTTGGATTTTACTCCCTTGAGTTTCCCCAATACTTTGTCTCTGTTAACAATTAATTAACTTGAGTTCCTCATTTTTATTAGCCCCCTTGGTTTTTCCAATAATAATTTGTGTCCTACTGTGAAGACACTGTCATTTCCTCAAGATAATTTCTCTTCTGTTTCCCCCGCAGGAAGCAATGTAAACTCTCCACTTATGTATACTTGTAAAACCTCTTATAATCTGTTTCTTATATTCCTGACTAATTTATTCCAACATTCTATGTTTTTTCTTTTTTTAACCAATATTCTAGTTATCCTTTGCTGGTTTCTAAAATGCCCCAATCCTCAGGCTTGCTTTTGTTCTTTACGTTATTATAAGCCTCCTTTAATTACTAGCCTTAACTTTCTTGGTAAGCCAAGATGAATATTCCTTTTTGGTTAAGTTTTATGTTCAATGGAACATACTTTTGTTCAGTATTTGGAATTGTTTCTTGAACTGTTTCTTTATTTATCACCACATCTTTTAATTTATTTACCCGATCAGTGATAGCCAGCTCTTCTCTCATCCCTGTGTAATGGCTTTAAATTTAAGATTTGGAACTGGAGTATGTTTTCAAACTGAAAGGCCCTAATCTTATTCTAAAAACAGTGAATGCCGAAGTCATCCGCTGCTGTAGAGTCTCGCGATGGCATGGGAAATTCCGGGTAGTCAAGTTATATTTGAACCAGGAACTGATAGGTTAAAAGTAGTTTCTTTTGGAGCCCTAGCTAATGGCCTTCCCAGGAATTTGGGATATTTACCCAATACTTAGCCTGGCTTGTGCACTGATTTAACTAGAGCTGTTCCTTGCAGGCATAGGCCTTCTCAGAAGTACACATCTTAGTAAATGAGGTGGAGTGTCAATGCACTCCAGAGCAATGAAAATCGTTTTTGCTTTTTGATCCTTTGATGTTGGCTGTTGCTATCATTGTGAAGCAGAATGTATCAAGCATTGGATTGTTCACCCACTAATAGGGAACGTGAGCTGGGTTCAGACTGTCATGAGACAGGTTAATTTTACCGTGTTAATGATAGTGTTGTTTCAGTAGTAAGCCTGCTCATTACAAGAAGAACTGCAGGTTCAGACATTTGGTGTATGTCCGTGGTTGAGGAATCCATGATGCAAAGCTACCATCTGTGGGAATATGACTAAACGCCTCTAAGTCAGAATCACGTCCATTCCCTGATCATGCTCACTGCATCCCTGGTAATGCTTATCCGCCCCGATGATGGTCTTCTCCACACCCACACACTCACATGTCCCTCTCCCTCCCATTTCCATAATGATGCTACCCCTCTTATCATCGGACTCGCTTTCCAAAACCTCTGGCTCCATAGTCCAGTTGATGTTGGAACATTTCTGTATTAGTTGCAAAGTGTGTGTATCTGGCAGATGGGTATGGCAGTGAGCATTGTTGCAAGTGGGGACAGGGTGTGCTGAGCATCATCAGTGTGTAGTGCGGTATAAGCATTGGCAATAGGTTGAGTGTGGATGGTTGGGGATATCTAAGAAAGGCAGGCACATTTAAAAACTCTCCCAGAGAACTGAAGGCAGATCTTACAGGGTGTCTTCAGTTTGTGATTGAAAAAGCGAGCTTAGCTTTGCTGGAATTTCATTTTGCCCCGAGGACTTGCTGCTCTTTTCGTCAATTGACTCAAGTTGGAGTTGGGTTGGGAAGAGGGTGCAGTTTTAAGTGGGGTATGCTCCCACTACACTAGTGATCACAGGATCTGGGCCAATATTGAATTCAGTTATATTTTGATCACATTTCCCTGAGGAGCTTCTACTGTGATATTGCACAAAACTAGATCTAAAATAGTTTCATCCTTAGTTGGTTCCACAATATTATTTCATGAAACTGTCACAAAAGCATTTGACAAATTCTTCTTCTAGACCACTTTTGCCAATTTGATTTGTTCATTCTATATGGAAATTAATACCCCTGCGATTACAGTGCCTTTGTTACAAGCTCCAATCATGTGTTAATGCTGTATCTAATGGCATGACTACTGTTAGTGGGCCTATAACTTAGTTTTATTATTACCACTGTCCACCCATATTGATTCCATTTCCTTATCTTTTGAGCCGATATCTTTTCTCACTATCAGGGCTACTTCTCCTTTTCCATTCTGTCTATCTTTTCAAAATATTGCTGACACGGATGCTCAATCTTGGTCACCGTATCCCTTGATGTTGATTAGATTTAAATCATTTATCACTATTTGTGCTGCTAGTTCATCTGTCTCAGCTGTGTGAATCATTCACAATAAAGAGCCTTTCATTTTATTTGATGTTATTATTTGCATGGATCTTATTTGCTGATGTACTATTAAGTGAACTCTGTGTCTACTTGGCCTATTCTGCTTGTCTTTACACAAATTGCGACACCATTCTTTGTCTCTTTCGCATTTTAAAGTTCTCTTCACCTGAACTCTTTCCCTGCCCCTCCACCTTATGAAGTTATTAAAGTCATTGAGGTTTTCACTGCTGCAGTCCTCACTGGAGTTGAGTGGTTTGTATTCTTATTACAACCAGTTCAATTGTCAGGAACCTGAGTGAAGAGCTGTGAACTGTTGTCCAGAAACAAGGTTGCTGAGCATCCATAGAAATGTCAATTTTCAACCATTAATGGCTGGGGTAGTGAGGCAGCATCCGCTGTGACAGAATCTCAAGTTGCACTGTAAAATGTGACCAGAAAGCTGATGTAAGGTAAAGTTTAAAGTTCATTTATTAGTCACAAGTAGGCTGACATTCACACTGCAGTGAGGTTACTATGAAAAACCCCTAAAATGTGTGACTTTGAGACTCTCACTGCCTTTGATTCACATTAGCCCATTCAATATAGTTTGGGTAAATACTGAAAATTCAGTCGCAGCTTCGATTGTTATCACGTTACATGTTCACTAACAACTCTAAACTATATGCACCACCATCTGTAATATATTAAGATCAGCAAAGCACAGCTGCTGGAGGAATCGTCTCGCATTGCTTAAATGATCTGCATCTTCTGTTCATATAATATGTACCCATGTGGAATTAGCATACAAAGGAATCAGTGACAGATGTGTTCATTGTACTGTCAATTAGTTCATAAGCTTTAATGCTATATTTCTCTCTTCTTTAGAGCTGAGCCTGATAGTCCAGTTGGACCAACCCCTACAGCAAACTTGACTTTAGAACAGCAGCCTCAAGTGATTCCATCTCAAGGTGACCTTCTGGGTGACCTTCTGAACCTTGACCTCGGTCCCCCTGTCAATGTGCCGCAGATGTCTTCAATGCAGATGGGAGCTGTGGACCTTCTGGGCGGTGGATTAGACAGTCTGGTATGTGACTTTTTAAATGATCTTTTCTATTTTAAATTTCATTTTGGAGAAAACAAGGTTGTATGATCAACATTTGAACACTGGACGTTATTTCACAAAGGAGCTGTGGGGTAGGCAATTAAGTGAAGTATCATTCACAAGTGAGAAATGAGCAGCAATTTGATTTGCACAAATGCAAATTAATGAGAAAGTGATATCCTGAGACACAAGTGCAGGTGAGAAATAGTCAGTTGCACAAACTCTGATGGGATTACAGCTCAGCGGATTCGTACTGGTAAATGAACTAGACACCTTTTAAAGAATGAGGAAGATGTATATTCTTTTTATTCTTTCATGGGGTGTGGGCATGACTGACAATGTCAGCACTTGTTTGCTGTTAAACTGAGTGTCTTCCTGCGCCATTTCAGAGGACAGTTAAGACTGACCTACATTGTTGCAGGTCTGGAGTCACATGTAGACCAGACTGGGTAAGGATGGCAGATTGCCTTCCCTGAAAGACATTGGTGAACCAAATGGGTTTTTGCTACAATCAATTGTAGTTTCATCATCATTACTGAGACTAGCTTAATGTTCCAGATTTATCATTATTTTAATTATAAGGTGCATAAGTTCTAGAAATAATGGAGGCATTTCAGTCCTGAGAAATTCTAAGTTATGATGTTGGAAGACGGACATGCCCCTGAGGACTCTTGCCCATATTAAACACCGCAAACCACTTTCAGTCTGTCAAACTACAAGCTGTTGCCTCAGTTATTCACTAAATACAGTAGTGCAATGATGAACAATTTTTGACCACTTGTCAGTAATACTTTCCAAGATTACTGTAAAACCCTGCATTAGGTTTTCTGTGGGAATGATAGCCTACACATATAACTGATGGGAAATGCAGCAAAATAAGGGCCTATTATTATTGTGTATTGTCAGAGTGGATATGTCTAGGTGTAACTGACATTACTATGATGGCTTTATCAGCCCACATTCACTGAGCAATTACAGCATGTCATCTTTCTGGGGCCATCAATTGTAAGTTTTGCTGAAAGAAGTTCAGCAAGTCCAATAAATATTGGAACGTAAGGTTATTTTACTTTTCACTTTAGTGTTGCTCCCAACTTACTGGAGTGACATTTCCAACCAGTCCCTCTGTTTGGTTATCTTGCCCTGAAATCTGAAGCTTCACCTTAAAGTGAAAAAATCATGGCAAAGATTGACATGATGCCTTGAGATGCTGCAATTGGATGAAACATTAAGAGCTGCTTTCTGATTGGTCATGAATTGGTTTTAAATTGGTTGCAGTTTGTATTAAAGTCCAGTTTCCTAGTGTTGATTTTGGTTTCTCATGTAGGAATGAAACTATCTTTTGGGGGTTTCTTTGATTGGTCTTGGTTGTCCATGTATTAACACAAGCCAAGGTGGAATTTCATGGGGAAACACCATTAGTTGGAGTAGGACTTAACACAGGAAGATGAGTGTGATTGTTGGAGATCAATCATCTCAGTCCCTGGACATCACTGCAGGAGCTTTGTAGGGCAGTGCTGTGGCCCATCCATCTTCACCTGTTTCGTCAGTGATTTTCCTTCCATCGTAAGGTCAAAAGTGGGGATGTTTGCTGATGCTTATCACCATTCGTGACTCTCAAGTACTGAAACAATTGATGTCCAGCAAGAACTGGACAAAATTCAGGCTTGGGATAACAAGTAACATTCACATCATACAAATGCCAGGTAATGACCATGTCCAGCAAGAGAGAATCTAACCATGTCCCCATGATATCGAATAGCATTATCACTGCTGAAATCACCCACCATCAATGTCCTGGGGATGACCATTGATGAGAAATTCAAGTGGATCAGCCACAAAATACTGTGGCTACAAAAACAGGTTAGAGGCTGGGAGCATTGTAGCAAAAAAGTCACCTTCTGACTCCCAAAATTTGTCCACCATATACGCAGAGCACAGTCATGAGTGTGATGGAAAACTGGATGAGTGCAGCTTCAACAATGTCCAAGAACCTCACTACTGTACAGGACAACACCCTGCTTCGTTGGCACTACCATGCTAAACAGTCATTCCCTCCCGAACAGCACTGTGGGTATACCTACACGACACGGACTGCAGCGGTTTAAGAAGGCCACCATCTTCTTGAGGGCAAAGAGAGACAAGCTGGTCTCGCTGGCAACGTGCACATCCCATTTAAAAAAAAGAAAGCATATTATCTGCAGCAACTCACCAACCTTTGACAGCCCCTTCCAAACCTGTGACCTCTACTTAAAGGACAAGGGTACCATGGGAGCACCATTAGCTGCAAATTCCCCTCCAGTTCACACAGCATCCAGACTTTGAAATATTCCAATGCTCTTTCATCATCACTGGTCAAAATTCTGGAACTCCTTCCCAAGCAGCATTTTGTATGTACTGAGACAATGTGAATTGCAACAGTTTTGGGAGACAGCTCACCACCAGGTTTTCGAGACAATTTTACTTCATTATATTGGATATGTGGCACAGAAACAGGCCACTGTATCCACCCAGTCTGTGCTGATGCTTATGCTCCACTCAAGCCTCCTTCCATACTTTTTCATTCAAGACTTCCATTGTAACCCTCTATTTCCTTCTCCCTCATGGTTGTCCAGTTTCCCATTATATAGTTTATTACAACAGCTCTCTGTTTCTAGGGAAGAAGTGGGACATTCCACATTGTCTCAACCTTTTGGATAAAGAAGCTTCTGAATTCCCTGTTGGATCTCTGGGGGATTGTCTTAGATTGACAGTCTCTAGTTATGCTCTTCTCCATAAGAGAAAAAATTATCTCTCTCTCCACTTCATGAAAACCTATCATAATTGTAAGACCTCAATTAGGTCACCCCTCTGTCATCTGTTTTCAAGAGAAAAGAAAGCCAGTCTGTCCGCCCCTTCCTGAAAAGAATACCTGGCTATTTCTGGTATCATCGTTGTAAATCTTTTCTAAACCCCCTCCAGTGTGTCTCTATTATTTATATAATATGGTGACCAGAACTACATGCAGAACTCGTGGTCGAACCAAGGCCGAGCATAACTTCCCTACTTTTTAGTTCTGTTGCTCTAGAAATAAATTCTTGTTTGTGGTTTGCTTTCTTTGTGGCTTTGTTGACCTGTGGCACAACCTTTAATGATTGGTGGATTGTCGTCTGGGGTGCTTTTGGCCTTCTATCCCATCTAAGCTTCAATCTCCCGAGTATTGATTGACTTCTATGTTTTTCGTAGAAAATCTTACATTTATCTGCATTGAACTTTGTTTGCCAGTCATAAAGCATGGGCAATGCATGCTAGCCTTACCATCAACACCTACATCGTGTGAATGAATAAAGACCGAATCACATTTTTGGATTGGCTGGTGTTGTCTTCTGTTGTTGAATGGAATATGTCCAAGCCCTGATGTAATGGTTGCTTGGTATACCTTAGAATTAGAGAGGAGTACAGGAGAGATGGAGAAAATTGATAGAAAATGAAAGGAGGAAAATTAAAATCTTTAGCCCAGAATTTTGCAAGTGGCTCCCACTTCAGTTCTGTAACTTCAACGCAAGTTTTGTGGAACAGACTTTCTGGTGAGGGAAGGAGAGCAGCTGAGTGGAAAACCAGTCTTTATTTATCAGTCATTGCATACAGTCCCAAAAAGATGAAAGAATATGCATTTAAAATAAACAAACGTAGCCGATGAATTTCATCTCCTTTTGATGATGCCGTATGATTGCTAAGTCACCATTGGTCCTGGTCATCGCTTTTGCTTTGTAACTCCCAGATGCCAGCCATTGATCACTGTCTCTTTAATCCAGTGGCCATGTTTAATTCTCTATTTAGTGTTGGCCACATCTCTGCCCAGGCATAAATATTGCAGTGGAATCTACTCAATACAGATGTCATAGAGGAGGGGTAAATGAGATATGTTAGGGTACCTGTAATCGAGGTATTAATTCCAGAAAGCCTGGTGATGAAGGATAGAAATGGAGCTAATCTTTACACTTTTGTAGCCTTTTACATAAAGTCAGAGATAATATTGTAATAATGAAAGGAGCAATGAGTGATAAAAGAGAAACGTGAAATTAATTGAATGAAAACAAAAGACTTTTTTAAAAAGATAAACAATGAATTAATCTTAAAAGATGAGAACAGTGCACAGAAACAGAAGAATAAAAATGTGTGACGTTTAGAACATAGAACACTACAGCACAAACAGGCCCTTCGGCCCATGAGTTGCGCCGATCACATCAACACCTACCAATCTATAGACCTATCTATAACCCCCAATCCCATTAAACCCCATATACTCATCCAGAAGTCTTTTAAAAGACCCCAGCGAGTTCGCCTCCACCACCACTGACGTCAGCCAATTCCATTCACTCACCACCCTCTGAGTGAAAAACTTACCCCTAACATCACTTCTGTACTTGCCTCCCCGCACCTTAAATCTGTGTCCTCTCGTAGTGACGATTTCAACCCGGGGAAATAGCCTCTGAGAATCCACCCTATCTATTCCTCTCAACATTTTATAAACTTCTATCAGGTCGCCTCTCAACCTTCGTCTCTCCAGGGAGAAGAGTCCCAGCTCCCTCAACCTAACTTCATAAGGCATGCCTCCCAGTCCAGGCAACATCCTTGTAAATCTCCTCTGTACCCTTTCAATAGCTTCTACGTCTTTCCGATAGTGAGGCGACCAGAACTGCGCACAGTACTCCAAATGAGGCCTGACTAGGGTCTTATAAAGTTGCAGCATTACCTCCCGATTCCTAAAGTCAATCCCTCGATTAATGAAGGCCGGTACACCATACGCCTTCTTGACCACATCCTCCACCTGCGAGGCCGATTTAAGAGTCCTGTGGACCCGGACCCCAAGATCCTTCTGCTCTTCAACACTGCTAAGACTCCTGCCCTTGATAGAGTACTCGTTCATCCCGTTGGTTCTGCCAAAATGGACGACTACACATTTATCCGCGTTGAAGTCCATCTGCCACTTCTCCGCCCAGTCCTGCATCCTATTTATGTCCTGCTGCAACTTTTGACATCCTTCCAGACCATCCACAACACCACCGACCTTCGTGTCATCAGCGAACTTACTTACCCATCCCTCCACTTCCTCATCCAGGTCATTTATGAAAATGACAAACAGCAGGGGTCCTAGAACAGATCCCTGGGGCACTCCACTGGTGACTGACCTCCATGCCGAAAATAGTACTTAATAGTACTAGCAGTGCATCTCCCCATAGCACTTTTAAAGGTCCATGTCTGCTTTTAAGTAAGGTGTTGATACAGCAGTTAAAATAAAGTCATGGCCCACCACTGCCTCACCTCCAACTGTAGTGGGCCCTCTCTGTTGTTTATATTGCGTTTAATTGTATGGAGCTGGTGGGCATTAACTGGGGATTCAGTTGTAATCTTATAATTGGAGACAGATTGAAGCTGTGGTGGTTGACTTTGGCAGTGCACATTTGTAATGTGTATCTCTATGTAAAAGACTACAAAAGTGAAAAGACTAGCTCCATTTCGATCCTTCAGTCTACCACCAGACTTTGTGGCATACGGCATGCTTGCCTTCATCGTCTGGGGCATTGAGCTTAAAAATTGGCAAGGCATGTTGCAGCTTTATAGAACCTTAGGCCCAACTTAGAATATAGTGTTCAATTCTGGTCGCCACACTACCAGAAGGATGTGAAGACGTTGGAGAGGGTACAGAAAAGATTTACCAGGATGTTGCCTGGTAGGGACGGCATTAACTATGAGGAGAGATTGGAGAAATTTGGTTTGTTCTCACTGGAATGACAGAGGTTGAGAGGCAACCTGATAGAAGTCTACAAGATTGAGGGACATATCAGAGTAGATAGTCAGAAGCTTTTTCCCAGGCTGAAAGAGTCAATTACTTGGGGGCATAGGTTTAAGGTGCGAGGGGCAAGGTTTAAAGGAGATATACGAGGCAAGTTTTTTACACAAGGTAATGGGTGCCTGGAATGCACTGATGGGGGAGGTGGTGAAAGCAGTTACGATAGTGAGTTTTAAGGGGCATCTGGACAAATACATGAATAGGATGGGAATAGAGGGATATGGTTCCCGGAAGGGTTGGGGATTTTAGTGCAGTTGGGCAGCATGGTTGGTGCAGGCTTGGAGGGCCAAAAGGCCCGTTCCTGTGCTGTAATTTTCTTTGTTCTAATGCCATGATTACAGGGAGACACTTACCTTTCCTTGCTGTCATCATGGGACACCATCATGCCTCAAGTTCGTTGCACTACGCGAGAGGGATTGCTTCACCCCCATTGCAGGGGGATTTGATTACCCTATGATCCTGAGTTTGTTTAAAGGCAGTTATAAACTGGTACCCAGAGAGAGAGAGAAAAATTAAGTAGTGACTTAATGCCATTATTAGTGAAAAATTGAGCAACTGGTGATCCATATCAATGGCTGTGCTTCCAGATTTCATAAACTGATTTCTTCACAAACCAGTACAGCTCATTAAGTTCATCAGCAAGGCAGAATCAACAAGTAGGTTATTGTGGAGCTAGTTCAACAGACACGTACAGTTATGCATGTAATTTGTGTGATGATTCCAACTGATAATTCCAGTTGATAATAGGTAAGTGAGTTACCAGAGTGAAACCTGGTTTGATAGATACAAATCTTTTTTTGAAACTGTACAGGTAAGTTACTGAACAAATTCACAGGTGTCGGCAGATGAACTTTTAACGCACAGAATAAAACAATGAAAAAAATGAACTATTTTACACCAGACAAAAAGATTGAAAAGATCTCAATACAAACACAAAAAAAAGGATTCAAATGTTCACTGTTCCTTCAACCCAGCTATCTCTTTACAGACGCATACAAATTCAGAAAGATAAAACTATTTACCCATGCCTATTTTATACCCTAATATTCAGGGTAAGCTTGCAGTATGTGTGAAGCAACTGGTGAAGTATGGACAGGCATAGACACGTTCCAAAATGACAGATGTGACCAAGGCTGATTCTATGGATTTTTCAACAACCCACTCAGAGTGTGAGCCAACTCGTCTCACTGTCTTTCTAAGGAAGGTTTTCAACCTCCATGTTTGAACAAGTTGTCTTGGAGTTCTGTCCAAATGTTGCTCACATTCAGCGTCAGCAAGGAACCACCTCCAGGATTTCAGTCTTACCTTCTGAGATTCTTTTCCCTGGATCGCTGTGTACACTCAAGCTTTACATACCAAGCACAATTTCATATTTCTGGCCATGTCAGGCAGAATAAAGACCTGCAGTAAGGATGTTTCCTCAAATCTTCAGAGATTCTAATGAACTCACTTCACTGTGTGTTTATTCCCCACAGTGTTCTCCTTTTAATTTCTCCTTTTACCATACAGGATCTGTTCCTGATTTCTGTCCTTGTTCTTTACCTCTTTCTGGCCCACTTGCTTGTTTAGAACTTCGTGGTTTGGGAACTTCTTCCTGTCCCCTCATGTGTCCTGCTCCCTGGGACGCAGCCTCTGAAGTGGGGATCATCTGCTGATCACCCGACTCGTAGTTTTGCATTGTTTCACCTTTCTCTTTTACGCAGGGCCATTTCCCAGCTGGGGAACATTAAAACATTTGAACTGGCCGTATGTGGCTGCTTCCTGGCAGGCGCGGGCATGAAAGCAACCAACTGAGAGTGTGTGACTGTTTCCTGAAGCAGAGATGCACAGGAGACTGGAAGCCTGCTGAGAACTATACTACTGGCCTCCACAATTACGATCTGTGACTGCCAATTAAGTTAGTTCAGGGAATTTGTCACAAATGTTTACGTGAATTGAGCACACCATCCATTGGACAGGCAGGCCACCTTATCATAGGACTTAGCAAAGATTGTAGAGCTATTCCTAAAATTTACTGTAACAGGTGGCGCAGGTGTCGTGTCGTTGGTTGCCTGGAGATTAATGGTATTCTGGTGAGATTGGCAATGAAATCCTCTTTCTGTGTTCCTGCAGGAAGAAAGGCACCCGAATAGATACCTGAAATCTATATGTGCTGCTTCTCACACTTCTGTTCGTTGCCAGTCTCTGTTAGGCTCATTCCAAGTCTAATAGTTATGTTTTCCCTGATAGAAAATTTTAGGGACCATGAAAAGTTTTGAATAATGTTCAGTGTCAGAGTTGCATGTCACTCGACTTTTGTCATGACCTTGTTGCTTATAGTACTTGGCTTTCAGTGAAATGTTGGAAATGGTTCCTTACGTTAATGGCATGCACAACATGATGAAATGGACCTGGTGTATGTTCTTCAAATAGTTTGCACCATCTGTAGAAGAATTTTTGAAGCCAGATTCTAGATGGAAAAAATCAGGAAAAAGACTGTTCAAAGCTAAGAAATAAATTAAAGGTAAAAAAGCCTCAAAAGAGTTAGTTGACAAGTTCCAACACACATTTGCTCTGAAAAGTTTTTATGGAGTTGTTTTCTCTGAGGAATTAATTTTCAAAAGATTAGTTTCACTGATTGAAGAGATAGCTGAACCAGCCTGCAGCTCAGATACTCATAAGCTCATAAAATCCTAGCAAAATCAATGCTAAGATTCAACTCCTGTTTAGAATTATTAGTTGCCACTATTTGTTACTTATGTGACATTTATATAAACTGACAGATTAATTGTGGCACTGCTCCCTTGTAGTGTATAAACTGAAGCGTGACTAATATTTAGCTCTAACCTCTGCCTTCAAAGCCAGTGGTCTCTGGGAAATTCAGGTAATTGTAACTGTTCAATTTGAGCTCAAGTATTACAGATAACGGAAGGGGATAAAGTACAGTCAGGTAATAGTGATCATAATATTCGGTTTAATATAATTATAGAAAGGGACGCAAAGATTCAGAAGAATGCCCAATTCAATGATTTGAGAAGGGAATCTAGCACAGGTGAACTGGAAACACAAACTGCCCAGAAAAAACAGTGAATGAATAACAGCAAAATGCAACACAAGAAAGAGGAAAAGGAATAGACCGTATGGCCCTTTGAGCCTGCTCAGCGATTCAGTATGATCGTGGCTGATCTTGAGATTCAACTGTTTTCCCGCTTGCTCTCTATATCCCTTGATTCTCTGAGACACCAAAACTGTGCCTTAAATGTATTCAATGATGGAATGTCAAAAACCCTATAGGCTAGAGAATTACAAAGATTCACAACCCTTGAGTGAAGTAATTTCTGCTCTTCATTGCTAAATTCCTCCTTCGTTCCTTGTCCTGAGACTGTGCCCCTAAATTTGATTTGATTTATTATTGTCACATGTATTAATATACAGTTAAAAAGTATTGCTCCTTAGGCACTATACAGACAAAGCATACCATTCATAGAGAAGGAACTGAGTGCAGAATATAATGTTACAGTCATAGCTAGAATGTAGAGAAAGATCAACTTAATGCAAGGTAGGTCCATCTCAGTTTCCCTGACCAGCAGAAACAATCTCTTGGCATCTATCCTTTCGAGCCTCTTCAGAATTTTGTAGATTTTGATGAGATTGTCTCTCATTCTTCCAAACTCCAGAGAGTATAAGCTCAATTTACTCAGCCTCTCCTACGACAACCTACTCACCCCAGAGAACAATTTAGTGTGTCTTCATGTGTCTTCATCCTTAAATGTGGAGATCTATTCTGTATTCCAGAATAGATTTCACCAAATCCTGTTTAATTGTAGCTAGACTTATTCTTGCACTTCAATCCCTTGCAATAAAGGCCAACATGTCAATTGCCTTTCTAATTGCTTGCTGCACCTGCATGCTAAATTTGTAAGCCTCGCACAAGCACATACCAAGTCTCTTTGAACACCAACGTTTCAAGTTTCACACCTTTAAAACAAAATCAGTTCTTTTATTCTTACAACTAAAGTGAATATCTTCACACTTCTCTATATCTCTTTGCAGCTTCTCTGTGTTCTCCCTTCAGCTTACCTTCCCACTTATCTTGGTATTGTCATCATCTGTCTCCATCTAGTCATTAATGTAGATTATAATTAGCTGAGGCCCCAGCTTGATCCTTGTGGCACTCCATTGTTCAGTGCCTGCCAACTTGGAAAAAGCCCCAGTTATGCACACTACTTTTTATCTGTCCTACCTGATTCTAACCTCAAGTTAACATTCCTGCCTACACCTCCCTTGTTAACAAAGAATCTATCTAGCTCTGTCTCAAAAACATTAAAGACTCTGCTTCCACTGCCTTTTCAGGAAGGGAGTTCTAAACACACTCAACCCTCAGAAAAATTCTCTTCAAATTTGTCTTAAATGAGCAATCCCTTATTTTTAAGCAATGAATCCTATTTCTAGATTCTCTGACAAGAAGAAACAACTTCTGCACATTCACTCTGTCAATACCTCTCAATCTTAAAGCTTTTGATCAAGTTGCTTCTTACTCTTCTATACTCTAGTGGATATAAGCTTAGTCTCTTCAACCTTCCCTCGTTAGACAATCCGCCCTTTCCTGTTCAGTAAATCTTCTGTGAATGGCTAATGCATTTACATCTTTCCTGAAATAAGGCACCCATTTCTGTAAGTAATACTCCAGATGTGGTCTCCAATGCTCTGTACAACTGAAGCATAACCTTTGTTTTTGTGTTCAATTCTCCTCTCGGTACCCTAAAACCAAAATGCATCACCTCGCATTTGTCTAAATTAAACTCCATCTGCCATTCATCAGCCCACTGGCCTAATTGATCAAGATCTCGTTGCAATCGGAGATAGCTTTCTTCACTGTCCACTATACCACTAATCGTGGTGTCATCGGCAAACTTAGTAACCATGCCTCCTATATTCTCATCCAAATCATTAATATAAATGACGGATAACAGTGGACCCAGCTCTGATTCCTGAGGCACACCATTGATCACAAACCTCCAGTTTGAAAAACAGCCCTCTACAATCACCTTCTGTCAAGAAGCCAATTTTGTATCTATTTAGATACCTCATCCTGGATCCTGTGAGAGTTAATCTTATGCAACAACCTACTATGCGGTACTTTGTCAAAGGCCTTGCTAAAGTCCCTGTAGACAACGTCAACTGCACTGCTCTCATCTATCTTCTCGATTACCTCTTCAAAAAACTTAATCAAATTTGAGAGACGTGATTTTCCACTCTGAAAGCCATGCTGACTGTCCCTAATCAGCCCTTGCGTCTCTAAATGCCCGTAGATCCTGAATCTCAAAATGCCTTCCAATAACTTACCCACCACAGATGTGAAGCTCACTGGTATGTAGTTCCCAGGCTTTTCCCTGCTGTCCTTTTTAAACAAAGGCACAACATTTGCCCCTCTCCAATCTTTAGGATCGATTATTCAAATATCTCGGCTAGGGGACCCACAATTTCCTCCCACAACGTCCTGGGATATACCTCATCAGGTCCTGGGGATTTATCTACCTTGATGAGCTTTAAGACTTCCAGCACCACCACCTCTGTGATATGTACACTCCTCAAGACATCAATATTTGTTTTCCCAAGTTTCCTAACATCCATGCTTTTCTCTACAGTAAATACTGATGTGAAATATTCATTTAGGATCTCACACATCTGTTGTGGATCCGCACATAGATGACCTTATTGATCCTTAAGGTAAAATTGCAGATAACATTTGCATAGGTGCAATCACTGCGACCAGAAGGTGATTTGCGGAAGAGCTGGTGTGAAGGGACAGTTAAACATCAAACACTACTTCAGTACTTCCCTCCCTACCACCTCCTCTAACCAAAAAAAAGTTGGCAGGAGGACCACAAGCAAGGGAGAGGTGAGTTGAAAGTCTTTGATCCTTTTACCTGTATAAGGGCAGTATGGCAGTTAGGGCAGTGGTATGCTCCTCCTGCCAGATGTGAGAAACTAGGGGGCAATCTAGTCTCTCTGACAACTTTGTCTGCAAGAAGTGTGTCCAGTTGCAGCTCCTCGCAGACAGCATTGCTCGGTTAGAGCGGCAGGTGGATGCGCTGCGGAGCATACAGGAGGCAGAGTGTGTGATAGACACTAGTTAGAGGGAGTTTGTCATTACCAGAGGTTCAGACAGGTAGATGGATGACTGCCAGGAGAGGCAGGCAGGTCATGCAGGAGTCTCCTGTGCCTATTCCCCTTTCAAATGGTATACAATTTTGGATACTGTTGAGGGGGATACCCTGTCGGAGGGAAATACCAGCAGCAGCCAGGCCAATGGCACCATAGCTGTCCCACAGCTGGTTCTGCTGTGGAACAGGGTCGGGCAAAGAGCAAGTGAGCAGTAGTAATAGGGGACTCGCTAGTTAGAGGTACAGAGAGGCGTTTCTGTGTCTGCAATTGAGACTCCAGGATGGTGTGTTGTCTCCCTGGCGCCAGGGTCAAGGACATCTCTGAGCGATTGCAGGACATTCTTAAGGGGAAGGGTGAGCCGCCAGAGGTCGTTGTGCATATTGGTACCTATGACATAGGTAAGGAAAAGGGATGAAATCCTGAAATGCGAACATAGAGAGTTAGGCAGAAGGCTAACGTGCCTCGAAGGTAATTATTTCAGGACTGCTACCAGTGCCACATGTGACTGAGAGTAGGAATAGGAAGATTAGGCAGATGAATGCGTGGCAGGGATTTAGATTTTTGGATCATTGGGATCTTTTCTGCAGAAAGGCTGACCTGTTGAAGAGGACGGGTGACACCTGAACTGGAGGGAGACTAACATCCTGGTGGGGAGATTTGCTAGAGCCACTTGGGAGAATTTAAACTAGTTTGGCGGGGAGGTGGGATCCAAAGCAGTAGGAAAATAGAAGAAGTTTGAGGACAGCACAGAAGTTAAAGAGACCACATTAAGTAGTAAAGGCAGTGTCAGTAATCCTAATAACAGATACATCAGGCAAAAGCAAAACAGAGAGCAAGGGAAGTGCAAATTAAATTGCATTTATTTCAATGCAAGAGGCCTAACAGGCAAGGCAGTGAGAGCTGGTGCAGGGGACGGCATGGATGCATGGGACTGGGGTATGATAGCAATTAATGAAACGTGGTTAAGGGAGGGACAGGACTGACAACTCAGTGTTCCAGGGTACAGCTGCTATAGGAAAGATAGAACAGGAGGTAGAAGAGGAGGGGAGAGTTGCATTTTAATTAGGGAAACTATCACGGCAGTATTGAGAGGGGATATATCCGAGGGTCCGGCCACTGAGATAATATGGGCAGAACTGAGAAATAAGAAGGGGGAAATCACTTTGAGAGGGTTGTACTATAGACCCCCAAATAGTCAGCGGGAAATTGAGGAGCAAATGTGTAAGGAGATTACAGATAGCTCCAAGAAAAATAGGGTGGTCATAGTCAGAGATTTGAACTTTCCCAACATTAACCGGGACAGCCATTGTATTACAGGATTGGATGGAGAGAAATTTGTTGAGTGCTTCAGGAGAATTTCTCATTCTGTATGTGGGTGGCCTGACTAAAGAGGAGGCAAAACTTAACCTCCTCTTGGGAAATAAGGAAGGGCAGGTGACAGAAGTGTTAATGAGGGATCACTTTGGGCCCAGTGACCATAATTCTATTAGTTTTAAGATAGCTGTGGAGACTGATAGGTCTGGCCCAAAAGTTAAAATTCTAAAGTGGGGCAAAACCAATTTTGATGGGATCAGGGTAGGAACTTTCAAAAATTAACCGGGGGAGTCTGTGGGAAGGAAAAGGGACGTCTGGTAAGTGGCAGCTTTCAGAAGTGTGTTAACCAGGGTTCAGGGTAAACACATTCCTCTTAGAGTGAAGGGCAAGGCTAGCAAAAGTAGGGAACCCTGGATGACTTGGGATATTGGGGCCCTGGTCAAGAAGAAGAAAGAGGCACATAACATGCATAGGCAGCTCAGATCAAGTGAATCCCTTGACGAGTCTAGGGGTTGTAGGAGTAGAGTTGAGAGAGAAATCAAGAGGGCAGAAAGGGGACATGAGATTGTTTTGGCAGATAAGGCAAAGGAGAATCCAAAGAGCTTCTACAAATACATAAAGGGTAAAAGAGTAACAAGGGCGAGAGTAGGGCCTCTTAAGGATCAACAAGGTCAGTTATTGTTTTTCAGCGGAATGAATTTTTGAGCATTTTGAATTATTACTTTAAATGTTACATTCCTATTCAAAAAAGGGAGAACAAATTTTAAATACAATACCTAGGAGAATGGGAGATTCAGATTTCACTGATAAATTTGAATGGTAGTGGACATATACTTGCAAAGGACTGGTTTGCAGGATGATGCAGAAAAGATTGAGCTACAGAGCCAGCACATTTGAAAGAGCTGACACAGGTACAGTGGGCTGAATGGCTTCTTATTGTGCCATAAAATTCGATGGCACAATGGTTAGCACTGCTGCCTAACAGCACCAGGAACCCTGGTTTGATTCCTGGCTTGGGCCACTGTCTATGTGGAATTTGCATGATCTCCAGATGCTCCAGTTTTCGCCCGTAGTCCAGAGATGTGCTGGTTTGGTGCATTGGCCGTGCTAAATTCTCCCTCAGTATATCCAAACAGGCATTGGAGTGTGGCGACTAGGGATTTTCACAGTAACTTTATTGCAGTGTTAATGTAAGCTTACTTGTGACTAATAAAAAAAACTTTATAAACTTTTTACTTTAAAATTCTATGATTTTTGACCATTTTAATACATCCGTCTAAAGAAATGTTCTTGTTGTAGTATGAGAGTTCTTTAATGATTTCAGGTAACGTTTTCTGCTGCATCCAAAGCCTGCCCATGATACTGCCATGTATCAATGGGTGTGGAGAAATCCTATCTGGTTATCAGTTCTCATTTTGTCTTTTATTCATTTCACCCAGTCACCCTTGTCCAGCCCTCATTATCAGAATCTCCATGGTTATTGCTGTCCAAGTGCCACTTGCAAGAATCCTGAAACCCTTCCAACTTCAGAGCTCCAAATTCCAGGTTCTAACTTAGTCACCCTTCCACGTGCTGGCTGACCTGTATCCTTCAGCACATCAACTCCATGCCCCTCTTCCTTTGGACAGTCACTTCCAGTTTCACTCCTGCTCAGTTGCAGCACTGGCTTGCAGGCACGATCTCAACGTGCTCCTACTCTGCTTTGTTTCCCTGTTAGTGATATTGCCGCACCTTCCTCCACCTTCACTTTATCTTACAGGAGACAGAAATGAATTCTATAATGAGTTAGACTCTGAGATCACATATGATTAATTAGAAAGTAGAAAAGAAGCAGAGGCACAAATAGAGAGAATCGCTTTTTTGTGAGAAATGGCATTACAGGCTGGCGATTGGTAATTCAGGAACAAACAGTGTTTAACTGGTTTAGCAAACTCAGCCTATATCGACCAGCTCATTTAATCATGCAACCAGCAGCCTGCAGAGCAGAACGCCCAGATACATTTTGTATTGATGGAATTATCAAAGGTAATTTTTTAATCATTCTTCTGCTAGTTGAATCTCTAATGGTACCACCACCCGTAATGGTAGGAAGTTTCAGCCACTGACCGTATAATTGTTGTCAACAGAAAGCAGACTTTGGTTTCAAAGTGATCAGTATGAAGTAGAATTTCTTTTGTAATTTATATACCATTGCTGTGAAATGGTAGCTTCTCCTGTAGAGTCATTTTGTATTTCTCTCCCTTTTGCTTGTGTATTTTGGTGGGCAGTGAACCATAACCGGTCTAAAAGAAGCTTTCTTCAGACAACAAAACCACAAACCATTATTTGATCAAAAGTTCCAGTCAGCTTGCCCACCAGTTGGCCAGATCTCAGTTTCACCCATGGCTTTGCAATTAGGGATTCACTGGATGGGTAATTGAAGTTGTTGACCCACTGAATGTCGTCTCATGCACTTAACTGTACTTACCCCACTTATTGTTGAATAACACCTAAACTGAGCAGGAGAAACCTGGGTTATTCATACTGGAGGTGAGATATTCTAAACTGTAGATATGGTATCAGTCTCTCACTTGATGTGTCACAAACTGCTGAAATGGTAATTTGTTAGAGCCTGATTGTTGCAGTTCTACTTTGGCATACTGCTGCCTTCCTAAAAGGGATACTTTAGCTGTTTAGATATGAGAATTATGAGAAATAAAGAAACAACACTAATTTCAAACACCAATGCCTTTACTAAGTTTGAACAATTCAATACACTTGTTACAATATACCCATTAGCAATATGACCTTCGTCACAAATATACATATGATCATTCAACGAGCAGTCAACCACGTGCTGATTATACCTTCCAGTAGCTGACTAAGGGACGCAAGTGCAAGGCGAGGGGCAGGAGGTATAGGAGGGATGAGAGGGTAAGATCTTTCAACCAGAGTTTGGTGATGGTCCGGAATGAGCTGCTTGGGAGGATGGTAGAGGTGAATTGCCTCACAACCTTTAAAAAGTACCTGGAACTTCTAAAAAATTTTAATTACCTTTAAAAAGCACTTGGCATATCATAACATTCAAGGCAATGTGCTAAGTGCTGGTAAATGGGATTAGGTGGGAAGTCAGATGTTCTTAAAGTGTCACAGAATCATAGATTTCCTACAATGCAGGAGGTGGTCATTTGGCCCATCGAGTCTGCACTGACAACAGCCCCACCCAGGTCCTATCCCTGTAACTCCATGTATTAAACCTGCTAATCCCCCTGACACTAATGGTCAATGTAGTGTGGTCAATCAACCTAACCCACAATCTTTGGACTATGGAAGAAAACTGGAGCACCCGGAGGAAACCACGCAAACACTGGGAGAAGGTGCAAACTATACACACACACTGACCCAGGGCTGGAATTGAACCTAGGTCCCTGGCACTGTGAGGCATGTCAATGCAGACTCTGTGGGCTGAAGGACATGTTTTGCACTGTATGATTCTAAGGTGCCTGACTTGAGTGTTCAGACATTTTTTGTAATGATTTTTTAGACCCTTCTTTCAAAGGTAGCCTGGGTTATTTTGTTAACAGGGTGTACTGTCCCATCAAAATCCAACTTAAGCTACAATTGTCCAGTGAGATGTCTAATACTTTGCTCAAGCTATATGAGACCCCCTTGATAATAAGCGTATGTTGTACACCTTTCTTTTCCATCCCTCTTTGCTGCTGTGTATGCTTTCAATATTGTTAAATGCCTGGTCACATGCATACGTTTTATGTCCATTGCATGGTCAAACAATCCAAACCTCTTAAGTTGCTGACTTCATGTACATTGTTGCTTGGTGAATATAACACAGAATTGACCTGATAAAACATGTAAACTCAGTGTGTCTTCTAGTTTATCAGCATTTCGAAAGGAGTTACGGGTCAAGCAGCGTCAGTTTGTGTCTCCCTCACTTTCAAAATATTGAAGACTTTTGCGTGGGTGGGAGTCACATTTCATTTTTCTACCACACGGGCCAGTGGGTAAATTTCTCAAATATGAGGTTTGACACAACATTAAAGACAGTTTTTAAAAAAGCTGATGTATGAAAAGATGCAAATTCCTGAGGAAAAGAAATCACAAAAATAAATTGATCATTTTTAACAATGATTTTGAAATAATGATGAAAGGAGTGAAATTAGTTGTGTCCAGCTCACTTCCAGACTGTGTGCTCACTCATCTTCGCCCTCATTGAGAAGGGATGCATATGCCCATTGGTATGTGCTGTACACATGCATGTACATACAAACCCTGTGCACATGCCCCCACGCGGTTTCCATCCCTCCCCTGTGCGTGACCCCTCCCACCTTCCTACTTGCTCATGCTCCCCCTCCCTTACCCCTGTACCCTCCACTCTGTGCAGCACCACCCCCTGCCCTTGTCCCCACTGAGCTCTGCCCTCCTCACCTCAGCTTTCCCCACCCCTTGTCCTCCTCAGCTGTCCCCAATCCCAACCCTTCCCTACACAGTCTTTGCTGGAAAGGACAAAAGAATTCAATAGCATAGGTTTAAGAGATGCTATTTCATCTGATTTGAGGCAGAGCACGGAGATCCAGAACAAGAGGATGTGATGACAGAATTAGATATGGGGTGGCACAGTCGTTAGCAATGCTGCCTCGTGCCAGGGACCTGGGTTCAATTCCGGCCTTGAGTCACTATCTGTGTGGAGTTTGCACATTCACATGTCTGCGTGGGTTTCCTCTGAGTGCTCCGGTTTCCTCCCACAGTCCAAAGATGTGAGGGTTAGGTTGATTGGTCATGCTAAATTAACACTTGTGTCTGGGGTTTAGCAGGGTGAATATGAGGGCTTGGAGGAATAGAGCCTGGGTGGGATTATGGTCAGTACAGATTCGATGGGCCAAATGGTCTGCTTCTGCACTGTATGGGTTCTATGATTCTAACAGTGCTAGGGTTTAAATCCTAGCTTCGGTCACTGTGCGGAATGTGCACATTCTGTCTGTGTCTGTTTGGGTTTCCCCTGGGTGCTCAAGTTTCCTCCCACATTGCGATAGAAGTGCTGGTTAGGTGCATTGGCTGTGTGAAATTTTTCCTCGGTGTATCCAAACAAGTGCCAGAGAGTGGTGACTAAGGGCTTTTCACTGTAATTTTGTTGCATTGTTAAAGTAAGCCTGCTTGTGACACTAATAAATGAACTTTAAAGTTAATTTGGAATGTATTGAGGAAATACTTTTTTCACACATCAGTGTAAATTATATTTAATGTAAATAATGAAATGCATTCAATCTTCTTGAGGGAGTTGGAACTGACTAGGAAAGCTGAAAGATTTCTGGCGCCTTTGATTAGTGATAAGTGAACATTGCTTTGATAGTTTAGGTGAATTCAAGTCCCCAGAAATTGTACAATGCTCCAGTCAGGCTACAGAGCTTACGTAGCCTTTAAGCTCTAGAGATCTGCTGTGTGGAGGAAAGCTAATTGCAGCTATTAGGGAGCGAGCAATGAGTAGGACAATTGGTGTAAAGTTACTAAAAGAAATCGGCATTATTTGCTATTCTGTGATTTCTACTTTGTTCTGGGACATATATTCTGTTGCTTCTATGCTGTACAGTTAGGCCTATTGGTGCATAATGGCCAACATTAGATTTGTGTTACGTGGGGTTAGTGATTTTCTGTGACACTTCATGATGCTTTTGGAGATTGTAGTCCATGGTTCCATCGATTCTATGGCTTTGAGAAACCATTTGATAGACTGGGTCCTTTTTGATTGACAAGTGTTGCATCAGAATGACTTGGAGATTTATTACTTTCGGATGTAGAAGGGGTGCGGAAAGGGCAAACTGATTTTGTGGTATAAAGGGCCAGTTTAGAACAAGTTTGGAAAGTTTTTATTCTGCAGACTGGCTAGCAGCTGGGGGGGGACATGTAATTGAGGCCAAGCTACTGAACTAATGGCAGATGAGGGGGTTCTGGGAGAATGAATTAAAACTGGTCTCCTTCATCCAAAACTGTCTGAGACTTACATTGAGAGACTCTCAGTCAGAATACCCTTAACAGTGTGCTCATCACAAGACAGATGAAAACCATGTGATTGTGTGAATTGAAAGTTTTTCAGATCAGACATAAGGCAATTCTATTTTTGATGATGTGGAGATGCTGGCGTTGGACTGGGATGGATGCAGTAAGAAGTCTCAACACCAGATTATAGTCCAACAGGTTTAACTGGAATCATGAGCTTTTGGAGCATTGCTCCTTCATCAGGTGAGTGACTCTCACTCACCTGATGAAAGGAGCAAATAAACCTTGGACTGTAATCTCGTTGAGAGTCCATTTTTGATGGCTAAGATAATTTTTAAAAATGTACAGAACAGTGCTTGATTTAAGCCCTGTAAACCTGCTTATTGTCAGAGCTTTCTGTATTACTGTAGTTGCTTGGATTATTTGTGTATTGCAGCTTTAATGTTTCACTTCCTACTTAGAGATTTGGTAAAATGCATTGTCGCTTTCTTTGTCTTATGGCTCTAACATTGCTTTTTTTTCTCCTTTCCTCTGTTCCTTCCTTGCTCATAACTAACATATTCCTTCTATGAATTGAGATGGGAGACGCAGAACGGGTAATGCACTTCAATGTGTTACATCAGTGCTTTCTTTCCACCTCTGTTGCCATTCATTACCTCAGCAAAGCTGTACCAGTCAGTCTCTTTAGTAATTTTGAGCCATTCAGATTTTTCTAATTAGCATATTGTTCTCAAGGATTCGTGCTGCAGTGCGATTCTGATTAATTGTCCTGATATCCAAATGTCAGTTATGTGTTATCAGGTTTTGTGGAGCCTCTTAGCCTATGCTAACCAGCCCTTGAGTGAATTCCTCCATTCAAGAAGAATATGGCTGAGCTGTATCTTAACTCCATTTACCCGATTAGGTTCTGTCACCATTGTACCTTTTGCCGAACAAAAATCTATCAAGTATAGTGTTTAAAATTGACGGGGGCAATCCTAATTGACAGGGGGCACTCCCAATTTACATCCAGCACTCCTAATTGATGGGGCATTCCTAATTGATACGGGCACCCCCAATTGATAGGGGGCACTCAACAATATTTTGAGATAAGAGTGCCCGGTTCCCACCTCCCTTTACATATCGTAGTGCCTTCGAATGGTAATCCAGCTTTAATGTTTTAAGGTGATGATTGCTTGTTCTGGACTCCTCCACCAGAAGGATCAGTTTTTGCCTATCAACCCTCTGGTACTTCTCCATTACATCACCCCTTTATTTTCTATGGAAGTACTAATCTCTGGAACCCAACCTCATAATTTAGCCCATTTGTTCCTCTCTTGCTTTTGTTCAACATCTACAAATGTCAAACAGGTCACTGGATAAGGTTCAGGATTGGGAACCCAGGTTTGTTTGGTTCTGTCTCCAGTTTCAATGACATTGACAGCAGTCGCAGCTCCAACAATACTGCAGGTCTGGCTGAGACTGGCCAACCTGGTACAGACTGCACGTTGAACCCATTAAAATATTTCATTCCAGAATGTAGTATGCTGCATGTTCCCTGTGTGGTTTCCATTCAGTATTTTATATAGTATGGATATTTTGAGAACTTATGAGGGAAATTTCACCCTCAAAATTAAAGGAAAGCGTAACTGTTAATTGTATAGCCCCATTTTCATGGTTAATCTCACCATTGTCTAACAAAGTAGTAATACGTTTTAGTGTACCTCATTCTTGATTGTTTGAATTGAGAAACATAAGTATCTGTATAATGCTGCTCATACATAAATTTCTCACTATATTCAGGGAACATTTCCCCACAGATCAGCCTTTGAGCACAGTAATTCGAGTGAAATTGAAAGGATATGAACCTTGATAAGATGCTCCTATTTTGCATTTAAATTATGCTGCAAATAATTATTTTAATGAGTTATAAATGTAGCTGATGGGTTAGATCAATGTTTTTTCATCTCTGGCACCTGATTTTGCATGCAACCCAAGTTGATGTATTACTTTCCCCTCCAACCCTCCTCAATCAATTCCCCTCTCCTTCACCTCCTTTTGTCTGTTTCTGCTTCCCCCTCATCCTCTTCTCTCTCTCTCTCTCTCTCTCTCTGTACACCCCTGCCCCACTCCAAACAATTATCTTTTTCATTCTCAATTACACTCACCCATGAGTGATTTTGAGAGGTGCTACAAGGGATGCCATAATTTTCAAGGTTATCTGACATTTGGTTCTTGCTGCATTCAAATGATATTCAGGAAGTATTTAAGAATAGGTCTGCTGATGCAGCCCTGTACTTTACTGTGCCAGCAGTATTGCGGACTAGGCATTGCTGTATGTATCAGCACATTTCCCTGTTCTCCATTGCTATTATATCATTTTCTAATAGCTCTGTGTCCAAGCTTTGTCATGTCAGCTGCATAGTGATGTGGAAGATTGTCTTATATTTTAATTGAAGTGCAGTAGGGTTGGGTGGTGGAGCAGTCAAAGGAAATTGTTACCCACTGAAAGGTAGCAAGGCAAAGAGGGCCTGACTCCATTCAGATTCATAGAAAAATATATGGGAATCAGTCTGTCTCAGTCTAATCAATGAATAAACAAAATGATTTTAATCCATGTAAATTTATTGCATTTTTGATGCAGTTCTAATCTGTGAGATGCGCTTGACCTGTCGTTCGGAGGAATGTAGAGCAGCATATGTATCAGTGTGGGATCTCTGTCATCTAGACATCAATATAAAACTTGACATGATATCTCTTGAGCTGTGATGTAGTGAGTACTGGATACTGCTTGTTCACACTTGACCTTTGACTTTTCATAGAGCATCAATCAGGGTGTTACTGATGGAAGCTCTGAAGTTTATTCTCAGTTCCTTCATAAGCTGCAGTAAATAGCAGCTTATAGTATATAAATACAATAGCCAAATAGGGTAGTAAGGGCGTGGAGTGCCCTGCCTGCAGCAGTTGTGGACTCGCCAACTTTAAGGGCGTTCAAATGGTCAGTGGCTAGGCATATGGATAACATTGGAATAGTTTAGGTTAGAGGGTCGTTAGATTCATTCCACTGGTTGGCGCAACATTGAGGGTCAAAGGGCCTGTACTGCGCTGTAATGTTCTATGTTCTAAATGGAAGTGTAAGCTAGTCATTTTTTGATGAATTTGGGAGTGCTCCAGTTTGGTGGATATGTTTGCATTTCCTGAGTGCAACAAATGAAGCCCATAGTATTGGTATCTTCTTAGAAAACTCTGCTTGTTCTAATTGTACAAACAAATGCATTTGTGTCCATATGCAGTAAAAAAAATCGTAAGTCTGAATGAGTCTGACTGTTGTTATACATAGGGCAGCGCAGTGGTTAGCACATCTGCCTCATGGCACCAGGGACCTGTGTTCAATTCCAGCCTCAATTCAGCCTTCAATTCCGGTGACTGTCTGTGTGGAGTTTGCACGTTCTCCGTGTATCTGTTTGGGTTTCCTCCCGGGTGCTCCAGTTTCCTCCCCGGGTCCAAAGATGTGCAGATTAGGTTGATTGGCCATGCTATTGGCAGGGGCTCAGCGAGGTAAATACATGGGGTTACAGGGATTGCGGCCTGGGTGGCAGTGTTGGCTCAATGGCTGAGTGGCCTCCTTCTGCACTGTAGGGATCCTATGCCTCCTAGTTTACAGAGTGTTTCATATTTTGAACAATAAGGTACAAGAACTCCTGACTCTTCCTGAGAGCATCCGGTTGCATTCTGAGTATTAAATCTATGTTGTCACACTCAGTGTCAGCTGCTGTGACTCTGGTCTGCTATAGCGTGGTTTTAACATTTTAAGATTAATTTTGTCTACTGCCCCTTCCCCCCTGCTGTTGTCACCTGCTGAGCTTGTGATGGTCCAACTGATTTTCTCACTTTATTTTGCTACTCTAAGGGATTGTGGTCAGTAATTTACAGCCCTTGGCTGAAATCTGTTTCTTGCCTTGATCTTATGGTGACCTCCAACTTAGCCATGATTTTGCTACATCATGATTGATTCTGCACAACCCTTGGCTTTTCATTTCTTCAGAAATGATGGTGGTTAGCACTGCTGCCTCACAGCCCCAGGGACCCCTGTTCAATTCCAGCCTTGGGAGACTGTGTGGAGTTTGCACTTCCTCCCCGTGTCTGTGTGGGTTTCCCTGGGTGCACCGGTTTCCTCCCACAGTCCAATAATGTGAAGGTTAGGTGGATTGGCCATGCTAAATTGCACCATAGTGTTCAAGGATATGTTGGTAAATGTGTGGGATTACAGGCTCAGGGTGGGAGGTGAGCCTGCATAAGATGCTCTTTTGGAAAGTCAGTGCAGACTCCATAAGATGAATGGTGTCCTTCTACGCTAGGGATTCAATGATATAAAGCAAGCCTCAGTAATGGTGACCAGTGTACCCCAGTGCTCAATTTTCTTGCTTTTCTGTTCCCCAGATCACAACATCAGATTTCCCCCCTCTTTGTTCGTTTTGGCCTTGAGACCCATCCTCCATTACCACCAGACCAACCTCTTGTTGGCTCATAGTATTACCAAAGTGAATTGCTGGCTTTGAGAGAAAGAGTGTTGGATAATAAAAGGCAGTTATTTTGAGTGATGGCAGGTTGGGAAGTGATATTCCACAGGGTCAGTCCTAAGACCACTGCTATTCACAATTTACACAAATGATTTGGAGTTTGCAATTCAAAGGTCAATTTCCAAGTTTGAGGATGACAAATTGGGTAAGAGAGTCAACAGTCTGGAGGACTGCAGCATGTTACAGGAGACAAAGTTCAACATTGATAAATGCAAGATAGTACATTTTGGTATGAAGAATACGGAAGTAACTTATTACTTGAAAGGTGCAGGTCCAGATTGGGTAGAGGTCAACAGGATCTTAAATAATGTTAACAATCCCACCCTCAAGAAACCCATTCTTTACCCCACTGTTATTGCCCCAACTCCAAGTCTCTTTTGTCTCCAAAGTTCTTGTCACCACCTAAACCCATGTCCATTTTCTCTTAGCAGTTTGAATGCTCTAGTAATCTTTCTGCCCTGCTGCAGCACTACAATGTACCGCGTCAGAGTGGTGAAATATGATCCTGTTTGGCTGTGACTGTGACTCTCCTCGTGCTTCCTGACTTGTTTGCAGTTTTTACATGTTTGATCAAACATCTTCGTCTTCCAGCTGAGTGTTAGCGCCCTTGTCTGCTTCCACACTTATCTACTTTGCCTTGGCCAGAGAATCATTTGCCCCGACTTCACTTCTCATTTCCACACTCTTGCCACTGGAGACATTCTTCCCCAGAAGGTCTGTTCTTGCTGCCCCACTTCTATAAACTTGCTGATCCAAATCTCTGGCCATGTCATTACATGCATCAAGTCCTATTCACACAACACAATTGTGCTCTCTGATCCCACCTTGATTTTTAAAATTCTCATCTTTGTTTTCAAATCCTTTGATGGTCTCACCTCTTGTATCTCTGTAACCTGTCCTACATTACCCCAAGATCTCTACCCTGACATTTCTGACTGCTTGTGTGTCCACGATGTTCATAGCTTCACCGTTGGCAGCTATGTGCTTCATAACTGTCGTATCTTCTCTTAAAGCTACATCTTTCCTCCTTTAACCCTTCGTAAAACCAACCCTTGTACAACCTAACTGCCCGACTATCTCTTTATATCAGCCCTGTTAAGCATCTTGGATCGTTCTACTGCTTTAAAAGTATATAGCTACATGTTGTTTAATACCGCTAGAACTTTTATTACTGTACTTCCAGTTAAAAGTGTCTATAGTTATCTGTTATGGAATTGGTTGCAGAGAGTTGTGCAACACAGCATGTGAGTTGAGTATCACTGAGTTTCACTGTTGCTGAGCTGTGCGGTTGTAATGTGTGGAACAAGTCCACCCCTCCTGAAATGTGTCCCATATCTGATTTTTGAAACCTTACTGTGTAGATCAAAGTGTCAGGAAAGGGTGATATTGCAATGTGATAAATTTTGTCGTCATTTTTGTCCCTGCTGGAATGGCCTTTCAATTCTCTTTATCCAGTGAATTGATTGGAATCGTATGAGTAGCTTGGGCTTGTACTTGCTGGAGTCCAGAAAAATGAGGGGGTATTTGATTGAGGTATATAAAATATTCAGCGGGATTGATAAAGTAAATGTTAACCAAATGTCCCCACTTTTAGAATAGTCAAGGACAAGAGGTCATAGTTGGTAGAGTAAGATGGGGGGAGATTCAAGACAGAGATAAGAGGCAGTTATTTCTCACAGAGGGTTGCAAACCTATGGAACTCACTGCCACAGAGTGCAGTGAGTGCAGAATCAATCAATGGATTCAAAAAACTGATACATATTTGATCAAAAGTGGGATAAAGGGGTGTGGGGAAAAGCCGGGAAGTGGAGTTAGGACGAGATGGAGATCAGTTATGATCGTATAGAATGGCAGAGCAGGCTCGAAGGTCTAAATTGACTACTCCCACTTCTAACTTCTATGTTCGTATGATCCTATATAGTTTGAATCACTTTTGACCAGATATGACTTTGTATCATTTCTCTACATCCCTGCTTCCTATCTAATAACCAGAGTAGGGAAATTTAATCACAGTATAGTGTCTCAATTCTGGCCATCAGAAAACTAGACATTTTTAGCATGTGCCATGCACGAATTTTAATTGAGCAAAATAAAAAAAATGCTTATTTGGGCAATTCGACTTGGTGTTGCATTGATATGCTGCGCTGAGCAACCCTTGACCCCACCTGAACTGCCCAATCTGAAATCGAGCAAGATCTGAAATCTGGCACAACCTTAGATTGCTGGTTTTGAGAGAGTACCTACGTTTGCTATTTTAGACATGTGTAATGTAGACTATCATCAATTGTCATCAATTTGGACATTGTGTCCAAAATTCATTTTTAACAGTGCCTGTTTTCTCTGATAATGTGTGGACAAAATTTAAATCATTCAAGTTGTATTTAGTTTTGAGTACGGAAAACAAGCAAGTTCTTTTTTTTCCCCCTCAATTGTGGGTTTGTTGTGTCTCTGTTATTGCAGACATTCCTGTTAAGGTGCATTTAGGGTTGCACCATCACCATTGCAGTTTCACTTAGCTTTGGCCTAATGTCACAGTTGCAGTGTGAATACAGTTTGACTCTGGAGGTCACGGATTCACCGGACAGTAAGACAGTGAAGTAAACCTTTGTGAACTTAAGGGGAAGTTAAATAAACACAAGGGTGAGAGAAATAGAGCGCTATGCCGATAGGGCTAGATGAGGTGAGGTAAGAGGTTGTGCAGCAGAAACACCAACATGGACTAGTTTAATGGCCTTTTTGAGCTATAAATTGAGTTCTGATTGAACAGACTTTCATTTCAAAATCAGTTGGATTTCCATTCATTGGAAAAACTAAAGGAATTAATGCACTGACAATGGGTGCTCATGAGGCATCTCATTCTACTTGTTTAATACTATTAATGACACCAGATAATTGCTGCATTTTTCTATTTTCATTGCTTGTGCAGTACGTCGTCTTTTGTTGAGCTGTTTTGGTCTTCAGTTTTGTTCTCCTAGCTTTGTCCCTTCCACTCCTGAAGATGCTAAGTTACAACAGCTTCCAGTGCACTTTGTGTGTCAGCAGTTAATAAGTGAGCACATACAGCCAATCCATTGAATTCAATGAATTAGATTTAGACCTTACCTAGCATTGTTGTTCATTTCCCCTGAATGACTATAATTGTCTTAATGTTTCTGCTCAGTTCCGTTGTCTGGTTTGCTGAAAGTGAGTACAGTGGGAATAATTGAGCCTAGTGATGGAAAACAGATTGAAAAGTCTGTTCCTATATGACTCAGCACCTCTACACACTGTATCCACTGAGCCTTTATGGAACCTACTGGGATTCTTATAAAGCAGCTCACAAATGACTGGTCACAGGTAGTCTTCCATTGGGATACATTTGTGCTTAACTAAACAATGCAACTTCCTTCCTGCTGTTGAAGTTTATTTATTAGTCACAAGTAGGCCTACATGGCAGTGAAATTACTGTGAAAATCCCCCGCTGAACATTCTAGGAAATTAAATATTTTGTAGACTTCGGAAGCAACGGATCAATTTTACATGATGTCCAATTTCATTGGCTCATTTTATTAGAGATTAAATTTGGGATTATTTTCATACATGAAGTATGTCATGTTGCAATTTTGGTGCAGGCGTCTGTGAACACACAGTATCAGACAGATGCTGTACCCGTATCCCTCTTCAATCTTGCCAAAGCAGTTGTTCTAGAGATTGATTTGAGGCAGTGGTTGTCACTGTGCAACTCGGTTCTGAAGGACATCACAGCTAAATCAGATGCTACCTTCACATTCAATACACTTTCCAATAGGTGTCCCTGAATAATGGCCAGTGAGGTGGGGAACATGGACTAATTGAAACTTTTGCTCATGCAGAGGTTAAATCTAACATCACTAACACTACTCACAACAACATTAGTCGAATTGGGCATTCCTGACGTTGACTTGGGATATTCAGTAGCATCAGAAATTTCAAATTACTGCCCTTAAAATAACAAAACACAGGAGTCAGATGCTGAGCCACATAATGAGTTATTAGGACTGGTTATCAAAAACCTAGTCAAAGAGGCTGGATTTACGAGCGTCTTAAACCATAAGGGAAAGGGTGAGGTTTCGGGAAAGAATTCCATAGTTTAGGATCCACCTGGCCAGTTGAAAACATTGCTGCCAATGATTGGATGCACAGGAGACCAGAAAAGGAGGAACATGATGTTTTCAGAGGGTTGGATGACTGGAATGAATTGCAGAGATAGGAAAGAGTCAGATAACGTAGGGCTTTGAACACAAAAAGGAGAATTTTAATATTAAGGCATTGCTGGACTGAGAATCAGTATAGCTTAGTTGGTGAATGGGAGTCAGGATAGGTTAAGCTAAGAGTTTTGGGTGAGCTGACATTTAAAGGTTGGAAGATGGTAAGCCAGTTAAGAGAGCATTGGAGTAATTGAGCCGAGTAACATAAAACAGATTGAGAAGCCTTTTCTTGTATGGATCAGCATCTCTCCATGCTATATCATTGAACCTTAATGGAATTGACTGGGATTCTTCTTGAGCAGTTCACAAACGACAGGTAATGAATGGGTTGTCTTATTTGGATGCACTTGCAATTCCCGTTGTGCTGGGCGTTCTGAAAAATATAAACATCCCACAGATTTCAGGTGTAATGATGGAATTGCACATGAATGTGTGATTTTACTGGCTCACTTCCTTGAAATTTAAATTTGGTTTTCATATATGAAGCCTATCACTTTGGAATTTTGGTGCAGACATGCTGTGAGCAATTGTCAATGACTTGATAAGAGACTTGTAGAGGAATTGATTGCAGCAGAGACTTCCAGTGCAGCACTGTGTCAACATGTATAACGTGAGCGCGCACACTTGATCCACTGAATTCAATGAATTATATTTAGGCCTTTCCTAACATTGAACTTTTTGAAATCTTTTAGTTCTGTTGTTCATATTTCCCCTGAATGACTATTTGTCTTAATAGTTCTGTTCAGTTCCATTGTCTGGTTTGCTGGGAGTGAATAGAGCTGGAATCTAAGGATTGCTCACCGCCTCTTTCCTCTTTCAATTATTTCCTGCCTGGCTATCATTGACCAAATGCTTGACTTGCCTGTGAGACTGAACTAAATTGGTTGGGACTGAAAATTCTCCCTATCAACCAGTCAGAAACTGTTTATATTAAATGAGTGAAAATCCGCTTTAATCTGAAATAAATTTTCATTATTCTCTGCAAGATTGGTTTGAATAAATTAGAATTGGTGAGGGTTGTGGAAGTTAACATTTTCTTAATTAACTCATAAATGCATTTCTCCCTTCACCGCTGGCTGTCTGTGCCTTCTGGCTGTCCGTATAGTGCCCTCTGGCTGGCTAGCTGGCTGTCTGTCTGTCGAATGCTTTCTGGCTAGCTGGCTGTCAGTCTGTCTAATCCCCTCTGGCTAGCTGGCTGTCTGTCTGTCTAATGCCCTCTGGCTAGCAGCTGTCTGTCTGTCTGTCTAATGCCCTCTGGCTAGCTGGCTGTCTGTCTAATCCCCTCTGGCTAGCTGGCTGTCTGTCTAATGCCCTTTGGCTGGTTGGCTGTCCATCTAGTGCCTCTGGCTGGCTGTCTATTAGTGTCCACTGGCTAGCTGTCTGTCTGAATATTGCCTCTGCTGGCTGGCTGTCGGTGTATTGCCCGCTGGCTGGCTGGCAGGCTGTTGCCCACTGCTGTCTGTCCGGCTATTGCCCACTGGCTGGCTATTGCCTGCTGCTGTCTGTCTGGCTATTGCCCTCTAGCTATCTATTTTTTGCTCTCTGCTTCATTGACTCTGACTCTGTATTCTATATCTTTCAGCTTGGGGGAGATCTTGGCGGGCCTACTGGTGGGAGTCCAGCGGTGAGTTTTTCTCCTAAAGTGACAAATATATCACAATTAAAGTTTATGGGGGTTTGATTTGTTCTTATACTTTTCCCTCTTGGAATTTGCTGATTTTTGTGCAGTTTGATTCTGAGCTTCTCCACCCTGTTGACCAGTTATTTCCCCAACTTTCCAGTCTTAATGTCTGATCTCCGTTGCTTAGTATTGTCAGGCTAATCACTACGGGTGTTATCACAGTGCAGTCTAACCCTTTGTCCCCTGGTGTTGCATGCATCATTCAGCAGGAGTGACAGGATAGTAATCAGGAGCGATAATCTATCAGGTACTTTTACTTTGTGCACACCTGAGCAGTTGGTCTCAAATTGGTGTTGACTTACTCATAATCTGTTCACCCCCTTGGGATGGGACATGGTATGGCAAGACTCAAACAAAGGAAAGGGAATCAATTTAATTAAATCAGCCTTGATCATATTACATGAATGTGCAATGCAGCAATGGGCCATTTGACCCAACTCGTCCATGTTAGTGTTTATACTCCACCTAATCCCTTCCCACTGCTCTTTATGTAATCCCCATCGTCAGCCTTCCTATTGTGTTTAGCTTTGACTTTATATGGAATTAACAAAGGTTAGGAGTGAGTAAGTGTAATGTAATGTACTGTGCAGAGGAGTAATGTGCTAGACTTTTATGGATATCAGCTGCCAATTTGAAATCATGACGTTGGACTCCTTGTTACAAGATCCTCAATCAAATTTAAACAACGTTAATACTACTTAAAATATCACTCAACCACTTTCACCAAAGCCTTCAGGAGCCTTGTTTGCAGTCATCACCGCTGAATGAAGACGGTGTTCATAGATAATCTTTCTGATGCAAAACAGCTACAAATGCAGTTTAGCATGAAATACTGCCATAAATGCAATGATGTGCAAATAAAACGTCTATCTAAAAATGTAACCATCCAAATAAGCTGCTCCGATTCAAATGGAACATTTGAAGCAATTGAATATTGGTACTCAGTTTGCTTTGTACAGAAATGTTCTGATACTAAATGTTCACGCGTTAAAATTATTTTTGTTGCAGGTTGGTCAAAGCTTTATACCTTCATCTGTGCCTGCTACATTTGGCCCATCACCAACCCCTGCTGTGTCGAGCAGTGGCCTGAGTGATCTGTTTGAACTCTCAACTGGAATTGGAATGGCAGCCGGAGGCTATGTGGCTCCAAAAGCTGTAAGTGTGGATTACTGATCTTAATGATACAAAAGAAAAGTAGCACTGTTTTCAGCTTTATGGGTTGATAAAGATTGATGAAGAATCTTGCATTTTGGGAGATAATTAGCTCCCTAACTACCTGGAAACCGTTCTGAGTGAATTATTTTCTCTTAAACTATATATCTTCATTCGTGCAATAGCTGCTGTTGCCTGGAAAGTTACAGAAGGCCTCTGCTATTAAATGCAGACTTGCTTGAAACTGCACCTTCCAATCATATGTTTCCATGATATACTACCACTGAGACAGTGTATCATTTACTCCTTTTCCTCTCACTGGTTTCTTATTGCTTATGTGAGACTATTTGTTCAATGTTGCACCCCGTGTTTTTGTTTAAAACCTGCTTGACCTCGAATTAACCAGTGTCTCTCAATAATTACCTACCTTTAATAGTCATAACCAAGGCTTCTGATTAATATTAGGGGTCATATTAAAAAAAAAAGTAAGGTTTAAAGTTTATTTTTATTAGTCACAAGTAGGCTTACGTTAACACTACAATGAAGTTACTGTGAAAATCCTTAGTGCCTGTTTGGGTACACTGAGGGAGAATTTAGCATGGCCAATCCACTTAACCAGCATGTTTTTCAGACTGTGGGAGGAAACTGGAGCACACAGAGGAAACCCATGTCGTCACAGGGAGAATGTGCAAACTCCACACAGACAATGACCCAAGTTGGGAATCGAACCCAGATCTCTGGCGCTGTGAGGCAGCAGTGCTGACCGCTGTGTCACCCTGCTGCCCCAAAGTAAATCTGCCTGCGAAAGCTAATGGTCCTGAGCATGGCAGAGCGTTTATACTTTTGACCTTAAATGGATGCATAACTATACCTTAGTAACAGTCTGGTAACTTTAGCATTATTTCATACAATGCACTTGTCCTTTTTAAAAACTTAGTGTTGTCTCACCCACTGTGCATCACAAGTCTACTAACTATATCTTAAAAATAAATGTTTTACGTTGTCACATTTTTCTTGTGTCACACCACGTATTTTTTCAAAGAGGAAGAAAGTGAGTTTTTTTTTGCTTGTTTTATTCTGTCCTACAATTGAGCTCCAGATCTGCTAAAGGGCAAGTAACCTCTAACTGATGTCAGGAAGTGACAGCGATTAGACTTGCTCACCTTTTGGCAGCACAGCAGAATACACATGGCTCCATCAATGCAGAACAATGCATATGAATTCCATGGTATAGTGTTCCTGCCCTTAGCAGTGAACTATGTTTATTGTGAACTATGCTAAAGCAGCAGCATAGAATGACACAACACAAGTTGGCCATTTGGACCATTGTACCTCTGCTGGCTATTTGAGAGAGTTTAATTTTCCTGCTCTTGCCCCTTCACCAAATTTTCCCCTTTTGTGCTTATCCAACTTCCTTTTTGACAGTTACTAATTGATCTGCCTCTATCATTCTTTCAGGCAACGCAATCCAGATCATAATACAGTATAAATTAACAAAAAAGTAATACTCTTCATGTTTCCATAGATTCGTTTAACAATTACCTGAAGGCTGTTTCCACAGATTATTGACCCACCAGCTAGTGAAAATAGTGTTTCATTTACTCTGTCATCGCCCTTTATGGTTCTGAACATGACTATTTAATTGCCCCTTGGTCTTCCTTAGTGCAAGAAGAACAATCCCAGATTCTGTTGTCACTCCATTCAAATGAAGACTCACATCCCAGTTACCATTCTAGGAAAATCTCTGAAGCATCTTGAAGGCCTTGATTTCCTTTGTGATGAAGCAGTCCAAGCAAAACAGATATAAATGCAGCGCAGTTCAGCATGCAATACTACCATAATTGCAATGATGTGCAATAATGCAAAATAATGTTGGTGACAATTAACTCAAGTGGTGCAAATAACACCAAGGTTGTGGGTTTGATGCCCGAACTGGCCAAATAGAATTGCCTATCCCTGTTACAGTGGTTAGCACTGCTGCCTCACAGGGCTAGTGACCCGGGTTCAGTTCCGGCCTTGGGTCGCTATCTGTGTCGGGTTTCATCCGGGTGCTCCGGTTTCCTGCCACACTCCAAAGATGTGATGGTTAGGTTGATTTGCTATGCTGAATTGTCCCAAGGAATAGCAGGGTATATACGTGGGGTTTCGGGGACGAGGCCTGGCTGGGATTGTTGTTGGTGTAGTCTTGATGGGTCGAATGGCCTCCTCCTGCTTTGTAAGGATTCTATGATTCTAAGCGTGGTGCCCAGCAGTATGCACAGCTCTCCAGCTGGAGCTTAACCAGTTATTTACAAAGATTTATAACTTATTTGCTTTTGTACATTATACCTTTGTTTATAAAGCCAAGGATTCCACATGATTTTTAACAATCTTCTGGACATGCCCTGCCACCTTCAAAGATCTGTGTATGAACACTCTTTGCAGTCCTTAAAAACTGAACAATTTAGTTGATATTCCTTCTCCTTATTCTTCCTACTAAAATGCATCGCTTCACACCTGTGTTAAATTGCACCTGCTGTACATCTGCCCAGTTCATCAATCTGTCTTCTCCTCATGTGTGTTACTATCCTCTTCACTCTTTGCTATATTTCTGAGTTTCGTGCCATCTAAAATTTGTAAATTATGATATGCGTATCCAAGACCAGATCACTGCTGCAAATCAGGGCAGTGGATCCAAATCCTGGGGATGTCTTCAAAACTGTTTACCACTATTCGTTTACCAATTTAATCTATGCTGTCACTGTTCCTTTTATCCCATGGGCTTTAACTTGCTAACATATTGAAATTAATTTACCAGTTACATGATCAGCGATAATGGTCATTCTGCAAGTCTTTTTATGTCGTCTTATAATTTGTTCAAGTTCTCAGTATTGAGTGACCTATCATTGTCAATTATGTACCTCTAGAAATAAATCTTGGTGTTCTGTTTGGTTTTATAATCAAGTCAATTGTGTATTTGTGCTCGCTATCCCTTTGCCTCTCTAACCCATTTAAATTCTTATTTTCAAATAATATGAGACATTCTTATCTCTTTTTACTAGACTGTGACTCATTTATTGGTGTTGAAATTCATTTTCCAATTACGTGGTCAACAATTGTGGCCATTCTGTAAGTTTATTCATGTCTTGTAATTTGTTTGAGTTCTCCGTATTGAGTGACCTCTGCCACAGCCTCCAATTTAGGATCATCCAGTCTTCAAATGTAGAAATTTGATCTTTGATTCTAAAATCCAAGTCATTAATATAAATGGTGAACAAGAGTGATCCTAGCGGGATCCGACTTTTTTTTTAAACCTCCTGCTGCTCTGGATAGCGACCATTTACCCCTATATACTGCTTTCTGTTTTGAGACCAGCTAGCTATCCATTCTGTTACTAGTTTGTTTTTCTTTGTCCAATCCTGCTCTTCTTCTGTTGGGGCTGCTGCTATGTCCTCCTAACACCCTGTAGTCCTCCCTCATCATTTCCCTTCAGGCTTGTTCTCCCAGTTCCCTAAGAGGTGCGCATCTGAGGAGGAACTCACCTGCTGGGTGGTAGATGCAGATTTAATAACTTCTAAAAGGGAAATTTGTATGCATTTGAAAGGAAGGTATTGGCAGGACCATGGGGAAAGTCTAGGGTTGCTGGATTAATTGGATAGCTCTTTGAAAAAGTCAGCCCAGGTGCAGTGGACTCAATTTTGATTCTGCGTTGATAGCAAACTTGAATGATAAAATAATATTTCGGCTTGAATGATTGAACACCGTGAATGTTTCCCTCAAAGTGACATTAACAGATTGTGCCACCTTTCCGCACACTTGTAACTGATTTATTCTTCATTTCAAACCTAATCAAGGGTTCTCAAGAATAACCTTTTTAGTGTACTAAAGCGATTCCAGTGCCTCGTAAAAAAAATTGAATCCCTGAGTATTTTGAAAACACGTGATAGCTGCCCTCCAGGGATTAAAGAATCAAAAGAATATGCAATGTTCACCATCAAATAATCATTGAAAACAGATTCAGTGTTAAAGGTGCACACCTTGGTGCTGTGATTATCCATTTTCCCAAGCGTAATGAGGTTCATTGCTTTCAAAGATATAAAATATGCCTATAAGTAATCAGTATTCAGAACATAAGCCTATTACTGTTGGTACTAGCTTCAGAACACATACGGTGCAATAGACGTGGTTTGTTCTCTTCTGTTATAATTCAGGTCAGAAACTCCAAAGTATTTTTTTGAAGCCCGCCTGGATCATAAGTTTTACACTTTGTATTTGGCTAGGATAAGCATGATACATTTCACCTCAGGTATGATTCTAATGACCCACTAGGGAGCTTTTATCAAACAATATAGTTAACATGCATGGAAAGAAAATTATCAATAACTTTTACCAATTACAGACAAAAACAAAACAACCATAATAATATATAACCTTAACAAATATATCTAAAATGTTCCAATCAAAGAAAAACATCCCACAGACAAAAACCCTTCCTACAAGTTTAACATGGCAAAAAAACCAATGCTCATGTGAGACTGGAACTGAGTCCTTTGGTTGGAGAATTGAAACCCTGACCTCTCAGCCTTGTAACTTCTTGCAGTCATCTGGATATGCTCAGAACCCTTTGAAGTCAGAACAGCTTCCCAGAATGCAAGAGAGTCTCTAGTCAAGCCACCAACAGCAGATTCGCTATTCCAGGAAGGCAAGAAGCCTTACTTTCAGTTAACCAGCAGAATTTTCAAAACCAGGGAGAGAGAGAAATACTCATTTTCAGTTTGATGTCCCTTCTAAAACTCAAACTGCAGCCAGCCAAAACAGAAAATGAAACTTTAAATTCACTAGGGAAAAAGAATGTCAAAAACAAATGACCTTCCTCCTAACAATGCACGGCCACAAATGATCCCAGAGTAAAAATAAAGAAACCCCATTTAAGCCACTGAACCAGCAATAAAAAGACTTCTCGCAGACAGCCCAGCAGCAATGAAGCCAAAACCGCTTATAGCTGCAGAGAACGTGATTTAAAAAAAAACTCTTAAGGTACACTAATGTCGCATCTTAATTCATTTAATATGGCACGGGAGATTGTTTAAGCAAAATTCACTAATTTTGTTTGCAACCCCAAAGTTATTAAGGAAAGTCATACATTAAATAGCCCAAAACTAAAGAGGGACACATCTGCTACCTAGAAGAACAAGAGTAATAAGCAAATAGAAACTCTGCCATGTGCAAGTTCCCTTCCTAGTATCACCAAATGTAATGTAAATAACCACATAATTTAGCACAAATTGGAAAGCCCACTCAACCAAGCTATCAAGACAGTTGCTATGGGAGTAAGGAAATGTGATTAATATATATTCGCCTCACAAGATGGAATGCCATTTTTAAGTTGAGAAATGTCTTGCCATCCAGGTTTGAGTCTGTTCAGGTTTAGTAGTTCTAAAGTGGATGAAATGCAATCCAAAATTATAAATAGAAATTTAAACCCAACTTGTATTCCAAATTTAGAAATTTATCTGCACAATCTGATTGAAGTTCGTAAAGAGGAGATAGTGTGATGTTTGATTTGGGAAGGTGAGCATGTAAAAGTCTTTTTTGAGGTGGATAGGGAAGAACACTAATGTCACCAAAACTAAAAAAATACTGCAGAAGCTGGAAATTTGAAATTAAGACAAGGAGCAGGAGTAACTCAACAGGTTGGCAGCAACTGTGGAGAGACAAGAGTTAATGTTACAATTTGGACGTAACCTCTTTGTGGAGAGAAGAACAGAGCTAACGTTTCGAGCCAAATATGTCGCTTCAGAACTGAAGAAGTGATATTTGACTCCAAATTTTAAGTCTTTTTCTTTTTTCCAGATGCTGTTAGACCTGCTGAGTATTTTGAATTTATTTTTATAACGTTGCCATGTTTGATGAAGCGGTTGATTGGTGTAACACAAGGACAATGAAGTTGCTAACGTTCCTTTCTTTTGCAGGTATGGTTACCTGCAGTGAAAGCCAAAGGCTTGGAAATTGCTGGCACCTTTTCTCGTAGGCAGGGTCATATTTACATGGACATGAACTTCACAAACAAGGCCTTACAGCACATGGTTGAATTTGCCATTCAGTTCAATAAGAATAGGTAAGAGCAATGCACCATTAAGTAAATTAAAAATAATGTTGATTTGATTGTTGAAAAGGAAAATCTATTTAATTTGGTTATTTTGCTGTCTTCTGACTGTCTGGGATATGTTTCTTAGGCATTTGTCATCCTCAGGCACAATGCTTACAGCACCATTCTTCGTGTGAGCCGAGAGATTGGCCATTCAGTAGTGTTCTGTGTTGAGTATTACTAACTACGCCCTGACCCACTGTTCCTCCACACGTTTTCCATCAGAAACTACGGTATATCAATCAAGAATTAGCTGACCCCTTACCCCCTAGTCTAGGGCATTGAGCGCCCAAATCCTGTCCTGTTAGAATTGCAGCCCCTCTAATTCTATCTTGACTAAAATCAACTTAACAAGAAATGAGCCGTAAATGAAATGTAATACTTCCCTGCCAGTAAGAACATTAATTTCACATTAGCTTCCAGTGTCCGTGTTCCAACCATTTTAGTTATAAATATTATATTAGTCTTAAATAAATGCAGGCAACCCTCCAGTTTTCGTTGGACTATTTTGTTAACTGCTACATGCTTCAGAAGGTCAGGGATGATTTGTCCTTTTATCTTCTGATCAAGAACTTAAATTTAATGAAAAGATATCGCAAGCATCTGCTTTGCTTCTTACAAACTAAAGCTTTCTGTTATAGTCCTGGACCAGAATCCCAAATTACATTCAGAAGTCAGGCTAGACAATTTTCTATTTTGGCAAAAATATAAAGAGGAATAATTCTGCTGACAAATTAGGGATATTTTATAGTAAAACAAACATTATTTAATAACACAATATAACACTAACAAGAAGCAGTTTAGCTTTTACTCATTGAATAATAGTTTCAAAAATGAAAGGAAATTACTTTAATTTCTGACATATCACTCTTTCAATTTCAAATAGGCATTATTCCCTTACCGACTTAAAATTCTACCAAGTACAGTTATATATACTTATCGTTAAATATACTTGCTTAAAGAAGTGTAGATAGTCTTGAAGTGCCGGAAGATTGGAAAACGGCTAATGTTACGCCATTGTTTAAGAAGGGTGCCAGGCAAAAGGCGGGGAATTATAGGCCTGTTAGTTTAACGTCTCTTGTAGGTAGAATGTTAGAATCCGTCATCAAGGAGGAAATAGCAAGGCATCTTGAGGGGAACTGCTTGATAGAGCAGACGCAGCACGATTTCGTTAAGGGGAAGTCGTGTCTGACAAATTTACTGGAGTTCTATGAAGATGTGGTCTGTCTTGATTTTCAGAAGGCGTTTGACAAGGTACCTCACAAGAGGTTATTGCAGAAGGTCAGGGGGCATGGAGTTGGGGGTAGGGTGTTAGCGTGGATAGAGGACTGGTTGTCAAATAGGAGGCAGAGAGTGGGGGTCAACGGGTGCTATTCGGATTGGCGGATGGTGACTAGTGGAGTGCCCCAGGGGTCGGTGCTGGGGCCTCAGCTATTTACCATTTATATAGATCATAGATCATAGAAAAGATCATAGAAACCCTACAGTACAGAAAGAGACCATTCGGCCCATTGAATCTGCACCGACCATAATCCCACCCAGGCCCTACCCCCATATCGCTATACATTTGCCCACTAATCTCTTCTCCGGCAAATTGTGCGGAGGGTGGGGAGAGTCCATTGTTTGCTGGAGCAGAGAGAGAGCTAAGATTTTACCTGTTAAAAACCTGTTTAAAATAAGTTTAAAGCACTTTACTCTTTGTAGAACTGTTTAAAGCATTTATTTATTGTATTTACTGCTTTAAGAATTCTGAGGGTGTGGTGAAAAGGCATTTGTGGACCAGCCTGCTTTAATTATCAAGGGGCCACACGGTGAAGCCTTCCATTGTTTGCTGGAGCAGAGAGAGAGCTAAGATTTTACCTGTTAAAAACCTGTTTAAAATAAGTTTAAAGCACTTTACTCTTTGTAGAACTGTTTAAAGCATTTATTTATTGTATTTACTGCTTTAAGAATTCTGAGGGTGTGGTGAAAAGGCATTTGTGGACCAGCCTGCTTTAAATCAGCGCCAGGTTTAAAAGGAGGCCTGGTGTAGACAGCGGGCAGCGTCTGAGCGGGCAGCGGAGTGAGTGGGAAGCAGAGTGAGTTAATAGGGCTTAATATCAAAAAGGGCTGGAAGGAAAAAGGCCTGGTGAGTTTGTTTGAAAAAAACAAGGAAAAAAAAATTTTTTCAAAACTACTACAGCAAGAAACAAAGAAAAAAATTTTTTCCCCATAAAAAATTACAGTGAATAATGGAGGGGCATGTGATGTGTGGTTTCTGTATGATGTGGGAACTGGCGGACCCCAGGGTCCTTCCCAGTGACCATGTCTGCAGTAAGTGCAGGTTGCTGGAGGAGCTCCAGCTCAAGGTGGATGAGCTGGCCTCTGAGCTACAGACACTGAGGCTCATCAGGGGGAGAGAGGGTGCCCCTAGACTGGCTAAATCTAAGGGTCAGGGACAAAAGGGGGCTGCTGGGAGGAGGAAGGGGGATGAGGAGCGGAGGCCTCAGCCTCTTAATCTGCATAACAGGTTTGAGGTTCTTGCTTCCAGTCTGGAAGAGGACGAGGCAGGTGAGGTTGGTGAGCAAATTGCACACGGTACAGTGATGCAGCAGGACATAGGCAAAGAGAAGGGGAAAAGGAACGTAGTAGTGATTGGAGATAGTGGGGTGAAGAGTATTGACACTGTCCTTTGTCACAATGACAAAGTGCACAGAAGGGTGTGTTGTCTGCCTGGTGCTCGGGTACAGGATGTCGCAGCTGGGCTGCAGAGGAACCTGGAGTGGGAGGGTGAGAACCCGGTCGTTGCAGTACATGTGGGTGCCAGCGACGTAGGCAAAGTGCGGACTGAGGATCTGGGGAGGGAGTATGAGAAGCTGGGAATGGAATTAAAAAGTAGAACCGACAAGGTGGTCGTCTCTGGGCTACTGCCTGAACCGAGTGCAGACGGGCGTAGGGTTGACAGGATAAAGGAAGTGAATGGGTGGCTCAGGGATTGGTGTGGGAGGAATGGGTTCGAATTTATGGGGCATTGGCACCAGTATTGGGGTAGGTGGGACTTGTTCGGGCGGGATGGGGTTGGTCTGAATCGTGCTGGGACCAGAGTGTTGGCGAATCGAGTAACGAGGACTGTAGACAGGGCTTTAAACTAATTAGGGGGGGGAGGGTGCGAGGGTAGGTGACGCTATGAGGTCTAAAGTTAAGGATAGGGTACAGGTAAGGGAAGAGGCCGAGGATGTCCCAATTGGTGGCGTTACGGCAAATAGGGTCCAGGTGAAGGCTGGGATGAAAGCGCTTTATCTGAATGCACGAAGCATTCGGAATAAAGTGGATGAGCTGGTGGCGCAGATCGACACAAATGGATACGATCTGGTGGCCATTACAGAGACGTGGCTGCAAGGTGACAGGGACTGGGAGATGAATGTACAGGGCTATCAAGTGTTTAGGAAGGATAGGCAGGAGGAAAGAGGGGGTGGCGTAGCTCTGCTGATTAAGGATAGTATCAAGGTGGTAGCAAGGGATGATATCGGAGCCAAAGAGCAGAACGTGGAATCGTTGTGGGTGGAGATTAGGAACAGCAAAGGGAGGAAGACTCTGGTGGGTGTCGTCTATAGGCCCCCGAATAATGATCTGGAGGTGGGGCGGGCTGTTAACACGCAAATAAGTGCGGCGTGCAGGAATGGGACGGCAGTAGTTATGGGAGATTTCAATCTGCATATTGATTGGTCGACCCATGTTGGACGAGGTGGGCTCGAGGAGGAGTTCTTGGAATGCTGCCGGGATAATTTCCTTGAACAGTGTGTGTTGGAGCCGACGAGGGAGCGAGCTATCTTGGATCTGGTGCTATGTAATGAGGCGGGTAGAATTAGGGACCTTGCGGTGAAGGATCCTCTTGGAGAGAGTGATCATTGTATGGCGGAGTTTCTGGTGCAGATGGAGGAGGAGAAAGTGGGTTCCCGGACACGCGTCCTTTGTTTGAATAGAGGGGAGTATGGTAGGATGAGAGAAGAATTGGCGAATGTGGACTGGGGGAGCGCGTTGGAAGGTAGGTCTGCTGAGGAGCAGTGGAGGATCTTTAAGGAGATCTTTCTTGGTGCTCAGCAGAAATTTATTCCGATGGTTAAAAAGGACAGTAGGAAGAGAGGTAATAAGCCGTGGATAACGAAGGAGGTGAAGGAAAGTGTTAAATTAAAAGCGGAGGAATTTAGAGTAGCTAAGAGCAGTGGGCGAGAAGAGGATTGGGAAAGGTTTAAATGTCAACAAAGATTGACAAAGAAGTTGATAAAGGAGGGTAGGAGAAGCTATGAGGCTGGGCTAGCACTTAATATAAAAAAGGATAGCAAGAGTTTTTATAAATATATAAAAAGGAAGAGGCTGGCTAGGGTGAACGTTGGTCCTTTAGAGGATGAGAAAGGGGAGCTAGTGGTAGGGGATGGGGATATGGCTAAGGTCTTGAATAACTTTTTTGTTTCTGTCTTCACGGAGGAGGACGTGAATAATTTGCCGGGTGTTAGCGATGGAAAGGTGGTAGGAATGGAGGGTCTTAATGACATTACTGTTACTAGAGAGGTGGTGCTCGACAGACCGGAGGGGCTGATTGTGGACAAGTCCCCAGGACCGGATGGAATGCATCCGAGGGTTCTGAAGGAAATGGCGGAGGTTATAGTGGATGCCTTGGTGGTTATTTTCCAGACGTCGCTGGATTCCGGGGAAGTGCCGGAAGATTGGAAAACGGCTAATGTTACGCCGTTGTTTAAGAAGGGTGCCAGGCAAAAGGCGGGGAATTATAGGCCGGTTAGTTTAACGTCTGTGGTAGGTAAAATGTTAGAATCCGTCATTAAGGAGGAAATTGCGAGGCATCTTGAAGGGAATTGCTTGATAGGGCGGACGCAACACGGTTTCATTAAAGGGAAGTCGTGTCTGACAAATTTACTGGAGTTCTATGAGGATGTGTCTAGGGCAGTGGATAGAGGAGAGCCGGTGGATGTGGTCTTTCTAGATTTTCAGAAGGCGTTTGACAAGGTACCTCACAAGAGGTTATTGCAGAAGGTCAGGGGACATGGAGTTGGGGGTAGGGTGTTAGCGTGGATAGAGGATTGGTTGTCAAATAGGAGGCAGAGAGTGGGGGTCAAAGGGTGCTATTCGGATTGGCGGTTGGCGACTAGTGGGGTGCCCCAGGGGTCGGTGCTGGGGCCTCAGCTATTTACCATTTATATAGATGATCTGGAGGAGGGAACCGAGTGCAGGGTGTCGAAATTTGCTGATGACACCAAGATTGGGGGAAAGGCAAATTGTGCGGAGGGTCTGGAGAGTCTGCAGAAGGATCTAGATAGGCTGGGTGAATGGGCCAGGAAATGGCAAATGGAATTTAATGTTGGCAAGTGTGAGGTGGTCCACTTTGGTAGGAAGAATGGTAGGAAGGACTATTACTTACGTGGCGAAAAACTGCAGCAGGCGACGGTGCAGAGGGACCTCGGGGTCCTTGTGCATGAGTCGCAAAAACCCAGCTTGCAGGTGCAGCAGGTGGTCAGGAAGGCGAATGGGATGCTGGCCTTCATAGCGAGGGGGATTGAATATAAAAGTAGGGAGGTCTTGCTGCAGTTGTATAGGGCATTGTTGAGGCCGCAGCTGGAGTACTGTGTGCAGTTTTGGGCGCCGCACCTGTGCAAGGATATTTTGGCCCTGGAGGGAGTGCAGAGGAGGTTTACTAGGCTGATACTGCAGTTGAGGGGATTGAGCTATGAGGAGAGGCTGAATAAACTAGGCTTGTACTCGTTAGAGTTTAGAAGAATGAGGGGAGATCTCATTGAGACGTATAAGATGATGAATGGGATGGATAGGATAGAGGTGGAGAGACTGTTCCCGCTCAAAAAAGACAGTAGGACTAGGGGGCACAGCCTCAAGATAAAGGGGGGTGCAGTTTAGAACGGAGTTGAGGAGGAACTTCTTCACTCAAAGGGTGGTGAATCTCTGGAATTCTCTGCCTGTTGAAGTGGTGGAGGCTGCCTCGCTAAATATTTTTAAGACGCGGGTTGATGGGTTTTTGATAAGAGAGGGGATTAAGGGTTATGGGGAGAGGGCGGGAATGTGGAACTGAGCCACCACAGATCAGCCATGATCTTATTGAATGGCGGGGCAGGCTCGAAGGGCTAGTTGGCCTCCTCCTGCTCCTATTTCTTATGTTCTTGAAGCCCTCAGAGAGAGATTTTGCGTTTCAGAGCAGCTTGCAGACCCCAGCCAAAACTCAAGGTTGTTTTTCTCTGCTACAGACCTGCCTCCTCCCACTAACCACATTATCACATGATCCCACCAATCAACCTAATCAAAACCCCCAAGGGAAATCTTCATCTATAAACAAAAATCCATTAGCTCTCTCCTAAGTAAATACTGTATGGCTAAAAGGAGTAATAATCCTGCTTTCCCAGCACCTGAGCTAAACGTTTTCCAAACATACCAGCTGCATGCAGAAAAAAGCTGAATTTTAAACATTCCCCTTAAGCAAAAAGAAATATATATCTATAGCAACTGCCTACTATCATCACACTTGTTACTTTATGTAGCGTGGCATTATACATTCTCTTTGTGATGCCCAACTGGATAAACTAGGATGATGACCCTCATTCTGCTTTGAGTTAGCTGACCTCGGCCAGAGTAAGAGCTTCACAGTTGTATCAGTCCTCCTAGCATTGGAGAATTAATGGCCTAGATACCAAAGAAAATGCTGAAGCAAAGTTGCTGACCTTGAAAGCCGTCCATGAAGATCTAGCAACCTCTGTGATCTGAATTGTCCCTTTCCCAGTGTCAATTTGAATCTGGAACCAAGTCAAAGGGATATCAGGTGTCCGTAAGCAGTGATGTGAAGAAGCAGGATAGGTAACCAGTCACATGGAAGTTAGCTCACAGGCAGTAAACCTTGAAGAAAAGTGGACTGAATTATTCACTTTTCATTAAAATTGTATGGAGTGAAATAAAAAGGAAATGGGATTGTGGTAGAAGCTGAAATGTCAAAGTTTAAAAAAAACATAGTCATGGTGGAAAAACTTGATATTTCCACAAATATAAAATTAGTTTTCAGGGACAGTGAGATTGTTCAGGGACTATGAACTTGTTACATTATTTAAACCCAGTTACACCTCAGTCATTGAGTTGTAATTTTCTCAAGTGTCTTTACAGTGACACTAATAGAGTAAAATTGGAGGTTAGAAATTCAGTGATTTCTACTTGATCATCATCTGGTGGAACTTGTGGACAAGCGTAGAATCATGAACAGCAACTTCTGCGTTTCCGTGTTTAACTGCACATATGCCAACTCCAGAAACTGGTGTGATGATGGTGAGCACAGACAGTTTTGCTGTCACTACCATTGCAAAACCTAGGCCTGTCTGGAATTCCATTCTAATCACTTTCCAGGAAGTCTCACTGGATGTCAAGTATGTGAATATTTGTTAAGACGTTGGACATGGAATAATTTCCCATATCTACAGCAGTTAGTAAGCCATTAACTAGTCAGAGGTTTACAGCATGGAAACAGGCCCTTCTGCCCAACTTGTCCATGCTGCCTGGTTTTTACCATTTAGCTCGTCCCAATTGCCCGAGTTTGGTGCATATCCCTCTTTCCCCATCTTACTCATGTAACTATCCAAATGCTTTTTAAAAACAAAATTGTACCCACCTCTTCTACCACCCCTGGCATCTCATTTCAGACACTCACCCTCTGTGTGAAAATATTGCCCTCTCGACCCTTTTGTATTTCTCCCCTCACCTTGTACCTGTGCCCCCTCGTTTTAGCTCATTGACCTGTAGTTCCCAAGCTTTTTCCCCTACCTTTGGGAAAAGATGTTGACTATCTACCTTATCTATGCCCTTAATTACTTAATAGGCCTCTGTAAGATCACCTCTAAGTCTCCTATATTCAGGGAAGAAAGTCCCAGTCTATCCAGCTTGTCCTTATAACTCAAACCATCAAGTCCCAGTAGCATCCTAGTAAATCTATTCTGCACTCTCTCTTGTTTATAATATCCTATCTATAATAGGGTGACCAGAACTGTGCACAGAATTCTAAGTGCGAGACACGATTTTCCACTTACAAAACCATGCTGACAGTCCCTAATCAGTCCTTGCATCTCTAAATGTCTGTAGATCCTGTGTCTCAGAATACCCTTTAACAATTAAGCACTACAGAAGTTAAGCTCATTGACCTGTAGTTCCCAAGCTTTTCCCTGCGGCCTTTCTTAAACACCTTTCCCCTAACATGCTCTGTCTAATCTAACACATGAAGAATGACGACTTCAGCAAAATATTGGAAAATTGTTCTCATCTGTAATTCACAAGATGGTGCATTCCCATTCGTTTTGGGAATTAAAGAATTTAAAAATCTAATGATGAGGTGAAGGAAACAGTTACCATGATCATTCAAGAAGGAGAGACAAGTGGTGCAATAACTACAATAAGTTCAGAGGATAGGTGATGAAGAGGAAAACAGACAGACGTAGAGAATGAGAATAAAATGACAGTGTAAAAGGGAATCCAAAAATCATTTACCAGCATACATAGGTTCCTGATGGAGACAAAGATTGTGTTGGATCATGCGAGAATGGGGGAATGGCATAGTGACACAGTAGTTAGCTCTGCTCACTCACGGCTCCAGTGATCCGATTTCAGTTCCAGCCTTGGGTCTGTTTGGAGTTTGCACATGCGTGGACTTCTTCCGGTTGCTCCAGTTTTCTCCCACAATCCAAAGATGCATGGATTAGATTGATTGGCCATGCTAAGTTGTCACTTAGCGTCGGGGTTAGCAAGGTAAATAAGAGGGGTTATGGGCATAGGGCCCGGAAGCATTATGATTGGTGCAGACGCAATGGGCCAAATGGCCTCTTTCTGCATTGTAAAGATGAGAAAAGGTCTGCGAAACTTACTGACTTAACAGACTCCTTTTCTCGCCTTATTTAAAAGTACTTTGTGCAATTTCGGAGTGTAAGCAAGGATCACAGCCCATAAGAGGGGCAGGGCCTAAACAAGTCAGCAGTGCAAGGATTCTGAGATTGGGCAACTTTGTTAAAGGGTGCCCAATCTCAAAGCTAAACGAGACCCCCGCCCCCCCAATCCCAGTGAACAAACTTTGGGGACCTCTTCCTGATGGATGTCATGACCCCTCCTGGCAGACAAGGGGAACTCCCCACACACAGAAGAGGAATCCCTCTTCCCCCACCTTCTCCCCATCCCCCACCCCCAAATGGATGAGTGTGACCTCCTTGGAAGTGCTCTCTTGGGACGTGTTGTGATCGGACACTATGGTAGCAAATCCTTTAATATGTTAATATCTTAATGTGCATCTATTGAGACTGGAATTGAACCCGAGTCCCTGGAGCTGTGAGGCAGTGGTGCTAATCACTGTGCCACCATGCCGCCCTAAAACCCCTCGCAGTCCGAAAGACGTGCTGGTTAGATGCATTGGCTGTACTAAATTCTCCCTCAGTGCACCTGAACCGGCGCTGCCGTGTGGCAACTAGGAGATTTTCACAGTAACTTCATTGCGGTGTTAATGTAAGCCTACTTGTGACAATAATACTTAATCTTAAGGGTGACTATCAGCTTGGAAAGGAACTTGCCTTAAGGACAGAAGTAATTATAGTACATGGTTGTTCTCAAACTGGAGAATTGTAGACTGTTAATTCCCAAGAGCGCTAAGACCACTGCTTTTTTCGATACATTTATAAATAATTTGGGTATTGGAATAGAGAGTAAAACTTCAAAATTTGCCAGTGATTCCAAACTTGGAGGTGTGACAAGCAGTTAAGTTGAAGTTAATTGACTGCAACTGGACATAGACTAGCTGAAGGGACAGGCTTGTTTTTAACATTGCTCATGGGATGTGAGCATCATTGACAAGGCCAGCATTTTTTACCCTTTTCTAATTGCCCTTGAGAGAGTGATGGTGAACCATCTACAATTGAGTGTTTTGCTAGGCCATCTCGGAGGGCAATTAAGAGCCAATCACGTTGCTGAGAGTCTGCTAAAGGTAGCAACTTTCCAGTCCAGAAAGACATTAGTGTACCAGGTAGGTTTTGCCACAATTCTGTAGTTTCATGGTGACTATTTTGAGACTAGTTTTTTATTCCAATTACGTAATTGAACCTCAATTTCTCCAGTTGATGTGGTGGAATTGTAACTAGTGTCTTCGGAGCATTAGTCCGTGCCCCTGGATTACTGGTTCAGTAACGTTATCCATGTTATTGCAACCCTACAAGTTCTCGATGTGAATTAGTACTGAGATGTGTGAGGTGTTGCATTTTGACAGGAGGGATAGGGAGCAGCATTATAAACTAAATGACACAGTAATTAAAAAAATGCAGGGACTGGAGGGTCTGGGAGTGCATGTAGATTGATATTCGAGGGTGGCAAGGCATATTGAGAGAGTGATAAGTTAACCGTTTGCCATCCTGCACTTCATAAATAGAGGAATACAAAAGCAGGGAAGTTGTTCTGAACTTCGATGAACACCTGGTTAGGCCATAACTGGGCTGTTACATCTAGTTCTCGTCACTGCACTTTAGGAAGGATATGAAGGTCCTTGAGAGGACATAGGAGATTTACTAACGTGGTTCCAAGAGTGAGGGATTTTACCTAAAAGTTAAGTTGGACTTGTGCTCTTGGTGCAAAGGAGATTGAGAGGAGATTTGACAGTGGGTGGATTATGACAGATTTCAATAAGATAGACAAATAATGACGGTTTCTATTCATTGGTGGTTAGGTACAGAGATGCAGATTTAATTTTTTGGGCAAGTGATGCAGGGTGAATGTGAAGAAGAATTTTTATGCAGTAGATGGTAACGATCTGGAACATCCCGTCCATGAGGGGAGTAGAAGCAGAGACTATCAATGACTTCAAAAGAAGCTGGTGGGGCTCTTGAAGGAAGTAAACTCGCAAGACTATGCAAATAGAATAATGGAATGGGACTGACTGGATTGGTATGCAGAGACCTGGCATAGATTTGATGGGATGAATGTTTGATGTTGGCACCATGGAACATGTTCCATTCTCACTGACACTCATTAAACATTAATTGTTTGAATATGAGTAATTTGTATCCAGTGGAACTCTAGCCAGCAGAGATCAGAGTTCCATGGTTAGAATCTCCCAGATGTTTATGATTTTGGCATTCTTGCTACAATGTGTGTAAGATGTTGAAATGAAAGATTGTTTGTCACCTGTGGTCATCGGTCTTGTAAATGATAGCCATCCTTCACACAGCTAGATTTTTCCCGCCATCCCCTCAGGCCTTGCTGGGTTTGTCTTAGTTTAGTTAAGAATTTTATATGAAACCACTGAATTTTGTGTTAGGTCAAAGATGCCATTCACACACCCTGGAGCTGAAACTGGAATTCAGATGTGCGACTGCCAGGAACAATATTTTTCACTCTATATTAATGTATGTGACAATAAATCAAATCAAATTTTAAGAAAAGACAATATCATGAAGCAAATTTTGTGAACATGTTTGGCATGTAATTTCCCAAGATGCAGTCAAGCATGGAAAGGTGTCTCATGGCATGTGGTAACACACAAATCATCTAATGGCTCAAATCCCTACAGGATATATAATGTATGGAAATTGATTTTCAGGATGCAGAAAAAAAGGTGCAAACTGTAGACAAAATTGCTTTCAGTCAGACAAATTAAGTGGAAATTGTATAGGAATCCTCTGCTTCATCATTTGATTAATGATCTTAATTCAGGTCACCTGGTTTTATAAAAGCAAAATCCTGTGGATGCTGGAAATCTGAAATAAAAACAGAAAATATTGGGTAAAAAGAGCAGGTCGGGCAGCATTTGACGAGAGAGACACAGTAAGAAGTCTCAGAACACCAGGTTAAAGTCCAACAGATTTATTTGGTAGCAAAAGCCACTAGCTTTCGGAGCACTTGCTGCCCCTTCGTCAGGTGGGGGGAGTTCTATTCACAAACAGGACATGTAAATACACAAACCCACTTTACAAAATAATGATCGGAATGCGAGACTTTACAGGTAATCAAGTCTTAAAGGCACAGACAATGTGAGTGGAGAGAGCATACACACAGGTTAAAGAGGTGTGTATTGTCTCCAGACAAGACAGTGAGATTTTGCAAGTCCAGGCAAGTCTTGGCAATTGCCTGGGCTTGCAAAATCTCCCTAACTGTTCTGTCTGGAGACAATACACATCTCTTTAGCCTGTGCTTCACGCTCTCTCCACTCACATTGTCTGTACCTTTAAGACTTGATTACCTGTAAAGTCTCGCATTCCAATCATTATTTTGTAAAGTGAGTTTGCGTCTTTATATACCCAGTTTGGGAATGGAACTCCCATTCACCTGACGAAGGGGCAACAAGCGCTCCAAAAGCTTTGATATCAAATAAACCTGTTGGACTTTAACCTGGTGTTGTGAGACTTCTTACTATGTTTACCCCAATCCAACGCAGGCATCTCCACATCGAGAGAGAGAGAGTGACAGAGTTAAAGTTGTGAAGGGTAATATGGACTCGATGTTAACTCTTTCTCTCGCCATAGGTGCTGCCAGACTTGCTGAGTTTATCCAGCGTTTCTCTCTTTATCTCATCTGCTTTTATATTTGACTTTGATGACTGATGTAGCAATTTTCAATACATGAACGTCAAAGAGAAAAGCAAAACTTTTGCCAGAAAGGCTGTTCAGCTAGCTGACATTTGGCAATGCCTTGTCTCATCCTGTTGTGCCTGATTTTATGCACTCTGAATTTACTGACACTCTAAGGACATTGATTGTCTCATTTCCTTCCTTTTGCAGTGATTCACCTGTGACCACCTCATGTCACAAGCTATTTATAAAGTAAAGTGTTAATTTCATCCCAAGCAAAGAGCTCTTCCCTGTAAACAGTCAGGTTTTAAATTGAAATGACACATACTGCACATTAAGGAGATGTAAAGATTTCGGACATGTAAACTACATAGAACCATAAAACTATAGAACATTACGGCACAGAAACGGGCCTTTTGGCCCTTCTTGGCTGCGCCGAACCATTTTTCTGCATGGTCCTAGTGACCTGCACCTAGACCATATCCTTCCACGCCTCTCTCATTCATGTACCTGTCCAAGTTTTTCTTAAATGTTAAAAGTGAGCCTGCATTCACCACTTCATCTGGCAGCTCATTCCACAGTCCCACCACTCTCTATGTGAAGAAGCCCCCCCTAATATTCCCTTTAAACTTTCCCCCTTCACCCTTAACCCATGCCCTCTAGTTTTTTTCCCTCTAGCTTCAGTGGAAAAAGCCTGCTTGCATTCACTCCGTCTATACATTTTTAAAGACGTTCTAAGAAACTATCTATTTAAGCGTGCAGAGGGTAATAATTAATTATTGGGTATTCATTTGACTTGAATCATGTTATTTCTGTGCAACATCAAAGTTGCTGGGAAAAAGTCCCCCTCCCCCAAGAAATGCTCGAAATACTCAGCAGTTCTGACATTTATGCAGAGAGAGTTAATGTTTCGGGTATCATCAAAGATCACAGACCTCAAATATTGACTCTCTTTTCCTCTCCATAGATTCTGCAGGACTGATTGAGTATTTTCAGCATTTTCTGTTTCTATTTCAGGTTTCCAGCATCTGCAACGTTTTGCTTTTGTATGAGAATTGCCATTTTGTGGACTCCCCCAACTCATAATGAAGTGGTATATTTGATACCCACAGCCAGTCTGCTGGATCCAAATATCCTGCTGGTGCCAGGATTCAGAACTTTAGAGCCCTGCTCTTTTTTCACGGCAATTGTCCAAAATGATTTAACCTCCTCCTGAGTTGAACAGGAAAGATACCACTAAGCCAAAGACTGTCTTATTCTTAATTTGATGCTAACCAAGCACTTGGCAAGAAGACTGATCTTCACTTGAGATTTACAAGAATATCACTCTTCAGTGTGTCAGTACAGACATGTGTCTAAGCCTGTCATTGATGTCAGCTGAACACTTCTAACCATCAGTAGCCTGTCTGAAATGTTTGCTCTTGGCTGCAGTTAAACTCTTAAAACAGCAAAGTCACTTCTGCTATCCATCACAGTCCAATCTGGGTATAATCTGACTCAGGTGCTGTTGGCTGAGAGCTTGATGGAACTAATCTGGTGTCAGTTCAGATTGTTACCACAAGGCAGGTAAAGTTCATTTATTAGTCAGAAGGAGGCTTAGATTAACACTACAATGAAGTTATTGTGAAAATCGCCTAGTTGCCACCCTCCAGCGCCTGTTCGGGTTCACTGAGGGAGAATTTAGCGTGGCCGGTGCACCTAACTAGCATGTCTTTCAGACTGTGGAAGGAAACCAGAGGAAACCCACGCAGACGTGAGGAGAACGTGCAGACCTTGCAAACACAGTGACCCAAACTGGGAATTGAAGCTGGGTCCCTGGCCCTGTGAGGCAGCAGTGCTAGCCACCGTGCCACCCAGTGCAGAACTCCAAGTACTGCACTGGGGCATCAGCCTAGATTATCTGCTCATGTCCCTCGGAGTACATTTCGGGATGACTTATAAATGGGAATGCTGATACTGAGTCAAGGTTGACAAATATTTAGAGTATTTAAGTTCCTTTGCCCCACTTGTTCTCCCCCTACATTTCCAACTTTTGGGAAACATTTCAGTCAGTGTGTGCCTCCAGCCAAACATAGTAAAGGAATAATGTGAGGATTTTGAATTACTTTACACCCATAGAAAGTGCGCTGGTGGCCAGTACACAAATTAACCTCGAGTACCTCATTTTCACTCGTGTAGACCAATTCCTCTTCCCGATTACAGCGAATCTGGAATTTCTGTTTCTGCATCTCCAGTGTATTAGGCCAGTTCTACAACTATTTCTATCCTATTTGAAAGCAGTTAGTTATTCCCAGGAGAAGCCCTCGTATTCTTGATATTTTAATTGAATATTGGCACTGTGAAAATAACTGAACCATGAACAAGAAAAATCAAAACATTATGGTTATCACAACTGAAATTGTGTTTTTGGTGATTGGTTTTACTTCATTAGATTTTGATTTGATTTGATTTATTATTGTCACATTTATTAGTGTACAATGAAAAGTATTGTTTCTTGTACACTATACAGACAAAGCATACCGTTCGTAGAGAAGGAGAGGAGAGAGTGCAGAATGTAGTGTTACAGTCATAGCTAGGGTGTAGACAAAGATCAACTTAGTACAAGGTAAGTCCACTCGAGTCTGACGGCAGCAGAGAAGAAGCTGTTCTTGAGTCAGTTGTACGTGACCTCAGACTTTTGTATTCTATTCAGAGAATTAGGCCTTGAAAAATGGTTAGTTTTGCACCTCTCAAATGTATGATTGCAGGCAGAGCTGTTTTTCCTGAGGGAGAGTATAAATGACAACAGGAGCTATTTTAGTTCCGGTCTTTTAAGTTAGCCAGTACCACAGGAGTTATATCTGACCATAAAAACATTTCTCCTCCAAATTTGCATGTCGATCGTTCCTTATGCAGCAGCGGTAGTAACTTTTCAGTGGCCATTTTTGTTGAATTAATAATTATGACAAATGTGTTACATCTCTAATGTATAACTAGATCAACCTGTTTTACTTTTTGTTAACATGATTCTTTGAATTGAGGTGATTTTTAGCAAAATAAATATGACTGTATAAATATTATCTGAAAGAAGCTTTGAAGCCAGCCTGCTTCAGTAGGTGTTCTTGTTCATGAATCTTCTTGCTGTTGTTTTATTTTATGGAAATTATCGCATAAAGGAGACTGAGTGGAGTAATGGAAAACTGTACCCCTTAATGGTTCAGGATGTTCAGACAATGAATAGCTGAATTCCACGCACCAGGAACATGCCAGTTACAAAAACCTTGCTTGTTCAGAGATAAGATAGCAAATAGCTCTGATGAACCGAGTGTGAGAATTGGAAGAAGAACTATAATTGTTTTTGATGAGCCTAGTTCAGGCATTGATTGGAGAGCTATAAATAGGACTGGTTTAAGGAAAGGCAAAGTTGGTTATTACTAGCCATCATATCAGCCAACTAACTCACCATTGCTCAAAGTCCAGGATTAAACTTGAAGTCCATAGATGTGTGGGTTAGGTGGATTGGCAATGCTAAATTGCCCCTTCGTGACACGGGTACTAGCTCGGATAAATGCATGGGATCGTGGGATAGGAACTGGGTGGTATTGTGGTGAGTGCAGACACGATGGACCGAATGGCCACCTGTAGGATTTTATGAATAATAGCCACCAATTTATATACCAGAGTATACCTATCAAACTAGCTAGCAGAGAGACCATGGCTTGTTACAATCTCAGCTGATACTGTGGTTGGGAGTTCCCCCCCCCCCCCAGTACAGATGGTACAACTCTCATTACAGAGAGGCCTCAGATCCTGCAGAGATGGGCTGAACGCTTTGAAGACATCCTTAACCGACCGTCATCTGTTAACACTGAGGCGATAGGATTCCTCAGTTCAATATCAAGAGCGCCATGGATGACCCACTGGTAGTAGCCGAAGTCATGAAAGCTGTCAACCAGCTATCCAATAGCAAAGCCCTGGGGCAGACACCATACCCACAGAGATCTGCAAAGCTGCTGGTCCTGTACTTATCAAGAAGGTCACCGAGTTGTTCCAGTCCTTTTGGAAGCAAGGATCCATTCCTCAGGAACTTAGATGTTTCCATCGAATATCTCTACAAGAGGAAGGGCAATCAGCAAGCCTGTGACAAACACCGAGGAATCTCACTGCTCCCTATCGCAGGAAAAACCCTCGCAAGAGTCCTGCTAAATCGTCTGGTCACTCATCTGGAGCTGAACCTGCTTCCAGTATCACAGTATGACTTCTGCAAAGGTCAACTATTGACATGACTTTCGCCGTGCACCAACTTGAGAAGTGTCAGGAGCAGAATTGTGAGCTCTAGACAACCTTTGTTGACCTCGTGAAAGCCTTCGACACTGTCAGCCGACAACGCCTGTGGAGGATCATGTCAAAGTTCGGCTGCCCCCCGCACCCCCCCCCCCCCCCCCCCCCCCACCCCAACACACACACACACACACACACACACACACACACACACACACACACACACACACACACACACAGTTCAGCATGATGTTTACTGCCATGCTGAATAATGTCTTCCAGGACAGTGTTGCTGGAATCAGCCTCAAGTACAGAATGGATGGGAAGCTCTCCAAGCTGAGGAGACTTCAAGCTATTACCAAAGTGAAGGAGACTGTTCTGAGAGAGTTCCTCTTTGCCGATGACTGCGCCTGTATACTGGCTCAGAGCCAGAGACGCAAGTCAGTATGGACATATTTTCCACGGCTTGTGACAACTTTGGACTCCCCACCAACATTAAAAAGACTGAAGTTATGCACCAGCCTGCTGCTCATGCACCATACACAGAACCCATTATCTCAAAGGGCAGAAACTACAGGCAGTGGACCAGTTCACTTATCTTAGCAGCACCCTCTCCTGAGCAGTAACTATTGATGCAGAAGTTAACTGCAGATTAGCAAAGGCAAGTTCGGCTTTTGGTAGACTGCACTCCACTATATGGCAACATCGAGGAATCAGCCCAGCAACAAAACTGAAGGTTTACAGCGTCATGGTACTCACTACCCTTCTGTGTGCCTATAAAACTTGGACTGTGTCGCGAAGGCACGCACGACAGCTCAATCATTTCCACATGACTTATCTTCGCAGAATATTACACATTAGATGACAAGTATCAGGCATTGAAGTTCTCTCTAGAGCAAGTCTGTCATCAGTCCACACACTGCTGATGAGAGCACAGACCCGGTGGGCAGGTCATGTCATCCATATGCCGGACGAGTGCATACCCAAGCAGCTCCTTTTTGGGGAACTCTGCTGGAAGATGCTTGCGTGGAGAGCAGAAGAAACGTGACAAAGACACACTCAAGGCCCCCCTGAAATCCCTTGACATAGATACGACCACCTGGGAAACACTGGCACAAAACCTCCCTACCTGGCGCTGCCTCATCTACAAGGGCTGTCAAGCTTATGAGGCAAGGTGCATTGCTGAAGCACAACTTAAGCGTGAGCTGCGCAAGTCCAGAGCCACCAGCATAACAACCATAGTCCTACACAAGTCTGCCCAATATGTGCCAGGACATTCGGTGCCCGAATTGGCCTGATCAGTCATCTTTGGACACATCACATTCATCCTCAAAAGATGTTGAGGTCCTCATCGACGACGACGGACGAACAACAGCTAACTAGGGTAAATGAGTGGGGTTGTGGGATAGGATCTGGGTGGGATTGTGGTTGGTGCAGACTCAATGGATCGAATGGCCATCTGTAGGATTTTATGAATAATAGCCACCAATTTATTTCCCAGAAGATATCTACGAAACTAGCTAGCAGAGAGACCACGGCTTGTTACAATCCCAGCTGATACAACTGGATGGGAAGGTGCCGGAACAGAACCTTGGCTCAATAAACTTTTACTTTATTGTTATTTTGTTAGCAGTGTAGATGAACAGTGTCACAGGATTGCCAGTTAGCCTTTTAAGTGATTATATATTTATTCAATGTGATTTACTATAACACAATATCCTGCGTCCCACTTACATCTTCACAAATGTATACAGATTTTTAAGAATAGCACAAGTTACAAAATATTTCTCATAATGTTCTCGGTAAGCTCACAGTCTGTGAAAACCAATAGGCTAACTGTGGTTAAGCACATCACTCTCTGAAACTAAGTGGCAGATGCCACCCAATGCACCTTCTGTGGATTGCTCATCAATCCCCCAAGTGATTATTACACTGAGCCAACAGAGCTTATTGGATCTTTGAGTACTACAAAAGTGTTTCCAAGCTCCACTCTCAAAGATGCGTCTTTTAAATCTTGTCCAAAACAATGTTTCTTTTTCAGGTGCCTTCACCACAGATCCACTTTTAGAATTTCAATACCTCCTTTCTGTAATTCTCTGCCTTGAACTGCCATTCAAGCTGCCACACAATCTCTCAGGTACCCAGACATTCCAACAGAACACAACTTTTCCACAGGCTGTATCGAGGTATTGCCAAGCTTCGAATTACTTCTGATATCTGACTTCTCAGTAGCCAACTTTGCCAGGTCTGCAAAGTTTAACTGGGAGCTTCTCTCTGCCCCTTTCTTTAACTTAAGTGAACAGCACCTTGTTCAATTTATTTTTGTCCCTTTGACTTCAGACTTCCTGGACTTCTTTTGTCCCTGTTTTCTAGAACTATCTGTTCTTTAGCTTCTGTGAATTATTTTACTGCCCTTATGCTGTTGTCCTGCCTCTCTTCTGTTACTCCAATTGCTTCAGGGTCCGGCTTAAAACTGAAGTCAAAAATTCTTTCTGACTTACAGTGGCCTCTGGTTTCGAAAGAACAGCCTAATCTTTCTTTAACACTTGTTGGCTTTTATGTCATAAACCACTTAATCACAATGCAGGTGCAGTTTGAAATGAAACCATAGCCCACATACGTGCAGGACATTTTGTTTAGTATGAATTTAATTCAAGTTCTCACTCTTACATCGAAACACAATTAACCTCACCTAGTTCTATACATTATTTCTAATCAATTTCTAATCCATCAATACAAATATAGATTACGTAAAGCTACCTCTGTTTCTTGACAGGATCTATGAAGAACACATTCATTGGATGATTTACTGTGAGTCTACCAATCAGGAGCCAGATCGCTGTTGAGACATTTTCACTGCGGACCATTGCATTATAGTGGTAGTACAATAGGATTCAACTTGGCCTAAGTTCCTTTCACTGCCAATATTAGTTGGATAATGGTGTCAAAAGAGACTTGCAGCTATGTAACAGATCTGCTAATCTGTATTTATATATTCAATCAATTGATAGTTTCTGAGCAGACATCCACATGTGCCAACTTGGAAGCAATTTCTAATTCCAGACTAGTGCAGTGGTGAGTATGAATGAATCCTTGATGTAGATCAGGGAGGGCAAATCACTTGGGATGCTTTACTTCTCCCCCAAACAAAATGGCACTAGCTATGGTTTAGGTAGTAGCTATGTTTCAGGGATTAGTGAATGTTTCAAATACACAAAGTAGAAAAATATGCACTTTTCTCATGCACTTGTTTTTCTTTCCAGCTTTGGCGTGATCCCCACAAGTGCACTTCCAATACATACTCCATTAATGCCAAACCAGAGCATTGAGATTTCCTTACCACTGAATACCATTGGCCCGGTGATGAAAATGGAACCGCTGAATAATCTTCAGGTGAGATCCCACATTCCATATTGAAGGTGATTTGAGCAGCAATTTGAATCTCCTCTCTTTGTATCATGATTCAGGAACCACATGAATTAGCTTTTACGCGAAAATCGGAAGGCAAACCCTTGAGCACGTTTCGATGAACAACCGTCCTATTTCAAGTAAATGGTGAACCGCCTTGGGGAATTTCCGTTGTTTGTCCTAAAACTGCTGTCCCCGCTGGGGAGGAATATCCAATATGAGGACCCTGTCAAGGAGTGAGTGTGGAGGAATCAGGGAGATGGGGCGTTTATTGTGTTAAATACCCTGTTGAAAAGGATTTCTGGGTAAATCCATGAGGCAGGCAGAATGATAATGAGTGACTCATGAGCAAGACTACGCTGCTTTCTTCATGTGTGCCAAGCGGGGTCTGAAATACATTTGTCAGTATTTGAAGAGAGTATAGAGAATAGGTACTATCTGAGCATTGAGTTCAGTGGAGGCTGTTCAAAGTTCAGTTTGGATTTCATAAACTAAGGATAAAATGCAAGGTATTTGCCGAATTCAGGATTGCCGAACCCCACTTACTGATTTGTATAAGTTCTTTCCTGATATCATTGAAATTGGCCTTTGAAACTTCTTATTTAGGTTTGGTCCTCTGCATTAAATCCCAAACCGTGAAATGGCCAGTGAAAGTCGATTTACTAGCTTTCCACTTCCCATTGAATCTCATTCTTTAACCCCCTTGGTGTCCTTGACAAATGTGAATACATTACTTTCCTGAATACAGTTGTGATGCTGTGTTCGCTTTCACTTGCTTTGTCTTGCTAGGCAACAAGCACGAAAAGGGAACACACTGAATACAGCTCTGCTTACATCTTCAACTTGGTGAACTGTGAATGAAAGCCCAGAGCGCTGTCAAACAGCACGTCAGTCCAGGGTTGCATGGTTTAACACAAACTGCACAAACCCTTTGAACCTCTCTGGGACTTGTCTTTAAAAAAAAACCCAGACACAAGTCAGTACGTTTTTTTTTAAAAAGGAACCTGAAAGGGGAAAGGGGCCCTGTTTAAAAAAAGCTAAAGAATTTCTGCTTTGGTCCATTCTCCAGAATAAACCTGCAGTATTTAAATTATACCAACAATATTTTATTTTGTTTTGTCACTTTTATGATGCCAAAAATTAATCCTCAGCATTCAATCTAGAAATCAAGCAAATTGGTGTGACTGTACATTAAACAGACTTGTAAATGCAACTCCTGGTGCATCATATGTTTGCTGCAATCTCAGATGGTTAATATTAGCACTGTTGAAGGAGCAAGTGTTTTCTTTTCACCAGAAAGCAATTTGTTATTTTCTAAATTTGTCATTCGTATACGTGACAGGAAGGTCTGCATTCTTAATAATGTATAAATGTGCATATATGCCAGTTTATGTTGCAGGAGCTCTTCTTGCTGCTTTGAGGTACTCTTGAGACCAACTGTACCATTACAGCGGGGTTTTCGTTGTAATAAAATTATATAGTACATAAATAATCATTCAGTTCATCTGTCCAAAAACCAATATTTACAGCAGCTAGCCTGAATTTACAATTATTTGATAGTTGCAGATGCCATTCGGATGCTGAAACAATGATGATCCACACCTCAGAGCAGCAGCAATTTTGCCCCTATTCACTTGGATTTAAAGGTCATGCTGTATTAATAAGTAGCGAGGATATTGAAATGCCTAATGATTGGCACCCAGCTGGCAATGAGCAGCCGCTAATATACATTGATGTCAAAAAATAATCCAAGTGTGAATATTTTTGTGATTAGCACTTTAATACAGTAGCAAACTGTAGGGATTATATAATGAAATAAATTATCACAGTGTTGTCCCATCCAAGTCAAAGCAAATATATTTCTATTCATTAAATGGCTTGCAAGGGATAAAATGTTCAATATTGTTGTACCTGTTAATTCTCAGATACTTTTGACCAGTTTACTTAAAGTTTTACACCGGTGCCCTTATTTGCAAGATGGAGAAAGAACAAGCACAAGTAAAGGTTCAATAAGTTTATTAATAATGCTATTAATTCTTAAATTACCCACATAAAACAAAAGAATACCCCAGGTTCAAGTATACTAGCTGCAAAGATGGTTTAGTTAAACCGCAGGCTTGATTCTCTGAGTCCCTCTGCTCCGTTGTCATGAAGGTGAATCTTGATGACAGCTTCATCCTTCCTTCTTTCTCTGGTCAGTCTTCCAGATGGTCAAGGTTGCCTCCCTCGTCGAGTCTTCACTGCTGGTGTGTCTGAAATGAGTCCCTTTGTCCCTCTGCCTGCTTGCCTTTCCAGAAACTTCTCTGGCTTTCAGCCAGTGAGGTCCCAGGAGGGGGTTCCATTACCCAGTGGGTTTCTTGATGTCTGCTTGACAGGACACCAGGGTCTGCCCCAGGTGTCCATCTCCGTGCTGTTGCTTATATGTAACCTGTTATCAGATAAGGTAACTGCAGGAACTCTCAGCGACAGAAAGTTTGGCTTGACCTGGGCTTCTAACAATAGGCCGGTGCATCTCAATGGGGCACAATGATCTCCTGCGAAGTATCAGTAGAGTGCAATCTCCTTTGATGGGTGATTGATGGGTCAGGCCCAGACAGGTTTATGTACTTGTACAATTGGCCTACCCGAGATTTGACTGTGTTGATTTTAATATGCCCGTTTCTTTAATTTAGGATATCCAATTTAATGAGCCGTAAAACTAGGCCCTGATTAAATTACCACAATATGCTTAATCGTTTATAATATTTTTGCACCCATTTATTGGAAGGTCAGCTTTTTATTTTAAACGTCAGCCTTGCTCCTCACCACTAAACCTATCCAGCAAGTGCGCATACTTTAAGTTAACTGCTCTTAAACCAGGGCAGTGTTAGAGATCCACAATTGTTGTTGGACAAGAAGAGAAAGGGAGACAAGCCAGAGTTCCCAAATCTAGTTGTTATGCAATGTAAATTATGCAAGCCCAGTGAGGAACAGAGGTCTGCCAAATAGCCTGATGAAGCTCACTGTCTGGGCTCCGTTATGCACAACAGACTCTCAGGCTTGCTACTTAGATGGATGTTGGCGATGCCCCCAAGGAATTCTATCCCAACAGTGTTGGTCACCATAAGGCAGAAGAATCTGTCTTGAAACTAGGAATAGGTTGAGAATCCAGAATTCAAACTGAATCCAAATGGAGGAGAAAAATGGTGCAATATCTGACCCTAGATGTCAGTAGCATGCCATGCAAAAATGAGAGATGGGGGTATCTAGTGCAGAACATCGGTACGGCCCAAACTATGTCATTACTGTGTCATACGGTGAAGTGATGGTCTAGTAGTATTATCACTGGACTATTAATTCAGAAACTCAGTTAAAGTTCTGGGAACCCAGGTTCGAATCCCACCATGGCAGGTGGTGGAATTTGAATTCAATTTTTTAAAAATCTGGAATTAAGAATCTACTGATAACCATGAAATTATTGTTGAAATTCGGAAAGACCCATCTGGTTCACTAACGTCCTTAAGGGAAGGAAATCTGCTGTCCATACCTGGTCTGGCCGAGATGTGATTCCAGAACCACAGCTGTGTGGCTGACTCTCCAAGGGCAACTCGGGAAGGGCAATAAATGCTGGTCAGCCAGTAACACCCATGTCCTACAAATGAATAGAAAAAAATTACAAATGTGGTTCTCTTGCTATTTTATACTTTGGGCAACCCGGGAGAAAAGAACTTTGTATTTGTGTTTGCATTAAGTACTTTTCGTGGGTCGGGAACTGGCCAAACTGAAGCAGGCAATTTACAGAAATAAGTATTAATTCTTTGTTCCAAAAATGATTCTTTCCAGTCTGACCTTAACAGAATTTGATTCCACAAACCTGGGTCCTAAAGATGGATATTCTGGCTCAGTGCTCTGAGAATATGTCCTATTCGTTTTAGTGGGATAAAATTTTTGGTGGAGCACCTTTAGGTTCCTTTGTTGAAAAATTGTGCACTTCATGAGTACACCAAGTATGTAATAATGTATTGCTTACACAGTACTGACATTCATCAGTTATGCAATAACACCCAATGAAAATGCAATAATATTTTGTGAATCTATTATAATTAAGGAGAATATAATTGTGGTGGGAATGTAGACTTGATACTCCAAGTATTTGTTTGAATTTATTGAGCTGTGTTTGTTGACTGGGACTGAGATATGTTTTGAACCCTTGCATGTCAACAAATCTGCTGAATTTAGTTGTACAATGTCAAGGAATTTACTCCTGGATAAAGAGAGTTTTCTTCAAAGATTCCTAATGGTTTCAATGGGTACTTTAGCAGGTTATCAGAAAAGGTCAGACTTCTTGCTGTTACGAAAGTTGAATAATAAATCCAACAGGTGCTTTCCTGAATGATCTTCCAGTACCACAGTCAGTGACTTGGAGAGGAAACCCACATGATATGTGAAAGTGCTGTTCTGTTGAAATGTTATATTGGCAAAACGTATGTTAGACTTGCCATTTGTGAGAATGATAACTAATATAAGTGCTAACTTCAGCTTCTGCTGAGTAAGTTACAGAGGATTGTACAGAATGTTTGGAACAGAAATGAGCCATTTGGCTCACTGGTCCCAAGTCTGTTTTTATGTTTGATTCAATTTATTATTGTCACTTGTATTAACATACAGTGAAAAGTATTGTTTCTTGTGCGCTTATACAGACAAAGCATACTATTCATAGAGAAGGAAATGAGAAAGTGCAGAATGTAGTGTTACAAAGCTAGAGAAAGATCAACTTAACGTGAGGTATGTCCATTCAAAAGTCTGATGGCAGCAGGGAAGAAGCTGTCCATGAGTCGGTTGGTACGTGACCTCAGACTTTTGTACTTTTTCCCGACAGAAGAAGGTGGAAGAGAGAATGTTTGGCGTGCGTGGGGTATTAATTACGCTGGCTGCTTTGCAGAGACGGCAGGAAGTGTAGACAGAGTCAATGGCTGGGAGGCTGATTGCATGATGGATTGGGCTACATTCACGACCTTTTGTAGTTTCTTGCGGTCTTGGGCAGAGCAGGAGCCATACCAAGCTGTGATACAAGCAGAAAGAATGTTTTCTGTGGTGCATCTGTAAAAGTTGGTGAGTCATAGCTGACGTGCCAAATTTCCTTAGTCTTTTGAGAAAGTAGAGGCCGTTGGTGGGCTTTCTGGACTATCGTGTCACCATGGTGAGGGGGAACTAGGACCGGTTATTGGTGATCTGGACACCTAAAAATTTGAAGCTTTCAATCATTTCTACTTTGTCCCCGTTGATGTAGTCAGGGACATGTTCTCCTTTACGCTTCTTGAAGTCGATGACAATCTCCTTCATGTTGTTGACGTTGAGGCAGAGATTATTGTCGCAACACATGAGTCCCTTCTCTCCCTCTTCATTTAACCCTGTCAGCATATTCTTTTCTCCCTCGTCCATTTATCTAGGTTCCTCTTAAATGTAGCATGTCGAGTTTGATCAACACTGCAAACCTCTTTTCAGCCTCAGCAATGGAAATTTGACCATCAGGAGGCACTTTTGAACTCTTTGTCTGGTTAAATGGCCACGTAACTATTAAAGTAATGGCCAAGAATGTTGATCCTACTGTAGGTGACAGAGGGAAGGGTGACTATTTGGTAAAGCACAGAAAACGTGCTGTGATTCCGATGTGTTCACCACCCCACTGCTCCTACTATACTTCCTCACCTCCTGAATTATTCATATTGCTGCCACTGGTGGAGGTGTATGCTCCCTACCAGCCACCTTCAGGCTGCCTCCGCTGTTTTCTCCATCGGTTTGAGGTGTGTTAAACAAACTGGAAATGACCCTGGGACCGTTGTTTTTTTTTGTCTGTACGAGTTATTACCCCACACTACAGGTCCTTTACTTACTGTTGTTGTCCTGATTGTTATATTCCAGAAAGAGATCTGATGAAGGTAGAACTGGAGTCAACCTTTACCTATATTTGCAAACATTTAATTACACAGCAGAAGCATACACCTCCTAACTCTCAAAATCACAATTTCAGGATTTGCTGAGTTATAGGGACACAGGCAAATTCCCAGTTAATGACCATCTTTTGCAAAAATTTAATACGCCATTAACACTGGTAATTTAATCAATGCTTAGCATCAAAATCATGCAAGCGGCTTGAATGAAATTACTGCTGATATACTGCTAATGATAATTTGACAGACCTTTTTCATGCATGAGAAGACTGAATACACCAAATACTGTATCATTTTGAGTGAAAGAATGCTTAGGATGCTACCACAATGATTAATTGAGACAACTGGGGTACACGTCTGCCAAGAAAAGAAGCAAAGGATACCCTGGTGAGGTTAATTCAAGAGGGATGGGAGGAGGCTGACAAGGGTTGAATTGCCATTTTTGTTCTGTAGACTGTAGGTAAAAACTCGATGTAATCTTGTAAAATGTGAGGCTGAGCGTGTTTCTAGTCATGGAGGCAAGATGTGACTCTGTAAGGCATTGATGGGTGAAGAGTCATTGGACTACACTAATACTTGCAAGTTTGCAACCATCACTAACACTAAATTCAAGTGCATCCTACACTGCTATCATTTTACAGGAAGAAACCTCCGAGCAAATTAAAGGACGTTCAATTTAAATTCCCATTGATAGCATGTATAAGGCTGCCAAGGGAAAAATCCTCATATTTATTTAGCTTTTCTGTTGGGATTACTTAGCAAAATGTGATGTTGCCTTTGGCAGATCATTCCTAACAATTGATGGGGTGGCTTCTGCTCGTTCTAAATTTTTTCCTTCATCAGGATTGTTATTGGCAACTCTCACTAGCGAAGATGATTATCTTCCATGAGTTTAAAGATGGCTGATGAAATTGATTTGTGATCCGTGGACTTGATGGCACATGAGGCACTTGTTGTGTGGGATATCTGGTCATGTGTTACTAATTCGGGTTATGAGGCGTTCTTTTCACTGTTTTTGCTTTTCTTCATTTTGTTGTTGTTAGGTCTCAAAATGCTGGGATCTTTTCCACAGACTTTGCCACCATCTGGTTCAATCCAAGGCAATGATTTCCCAGGCGTTGTTGCCAATGTTGCATTTCTTCATATTGGCACTCAGCACAGCCTTCATGTGCTTCTTCTGTCCTTCTCTGGTGTGCCTGCCCTGACTGAGCTGAGAGAAGATGACCTGCTTTGAGAGCCTGGTTTCTAACCAACTCAGCAAAGCTGTTGGCGGATTATCATAGCCTCGAGGATTGTGATGCCTGCTTGTGAGAGGACACTGATGTTGGTTCATCAATCCTTTTAATTGATATGCAGTCTTCTCTGGGCAGCATTGATTGTATTACTACAGTCTTTCTGTACCTCTTGTACGTTATCCAAGTTTCAGCCCCATACATCAAGGGATCATGACCACATGGTCAACTATGAGCTTGCTTTCAGTTTAGATGTCGTGATCTGCAACGCTTGATTGCTCAGGTACCAGATTTCAGGTTATGCTGGATTTCTTCAGTAATGTTGGTTTTGAGAGCAGTAACTTCCCAAGTACTGGAAGCATTCAACATTTTCTGACATTCATCCTAATCAACGGGGCATGTGCATTTGGAGCTTGCTGATGGAGGACTTTGATCTTCTGAGCATTGAATGTAAGGTCCCATCGTCTTGTGCACCTCAATAAATTTGTTGACCATTCTCTGGAGATCCGTTTCTGACCTAGCATTTGCTACAGCATCATCAGGTCAGGCTGATAGCTTTTGATTGTAGTTGTCTATGATTACAGGGACCTTGTCTGTAGACAGACAGACAACACAGCAATAAGGAAGATTGAGAAAAGAGTTGGAACGAATCTTAACTTCAAAAGGATCTGTAATGGATCCGTTGTTAAGGATCACTGCTTTCATATCATGATGAAACAGGAGGTGGATGGTAGTTAATTTTTTTAAGTACATCCATGTTTCATAATCTTCTGAAGTGCTTTACCATTTACAGAGTTAAAGGCCTTTATCAATGAAGAATGTTGTATAGAGAGGTTGATGTTGTGCAACATTTTTCTTACATTCGGAGAGCTATAAAAATCAGATCGGTCATATCTCATGTTGGCCTGAACTCCCAGATTGGGGAGTAGCTCTTCAACTGTTATTCAGGAGGGCTCTTCCAATGAATTTTCCTGCAATAGAAAGCAAGGAGATGCTTCTGTAAGTTCTACAATTGGACTTGTCCCCTTGCTTGAAGATTATCACAAAGATGGCATCTTTGAGTTCATTTGGGACTTCCTCATCATTCCAAATCCGCAGGAAAAGGACATGGAGCTGTTATGTTAGTTTTCTCCTTCATGCTTAAAGATTTCATCTGGGATTCCATCACCATCACAGTTTTGGTATTATTTAATTGTTTGATATATTTCATCACCTCTATAGCTGTTGGTGAAGATTTGAGCTCATCTTGAACTTGATGCTATGGGACGGAGTTAAATCCTCTTGTTAATAATTGATTCTTGATTGAAAAGATCTTCAAAACATTCCATCCATAGAGCGTTGACAGTTTTCCTTGATCAGATCTTCCCTGTCCTTGGGTCTCAGGGGAGCTGGTCTTTGTACGTCTGGACTATAGATGATCATGGCAGTGAAGCCACAGATATTATTCATGTCAGTGAGATCCCTTGCCTTATCTGCCCAACACGTGCTCTTCATTTGGCGGTGCACCCTTTTGTATTTGGCCTTTACTAGTTGGTAAGCTATGAGTTTGGCTCATTCTGCTAGACAAAGAAATTATTCTACTTCAATGAGTCAGTTCATTGATATCCAGATAATTTTCATCAAATCGATCCTGATAATCCAAGTGTTTCTTTGCAAACCTAGATTAAATTGGAATTGAGGATGTCCCAGGCACCGTAGACATTTCTTCTGTTCTCAATTGAAATTTGAAAGTTTTTCTCTCAGACACTGTTGCAGCTGGTAAGAGGTCTCGCAACACCAGGTTAAAGCCCAAAATGTCTATTTGGTATCACGAGCTGTGAGAGCGCTGCTCCTTCACCAGGCGACTCACCTAATGATGGAGCAGTGAAGTGAAAGCTCATGATGCCAAATAAATCTGTTGGACTTTAACCTGGTATTGTGAGATTTTTTACTGTGCCCAATGCAGTCCAACTGTGGCATCTCCACATCATTGTTGGTCTTTATCTCCTTAGACTGGATCCTTCAGAGCTTCGACATTGATCTTTTGTGGACATATTCTTCTGTTGCGTCTTTCGTTTGGGAGTCAGATTGATTGACATAATTGATTGAATAAGTAGGTGCTGGACCGATCATCTATCAGCCCCTGTCATTAATGTAGTGGTCTGGACATCTTGTGATTTCAGGCATGGGTGATGGTGTAGTCAAATCAAGTGTCAGGTGAGTGTTATTTATTATTACTATATCTTATTACATGATATTTGTATTTATTCTTCTGGTAGAAGAGGATATTGGTGACGATAAGCTCATGTTCTGTGCATTCAGTAAGGAAAGAACGCCATTGGAGCTTGCATTTCCAATTCTGTTTCTCCAATAGTTTGATTCCAGAGATTGGAATCTCTTCCAACTCTGGCTTGAAGCCTCTGAGATGAATACTCCTGTCCTCCTCCTGAACCCCACAGAGAATCTGGCAAAGTTTGGCATAGAAATCTTCCTTGGTTTTGTCATTGGTGTTCAGTGCTGGGATGTGTGTGCTGACCATGGGTGGCAAGTTGGCTCCTTGCTCATTTCAGACGAAGCATTCTGAGATGTTTATTTCTTCCAAAAGCAAACTTATGATGGTTCATAAAGTGATTCTTGATGAGAAATCTAACTTTGTGAGCTCTGTGTTCTTCTGATTTCCCCTTCCAGAAGAAAGTATAACTGCCCCTCTCCAGCTTGTTGGGTCTCAGAATGTCAATATCATATCACTGGATTCTCAGTTGACAAATGTAGTGCTACGGTCTGGACATTCACTCATTGGTATTCCATGGTGGGGGCTGATGTTTCAGGTCCCAAACTTTGTCTTTTATGTGCTTCTGCCAAGGTGGTGACCCCTGTGAATGTGGCTACCCAGTCAGGAGAGGTTACACAGACAGTCTAGATTGCCTTTTCTAGCACCTCCTCAGTGGGGGGTGAGCAAAGTGGAACCTAAACTGGGCTGTTCACTCTCAGTTATCACTATTGAAAGGCACCCCTGCTTCGCCGAAGTGCTGGACAACCATCATGTATCTGCCATCTCCTTGAGAAACCATGGCTAGAAGCTTCCAGACAACAAAGCCCTACTCCTAGCGTTGTTTTCTTATTGTTGAAATGCTTGGGAGATATGATCAGAAGGAAAGAAGCTTGTGCATTGCATACCCACCTACCATAAAGAGGGATATGGGCCAAATGCAGGCAATTGGGATGAGCTTCAGGATTTTTAAAAAAACTGGGTGGCATGGACAACTTGGGCTGAAGGGCTAGTTTCCATGCTGTAAATTTCTGTGATTCTATACGTGTCTTGATGGAATGAAACCTTGGTCCAGTGGCAGAGAAACCAGGATGGTTAAAGGTTTTGATCTGCTCCAGTCTCCGTCCACTGAGATATTCCAGATGACACATCTCCCTGTTCTACCGTTAAGGATTTGTCTACCAGAGCCCCACCTGATGAGTGTTTCTAGGGCTCCGAACAGGCTTTCGCGGTAAGCAAAGTGGCCCAGGTCGTAAAGAGTTCAACCGTACTGTGCCCTGTTTTGATCACCCGTTTCCTGCTCGTTGCCAGGTTTTGTAGTAGGTACAAAGGGCTGGACTTTGGAAATGAGAGAGAATTGCAGTCAATCACTTCCAATTACCCATCCACTGCTTAGCAACCACTTAGAACATAGAACATTACAGCGCAGAACAGGCCCTTTGGCCCACGATGTTGCGCCGACCAGTTAAAAAGCAATGACCCGCTAACCTAAACCAATCCCTTTCCATCCATAAACCTATCCACGGATCTCTTAAACGCCCCCAAACTAGGCGCATTTACAACTGCAGCAGGCAGGGCATTCCAATCCCTCACCACCCTCTGGGTAAAGAACCTACCCCTGACATCCGTCCTATAACTACCACCCCTTAATTTAAAGCTATGCCCCCTCGTGCTAGCTTTCTCCATCCGAGGAAAAAGGCTATCACTGTCCACCCTATCCAAACCTCTAATCATCTTATATGTTTCAATAAGGTCCCCTCTTAGCCGCCTTCTTTCCAACGAAAACAACCTCAAATCCCTCAGTCTCTCCTCATAGGACCTCCCCTCCATACCAGGCAACATCCTGGTAAACCTCCTCTGCACCATCTCCAAAGCCTCCACATCCTTCCTATAATGTGGGGACCAGAACTGCCCACAATACTAACTGCAGCCGCACCAGAGTTTTGTACAGTTGCAACATGACGCTGCGGCTCCTAAATTCAATCCCCCTACCAATAAACGCCAAGACACCGTATGCCTTCCTAACAACCCTATCTACTTGATTCCCAACTTTCAGGGATCTATGTACACATACACCTAGATCCCTCTGTTCATCCACACTATTCAGAGTCCTCCCGTTAGCCCTATACTCTACACATCTGTTATTCCTGCCAAAGTGAATTACCTCACACTTTTCCGCATTAAACTCCATCCTCCACCTCTCGGCCCAGCTCTGCAACTTGTCCAAGTCTCCCTGTAAACTATGACACCCTTCCTCACTATCTACCATACCTCCGACTTTGGGGTCATCAGCAAATTTACTAATCCACCCAACTATACCCTCATCCAGATCATTTATCAAAATTACAAACAGCAGTGGCCCCAAAACAGATCCCTGAGGCACACCACTCGTAACTGAACTCCATGACGAATACTTACCATCAACCACCACCCTCTGTCTCCTATCTGCTATCCAATTCCTGATCCAATTACCTAAATCACCTTCAATCCCATACATCTGCATTTTCTGCAGAAGCCTCCCATGGTGAACCTTATCAAACGCCTTACTAAAGTCCATATATACCATGTCAACTGCCTTACCCCCATCCACCTCTTTGGTCACTTTCTCAAAAAACTCAATAAGGTTAGTAAGGCACGACCTACCCTCCACAAAACCATGCTGACTATCTCCAATCAATTCATTACTCTCTAAATAACTATAAATCCTATCCCTAATCATTTTTTCTAAAACCTTGCCCACAACAGAAGTAAGACTCGCCGGTCTGTAATTCCCGGGGAAGTCTCTGTTCCCCTTCTTAAACAATGGGACAACATTCGCTATCCTCCAATCTTCTGGCACTATACCTGTGACCAACGACGACCTGAAGATCAGAGCCAGAGGCTCTGCAATCGCCTCTCTTGCCTCCCAGAGAATCCTAGGGTAAATCCCGTCCGGCCCAGGGGACTTATCTATTTTCAAACCCTCAAGAATATCTAGCACATCCTCCTTATCAACTGCAATACTGTCCAGTTTACAACCCTGTAACCCAGTGTTCTCCACAGCTACATTTATGTCCCCCTGCGTGAATACTGAAGAGAAATATTGGTTCAGTGCCTCTCCGATCTCTTCCGGTTCCACACATAACTTCCCACTGCTGTCTCTAACTGGCCCTAATCTTGCCCTAACCAACCTTCTGTTCTTAACATATCTATAGAACGCCTTAGGATTCTCCTTAATCCTATCAGCCAAAGTCTTCTCATGTCCTCTTTTAGCCCTTCTTAACTCACTCTTTAACTCCCTCCTAGCCAATCTAAAGCTTTCTAGTGCACTACCTGAGCCCTCAAGTCTCATCCGGACATAAGCCTCCTTTTTCTTTTTAACCAGCGAATCAACTTTCTTAGTGCACCACGGTTCCCTAGCTCGACCATTTCCTCCTTGCCTGACAGGGATGTACATATCAAGGACTCGCAGTAGCTGCTTCTTGAAAAAACTCCACGTTTCGGACGTTCCCAGACCCTGTAGTCTCCTAGTCCAACCTATGCTTCCTAATTCTCTCCTAATAGCCTCATAATTACCCTTCCCCCAGCTAAAACTACTGACCCGAGGTTCATGCCTATCCCTTTCCATCACTAAGGTGAACGTAACCGAATTGTGGTCACTATCACCAAAATGCACACCAACTTCCAAGTCTAGCACCTGGTCTGGCTCATTTCCCAGCATCAAATCCAAAATAGCCTCGCCTCTAGTTGGCCTATCTACATACTGAGTCAAAAAACCTTCCTGCACGCTTTGTACAAAAACTGACCCCCCTAATGAGCTAGAGCTATAGCTATTCCAATCAATATTAGTAAAGTTAAAGTCCCCCATAACAATTACCCTATTACTTTCACTCCTATCCAGGATCGTCTCTGCAATCCTTTCCTCAACCTCTCTAGAACTTTTAGGAGGTCTATAAAAGACTCCCAACAGGGTGACCTCTCCTCTCCTATTTCTAATCTCAGCCCATACTACCTCAACAGACAAGTCCTCATCAAACTTCCTCTCTGACACTGTGATACAATCCTTGACTGATAATGCCACCCCTCCCTGCCTTCTACCTCCTTCTCTACTCCGACTGAAGCATTTGAACCCTGGAACCTGCAACAACCATTCCTGACCCTGCTCCATCCATGTCTCTGAAATGGCCACAACATCAAAGTCCCAGGTACTGATCCACGCTGCAAGTTCATCCACTTTATTGCGAATACTCCTCGCATTAAAGTATACGCATTTCAAACCCTGCTCCGCTCCACCCCCACAATGCCGTGCCACCCCCACTCGCCTTGGCTTTTCACACTGCAGGAGGTTAATGATTACTGCAACTTCCTAAGAGTTTCCATATCATTAGTCATCTTTGCTCTTTAAAATATATATCACCAAACACCTGTGCCTACCTGTCCATTCCAGCCATTATAGTGATATCTCTCTGTGCTGTTAAAAAGTCTATGGCTGTATTTGAGAGTAGGCTTTTGAGGTCAGTATTAGTTTCAGATCATGGTTCAGTGGTGCAGGTCCGAGGACTTTATATAATGTGAGAGAGCATATGTGGTATTTGCACTTCTGTGGTCATATTTATCGTGTGCATATTTTCCCCAGAAGTCATTAACTAAGGCTATAAACCTGCAGTCTGCAGAAGCTGCTTAGCATCCAAAGACCAAAACCAATCCTGCCAAAGAGAAAATCTTTTTCTAAATATTAATTGGCCAATATTATGAACTTATGTGTTAAAAGCCATCTAATATTTGCACAATAAATCTTAGAATTAATTTTTAATACACATACACATCTTACGCTGTCACTCGTTGGGCAATTGCTAGTATTATGAATAATTTAAAAGGTTTCATTAGAATTTTAATCAAACTGTATAACAGGCTTGGGAGAAGTTCTTTGTGGCCATGTGTGCCACATCACAAATATAGTGCATGGAGGAAATCTTCCTACACCATTCTTTTAGAAACAGTTTAAAAATGTATGTCTGTAAAATTTATTGTCTGGTGGTACCAGCTGTGGCTCAGTTACTAGGGTATGGATTGAAATTCCATTTCCACTTCAGCATAAACATTGAATGCAACTTTTGATCTTCAGGATGAGATATCAAACTCACCCTGCCTTCCCTCTCAAGTGAACTTAAAATATCCCGCAGCAGTATTTGGCAAATAGAAGAGAAGGATTTGCCAAGTCCTGCCCAATATTTCTCGCTCAATCTGTATTACAATAAACAGCTTACCTGGCCATCGTCACATTGCTATTTGACACATACAAATTGCCGTGATTTTTATGTTACCAATGACAACTACGTTTTGAAGGTAACTCATTGGTCATAAGGTGCCATGGCTATCTTGTGTCAGCTGTGCTTCTGTTGAAAGCATGTTCACCTCCAAATAGGAAGGTTGTAAGTTTAAGTCTTACTCCAGGACTAAGACACAAAAATTTAGGTTTCCACTCCAGTGCTGCAACATTGGTGGTGTCGTCGTTCAGAGGAGATGCTAAACTGAGGCTGTGTCAATCCTTGCAGGTGAAGATTTTATGACTCTATTTTGAAGAAAAGCAGGGTATCCCTGATCTCTTGACTGATATTTAACTCTCAATGTCACAAAGAACAGATAATCTGGTCTTTATCACCTTGCTGTTTTGAGGGTGCTTGCTTTGTGCAAGTTGACTGCTAGGTTCCCACCATTACAACAATGACTCGGCTTCATTGGCTGCCAATTGCTTTGGAACATCCTGTCATAATAAGCAACACAAACACGCAATAAGAGCTGAGAATTCTTTTCTTTCCACGGGTCTTTTGTATGTTGCTGCAGAAAGCACTAATTTATTCCAGGCTAAGTTGGATAGATTTTTGATAAACTAGGGGAGTCAGGGGCTGGAGGGGTCAGACGGGAAAGTGCAGTTGAGAGCACATCAGATCACACGATCTTATTGGATGGCAGGTTCGAACAGCTGAATGGCTATTCCTGTTTCTCGAATACAGGTTCGTCCGAGGATTACAGGGTGGAGCGTGTGCTGTCACTGACCTATTGCTCAAAACAGGTATAGAATACATTGAGCTCATCAGGGAGGGGGCTTTAGATTCCTTTAGAATCTACAAATCTATTTCCCCTTCAAATATGTTCAGTGATTTGGCCTACACAGCCTTCTGCGTTGAAGAATTCCACAGCTCCACCACCCTCTAAGTGAAGCAATTTCTCATCTTAGTCCTAAATGACCTGCCCCGGTACCTGAGACCCTTGTTCTAGACCCACCCACCAGAGGAAACAACATCTCTTCATCCAGTCTGTCCAGCACTATCAGAATTTTACACATTTTAATTTGATCCCCTCTCATTGTTCTAAATTAGGATGAATACAGGCCCAGTCAACCCAGTCTCTGTTCATACAATAATCCTGCTTTAGCGTTTTAGATGAGTGAACTATATGCAGCTGGCAATGAAAAGATTAAGTATGGAGGTGATTATAGGTATGAACGAAAGTTTTAGCAGCAGATGAATGAAACAGGAATTGAGGTACTGATATTGGAAAAAATCATCAAAGTTGGGGGCTTTGTGATGGAGAAACTATGGGATCACAAGCTTAAGTGGTTTAGGATAAAAGTAACGTGGCCATAGTCCCAGATGACTGTGTAGAGCTGACTGGTAGTGATATAACTGGTGGATCTTCACACCTCAGGCAAGGGGCAAGGCTGAGAAGGTGGGCCTTCATGAATTACCTCAGCCAGTATAGGAATTGAACCCGCTGTCTAGCACTAACCAGCAGTCCAGCCAACTGAGCTTACCAACCGCCTTATATTCTATAGGATACCAGGTTATAAGTAGCCCTGTTCAACTTGGGAAGCAGAGTAGAATCGGTGGTGTCAGGCAGTACAACGTTAGGAGCTGAGAATCATGACTTTTGTCTTTGGAAAGTTTGATTTGAGGAAATGTGGACTCACTCAGTATCGGATGTCAGTAATCTGCTACTACAGACAGTGACAGGATGAAGAGATTTCCCAAAAAGTGGAGCTGGGTGCTCTAAGCAGTAATTTGGAATTCGATCTTATGTCTTTGCATGATGTTGCCAAAAGGCACCATATTATGGTTAGGGAGAAGAGCCATTGCTTGGAGATGCTCAAAATAAATTGGGCAAGCAGGCAAAGGCCATTCCACAGAGCTGGAGAACACAGAAGAGATGTTTGAGGCTGATGGTATGGTGGGCGATGGTACAGAAACAGCATTTGAAGAGTAAATGTGCCCTTGTCACAGTCAGAAAGGATATAAGTTTTTGACTTAGGTGTGGACTGTTTCATGGTGAAAACGGACTCGAGCGTGGAGCTTTGGAAAAGATGGGCGCAGATTTGGGAGACAACAGCATGTTCAATGCCTTTGGAGAGTACAGCTGATGGGGGAACTCTTGAGATGCATTCTAAAAGCAAGCATAGATGCTGCCATTTGTGTCACTGTCAAATATCACATTCTTTATGATTTAAATCCATTTACCAATGTGCCTAGTGTATATTTAATTTTGTTAGACATTGAGATGTTAAGTGGAATAAATAAATTGTTTGCCATGGCCTAGGAGTGTCTCAAAGTGCTTTACAATTAATTATTTTTTGCAAAGTAATCACTGTTTCAACAGAGGGAATAGGGCAGCCAATTTGTATACAGCAAACTCCCAAATACACCATCATCTGTTTTTGGCGATTGATTAGGAATTGATGTTGGTCGTTGCAAGGGAAAAATTCCTCTGCTCTTTTTTCAAATGGAATGGTGTAACGATATTATTCTGATAGATGAGATATTACACAGGCCAGACTACGGGAGCTGAGCAGAAATGAACTCCTAGTTCCCCGAAAAGTTATGGAATTGTTGACAGATAACCTGATGGACAAAGGAGGAAAAATCTATCCACAGGGTTTGATTTTTTATTTGCAGGGGGAGCCAACAAATTGCCTTCTCTCGATGAAAGCAACATTGCTGTCAAAGCATTGAATGTTGGTCAAAAGTTGACCTGCCTTTGGTTCAATCTGAGGACCGTCATTCACCATGCTTTCGGACTGCTTTATTAAAGTATTCAGTCTTCCCAGTAAAGTTTAACTCGGTGTTATTATTTCAGGTGGCTGTGAAAAACAACATTGACGTCTTCTACTTCAGTTGTCTGATTCCACTCAGTGTGCTGTTCGTGGAGGATGGAAAGATGGGTGAGTGCTGACACCGCCTATGCTGTGAGAGAGATTAAATAGTCAACTCCCCTTCTTCTGCTGAAAGATGCAGCCATTTTCAATTGATGGTGTTTGTTCAGTCAGATAAGCAGGTCCTATTTCCATATTGCATCTTGAATTTCCACCACAAACAGGTCAGTCTAAAAACCCAGCTAGTCTCTGCCAGCAGTTGTGCTCCATATGAGCCTCTTCCAATTCTTTTTTCATCTAATCTTATCAGTGTACCTTTCTAAACAGCAACAAAAGTTTCCAGCACTCTCTCTCTCACTTTCTTCCTTTGTTCTCATCTAACTGTCTCACTGTTTGTTTCAACTACAATGTGGCAGTGATGCCACATTTTAACCACTCTGGTAAAGAATTAAATTTTCAATGCAATTAGTTGAATTCAAACCAGTTTTCCGCAAGGCACTCTGATGAAAATAGAATTTGGTGTCAGTGTCAGTTCCATATTTAATTGATTTTAGTCAACAGAGACACCACTGAAAAGGCACATTCATTAAGGAGGGGATAGTTTCTCGCCTTCCAATTATTATTCCACTGCTGATAGATTTTGCTTAATTAGTCGGTCTGATTAAGGTAATTTTATTTTCATACAGCACAGCAATTAGCAGCAGGTTCACTGGTATTAAACGGGTGCCATCACTTCACTGGTTACCAGATGATAGATTTGCAGTCAGCGTTGCTTTGTTGGTGCGACTTTCATTCTGGGTTATGGGTTTCGACCATTCCTGAAGACTTGAGCACAGTACAGGTGGTGCTTTAGTGTTGTATTGAAGGAGTGCAGTATTTTCAGATATACCAGTCTTTGGAAACGGCATTAACCCGAGGCCCCATCTCTCTATCTGATGGCTGAGGTGGATGCGAATTATCTCATGACGCTGTTCAAAGGTGAACTAAAGAGCTCTTCTGGCGAACTGGCCAACATTCTTTTCTCAACTAACACCATCAAAGCAGATTAAGTACTCATAGAAACGTAGAAACTCGGATTTAATTTGGCCAGGGTGATGTAGCAGAAGAGAGCATTAGGTCTGGATTGAGAGCATCTTTTCTTACCCATTTTCAATTGCTCTTGCAAAAGTGAACTATCCCTGAACTGCTGTAGTCCACATGGTGTAGATGCAACCATATTGCTGTTAGGAAGGGAGTTCCAGTTTCTTTTAACCTATCTTGAATGGATCTTACTTATCAAAAGCTTTACTTTGTTATCTTTCTAAATAACGCAAGATGTTGCATGAATTTCTTCAAACCAGTAGCAACTATGGCCCCAATCAAATTGGCCAAGAATTATAAGAGCATTTACCGACTCGGTAGTATTCCTCATCGGGTTAGGTTTTACAGAAAACCAAATTTAGTACATCACATAATCTGACTCTAAGAGAGCTTAAGCTGCAGTGCCTTTTGAAAAATACTACCCAAAAGAATAGTGATTAATTTGCATGATTTTTCTTTGTTTCAATGCTGGCACTAAATCCCATCATTGGAATTTGGCTTGAAGGAATTGAAGCCCAACTATGTGAAGAAAGCTGCAAAATTATCAATAGAAATGCAGCTATTTACTCACGATGTTTTAATGATCTAGTTAACTTGATGTGTACATTGGTAGAGTTTTCTCATGCTGTCACAATCAGCAACTCATCCAAGCTGATGTCTCCTACCGTTATCAGGATTAAAAACAAGATGGGGATGAAAAAAGACCATGCAGTTTATTTATCCTTCTCATAGCCCATTATAACTTTCTACTGTATTTCAAATTTCCCTCGTGGTTTTGATTTTACTTCCTGCAATTCCCAACTATACCAGTACAAAATTGATTCAACATAATCCATTTCTGTACCCAATGTGCATATGTCCTGCCATTACTTTAACGCAGTAAATCACAGGAGTATTGTATCGTACACGTGGTCAGGTAGGAATTTATGATAGGCTTAAATAATGATTGAAATCTTTAATCTGACTGACTATTTATGAATGAATCACAAGTTGCTGCTCAGGTGATTTTTTTTTCTTCAAAAGGATGTGACCAAAGCTGCAGCAGGAGCCTAAGTAGCTGAAACGGCTGGATCATTTGGAAAATAGAGCAGTTTCCAATTTAAGATGGGTGTGTACGTTTGATCCAGGCTACCATCCCCTAAGTACTAAGAGCCAACAAATTAAATTGTGTCTAATGTTGTGAAGTTGGTTTGAGATGATACATTGCAGGTACCACACTCCAGCATTTATCAATGTCATGTAGCAAATGGTTTCAGTACTTTTTTTTTGTTCATGGGATGTAGGCATCACTGGATCGGCTAGTGTTTATTAGCCATTGTTGAAATCTCAACTTCCGAGTTTGACTTTAACACAAACACACATTCACACAACACAAATTAACACAAGATACTTCACTGAGAGATTGTCTTTAATTACTTGCTAGCAAGGGGAGGAATCTTGACACAATGGTCCAGAGAAACCACTCCACCGGACCAAAAAAGTCATCCTGGTTTGTACAATTCTGCAGCTCACAGTCAATTGGACACAATCCAATCAAAAGTGTTACAATGACATATTTTACGTATTGATCCAATAGAATGGAAATACTGAACCACCCTGATCTGATCGAGGGATACGCCAATATATCACCCCTAAGTCTGTACTCTAGTGTCTTAGTCAGACATCATGTCTCTTTTGATCGCAGCCTCACAAAGCATCTTCACTAAAATAGTCTCACATGGGCATCCTTTAATTGATAAAGGGGGCCTACAAAAGCCGTTAGTATTTTGTGGCCTTGTCACTGAAGTTAACTGAATTTCTAAGGGATGTGGTCAACTCAGCTTGCCTTCAGGATATTCCCCGATTTATAGCCCTGATATGTTTGTTTATTGCCAACATAATGAAACACATGTATATATTGCTTGTCAATTTAATGACTAAGCTTTTTATCACTACCTACAATTTCAAGGGGTGTCATCATGTTACCATTAATTTTTGTCAATTCCCACTAAGTCCCCTACCATAACACTTTCGTTAGCTGTGACATACCTTTCTGACACTGTTTTGACTAGAAACTGTGAAGGAAGCCTCATTAAAACTCACTTTTGTATTAGTTGTTTCTGATAAGGTGTCTGATGAGGCAGTTAAGTCTTTATGGCCTTGTGGTTCTAACAGTTGGGTGCTTTTAAGGACTATACCTAACATATCTTTAGTTACCTCAACATATCTTGAGGTAAGGATGGCAGATTTCCTTTCATAAAGGACATTAGCGAACCAGATGGGTTTTTCCAACACTCGACAATGGTTTCTTCATCATCATCATTAGACTTTTAATTCCCAATTTTATTGAATTTAAATTTCACCATCAGCCGTGGTGAAATTCAAATCTGGGTACCTAGAGCATTACCCTGGGTCTGTGGATTACTAGTCCAGTGATAATGTCACTATGCTACTGCCTCTTGCAGTACCTCCACCAGTGCATCAATGGTCCAAGACCACAGACTCCTTGACTTCTCCCAGGAATGAGCCGCTTTGGCCTTCTGCACATGTTACCTTCCAAATGGCTAACCTAAGACTAAAACACCAGTCACCTCAGTCATTGTCTCTCAACTCCTTCCCATTTCCATACCCAATGCCGCACTTTCTCCTTTATGTTGTTTCACCATCTCCTTGTCAGACCCTGCTATTTGCTGTCTGGTGCATCCTGGCTTTTTAAATAGTATGAGATTAAATATTGAATAGTTGGATGGTGGAGCAGCCCACAATGAGTACAAGAAGAACTAACTGACCTCGGGGCGCAGGGCCTAGTATCCAGGGAGCAGTCGGAGGGTGGAGTCACAGCACAGCGAATATAAAATAATTATCTCAGGAATTCCACATTGTAGTCAAAATAAAACTGAAAAGCTGACATCACAGGAAAGCTGTGACCTGATTGGTAGAAAATTTGTACTAAATTTGGAAAAAAAAACTGCAAAACTAATTAAATTAATTTACTAAGGAGAGGTGACTGGACAGGTAATGAGCTGTAGCCGTATGATGTGGGAGCTGGCAGATCCCATTACGAACTTCAGTGACCACATCTGCAACAAGTGTTGGTTGCTTGAAGAACTTGGGTTTAGAATTGATGAGTTGGACTCTGAGATTCAGATGCTACGGCAAATCAGGGAGGGGGAAAGTTACACTTTTCAGGAGGCAGTCACTCCTGGTAGATTAAGTACCTCTAATTTGGTAAGTGGTCAGGGACAGCAGGATGTGACTGCAAGTGAAGCAGATAGGAGAATCCTGAATTCAGGGACAGAGGAGCCTCAGCAGTTGACCTTGTCCAACAGGTCTGAGGGACTTGCTGCCCATGTGGATGAAGAAGAGGGCTGTAGGGAGGATGAGCTAGCCAACGACTGCACCGTAGTACAGGAGGCCATTCAAGGAGGGGAGCAAAAAGACAAGTGTAAGTTCTAGGGGACTCTATAATTAGGGGGATTGACAACATCCTTTGTAAGCTGGAGGAGGACCTTCATCCAAAGGGTCTGTGAATCTGTGGAATTCCCTATCAGTGAAGCACTTGAGGCTACTTTGTTTATAAGGTAAAGATAGATCGATTTTTGATTAGTAAAGGAATTAAGGTTATGGTGAGGGACAGTTAAGTGGAGCTGAAAGATCAGCCATGATCTCATTGAATGGCGAAGCCGGCTCGAGGGGCCAAATAACCTACTCCTGCTCCTAGTTCTTACGAAACATTGAATTAGAGTTGTTTCCTTTCATTTTAAAGCCTTGTTCAACTGTTGATAGTTAAGTTGCTTTATTTGTTAGAGTTATAGTTAAACTGTGTTAAGAAATAATGTTGTTGCTATTAAAGCTTCCTAATTTGCCAGTCGAATTACTCCTGAAACAAAAGCATCCTGTCCTCACATTATGGCAAAATGGAAAGATTGGTGGGGTCTAGTCTGGCTTCGTAACGTAACTTTTTTGGGTTAACATGTAAATTTTTTGATTGGGCAATCCAAAGCAGAAGACGACATTTTAATCTTTTAATTGGTGAGCAGCTGTTGCTCTTTAGCTAAGTATTTACTAACAATTCTTTGGATTGAGTTTAATGAAAAATAAATGAATGGCTAGACCGTTTTGGAATAAAGCAATTGCAAGTAATGCCAATCTGTCAGGTGCCCTTTTCTGGGGTGTGTTCGCTGAGAATCCTCAATCTTTCCTGTACTGCTGTTTTGTAAATCTGATTATTTTCTGATACTTAGAGGAACCCTGAACAGCAACTCTTTAAGTTGATCAGATCATCATTTTAACAAACACATCACGCAGAAGGTGGATTACATTCAAAATACTCAAAAAACTTGATTGCTCCAAATATTGAAATAAATTGTACAGCGACACCCATCATCAATCGGCATAGTTCTCCGTCACCATTGGAAAAAAACTGATCTCCGGTTAACTCCTTTGATATGAAAGTCAAATTAACCTCATTATCAGGAGGTTGCTAGAGATTGCCCCCATACTCCAAGGTTCCCAGGTGTTGCCTGGAAGTTCAAATTTCCAATGGGTAATAATCCTGCACTGGGAGCCATCCGAAACCCTCATTTAAATTGCAGACTTCAGATGGGTCCGAATCTCATAGCAGAATAGTTACCAAGTAAAAGTTAGAATTAAAACTACTTCTAAGCCCTATTTGGGTAACCTGCTGCACTGCGCCTGACTGGCCTGAGTTGGAAGCACGGCCAAGAAATGTGCAGCTCCCTACTAAGGTAAGTTTTTTATGAAAAAAGCTGCAATCTAACTACAGTTGCCACTCCCCGAAGTTTTGACCCAGTTGCTTACGTAATTCCGAATGTGTACTCATTCTCAGTGTTCAGAAAATCTCATCAAACTTAAGTGCTGAATTTGATGGGCAGGGGGTGGGGGCAGGAAATACTAAGCCTCAAAACTTTAACATTGATTAAAAAGTTGTTTCTTTTGATGGCAAAATATTGTGGCTCCCAGTACATATTATGGCACAGTTAATCTCACAAGCTCTCCTTGAGCATTGATGTGAAGCTGGGAGCTGTACGAATTGGCTGGTGCAATCTGTCCCTGGCATAGCTTGTGGTCAGTAAATCCTGTTCTCACTGCAGGAAGGAAAGTGCAATGAGCTTTGGTTTTCAGTTGTTTACAAAGCCAAATTGCTCTGAAAATTAAGGAGCGTAGACTTTACTCTATTGGGAGAAACTATGAAACTTTATTCAGCAAGTTGGACACTTGAATTAACCATTGAGTGTTGTTCAGATGTGGGGTCAAATCATTTATATTAACGTAGCATGTTTTAAAATTTAGTGACAACCTGAGCAGCCTTGTGCGAATGTGATGTTCAAACTGATTCCAAAAGCATCTGTTTAAGCACTGACAACTGTGACTCCACAAACCACCACTGCTGCTCGTGCATCCTGTTGCTGCAAGAATCAGCAGACCATGGGAAATGTCCTGTAATGTCTTCCAGATACATGTAATTTACACCTCGACCATTTCCACTGTGCATGACATCTCTGCTCCAGAATCATTAGCCTTTTGAAAACTGATTAATGAGATCTGGGTCTCTTGACATCCCAGTTGAAGTTGACAGTTTCTTCACCCTCTTGGCTCAACAAACAATCTTCCACTTGCAAGTCCTCCTTCTCAAGTACTTCACTGAGTGTAACGACTTCTGGTTCATGACTAGTTTTGAATGGGTGCACTTGAACTGCTGTTTGTATTGGTGAGATGCCTTGACAGAATTCATAGAATAAGAATCCCTACGGTGTAGAACGAGGTCATTCATTCCATCGAGTCTGTACAGATCCTCTAATAGAGCATTTTACCCAAACCCTATCCCCACAGTCCCATGTATTACCCAGCTAATCTCCCGAACCTACACATCTTGGGGCACTAAGGGGCAATTTAGCATGGCCGATCAACCTAACCTGCACACCTTTGGCATTGGTGAGGGAGGTCGAGAGTTGGGGCATTTAATAATGGCATCTATTCAACTAAGCCTTCGAAGTCATCTCTTAGAATTTCAAAATTACAGAAGCTGATTTAGCTGTTTAAATATTTAAATTGCTTCTGAATTGCAAGTGCAAGGGCATGGCTGTACTTTGAACAATTTGCACAAAATTGAACCAACCCATCTTTTCCATTTCCCTGTTTTTATGAACCTGATCTTGTTCTTGTCAATTGATCTTGTTTGCTTCTCCATCTCCTACATACACTCCTGTTTGTCATCCAATGAGCTATTTTTTTGTATGGATTGTTTAGCATCCATCCACCTGTATTGTTTACAACTTTCAGCTTGCAATGGCAGAACACAAGTTAATGGACTATAACCGACAAGGATACTTCTCATCATCGCAGTATCATCAGATTTACAGGTGCAAATCTACTCCCCTTCAAGATTAGCAAAAGCCATGGGGAAAAGGAAAGCAATAGGTTTAAAGTTTAATCCTGTTGTGGATTTCGGGCTAAAACCTTCTATTTGTGCTGCTTTTTTATTCAAGAGCTGTGCAACCTGTATGTTGGAGGCTAGAGAGCAGGAATTATTTTGCTACCCATCAGTTTGACACTATTCTTACACGGGTGAAGCTGATAAAGATCATGGACTTTCATTAAAGGCCATTACTTGAAATTTTGAAAGTTCTGTAACGTGATGTTTGCAAGTTCAAACATTTCACGACTCTGCATTATTCCAATTCTGTAAAGTAAGTGTTGTATATTAATATACAACAAACGTTTGGATCAAAAGATGGGTTTATAAGTCACATGTTGTAGACACATCAATTAAACAATTAATTGACTATAATATCATCATTATTTGCAAACTCCTGCAAAAATATTTTCAAAATGTTTAAACGTAATTTGGAAAATAGATCAAAGCAGTCATTTCAGTTAATAACCTAATATTTTTAAAGGAAAATGCCGTGGTTATAAATATAACAATGCTTTAGGGAAGGTAATTCTTGCCTAGCAATATGGGGCATTTTAAGGCAGAAAAATTCTGCAAATGTTTTTGTGTGTAGCAAACACAATTTATTAAATTATATTGAATTGCAAAGGAGAAACATCATGACCAGAAGTATTGTATAATCTATCACCCCAGCAGTAGTTCCTCCCTTTTGATTTTGCATTCACATTTGGTGGGTATTTTAAAAGTACTTGTGTCTGAATGGTAGCTTTATAATTTGAGCAGCATTGTTTTCAAATGGCAATACCTTCAGATTAAGATTCAATCAAATGAAATAAACATTCTGATCAGTTTGATATTCAATTCATAAAATTATTGCAAAACCAGTTCTGGTGAAACTTTGACGAACAAAAGATAAAAGTATGATATAAGCAGAATATTTAAATCCATACCCCAAATCTGAGTTAAAAAATTCTCTTTACAGTTAGTTCATTCTAATAATTTTAAAATTGTCAATTCACTTCACCTATTTTAGAAGCTAACCTTGTGTTAACAAGTGATTGAGTAAATAAAAGGGTCAGTAGAGTGTAATGTAGAGAATGTTATTTGCTTAAAATATCTAGCTGGAATTTTATTTAAATACTGATCCAAATCTAATCCTGATGCACGTATAACATTTCATAGCAAACTGAGCGAATCTTTGAGCATGCATGTCTAATGTATAGGTCTCTAATGTCAAAACTGAAGCTTAAAGTTTAGATACAATTGGGACAATTGGTCTGATAATGTTCCAGGATATTGGAATTTCAGCCATTGCCATGTTATTTAATATTCATCAGAAGGAAAAACAACAAGGTTAAAAACTAGAACTCCCTTCCTAACAACACTCTGGGTATACCTACCATTAGGAGGAGGACCGTAGTAGTTCAAGAAGGCAGCATACCACCACCACCTGAAGGAGAATTAGAATGGCAGCAAATCTATTAAGTTGCATTGTCCTTGCTAGAATTGCTTACATCCCATGAAAGAGTTTGTAAAAACTTGGTGTCTATAAGGCAGTCAGCATGATACCAAAGAAAATGTGTAGAATGAGACTAGCACAGAACATTGATGACTAAGCTTGAAATATATCATCATGGGGTGAGAGAAGGAACCTGCGTAGAATATTGCGGAATACCAGTTTTGCACTGGTTTGCAGAGACCTGGAGGTTGCCCCAATCGCAATAAAATTGAAGACCTCCCCCACCACGGACTTCCAGATTTTCCCCCTTATTGATGACATGTCATCCCCCCCCCCCCAGACGTAGATTGCCAGCCTGGTTGACACTGTCACAGGGTACTATCCAGTCATATCCCTGACCACCCAAGATCTTCAATGGTCTCCGAACCCCTCAGCATGGTCATCACAATTGGTTTCCATTTTTGGAGATCAGTAGTGATTTCTGCCATGTTCCCACTGCACCCGAGGGTCAGAGAATCGTTGGAACAGGGAGAAACTGGCTTGAAACTGAGTAAGCATACTTAATGTTTAAATATGATAATCTGGTTACCACCCTCTCAGAGCAGGAGCCAGATTATGTCTGGGTTAGGGGGTGCATGGGTGTGCGTGGCGAATACTAAAGCAGGTTCTCACCGGCGTTGAATGTGCCCCTCACTCATGATCCTGCAACCCTGTGTGGCCCCAGCGCAATCTGCACATAAATACTTGGAGACAGAGAATTGCACCTATCTGTAAACCTGTAGCAAACTTGAAAAAAAACTTCCCAAAGACACTGGAACATTAAGAAATGAAAGGAGAAAGCAACTTAAAACAATTGCCATCGCCAGGACAGAAGTGTTGTGAAGGTATAAATCTAAAGCCTGACAAGTCCCAGTACCAGATGGTTTGCATCCTAGGATCCTAAAAGAAGCAACTGCATAGGTAATAGAGGCATTGGTTATAATTGGCATAATCTTCAAAAATTCCTTAGCTTACGGAAAGGTCCCAGCAGATTGGAACATAGCAAATATAACACCTTTATTCAAGAAAAGGAGACAAAGAAGATGATATAGGCCAGTTAGCCAATTATCTGTCATTGGAAAATTGCTCAAATCCATTATTTGGAGATCATAGTTTAATCTTGCTCCCTAACTCTTTGTTCACCCAAAGAGTGGCTTTTGTTGCTCTACCTTTTCCCTTTTGTAAATTTACCTCAATTCTACTTGAAGTTCTCCTCTTGGAGTACATTCTATTGTTTTGTTACAGTTGTGCCTCTTAATCTTTAATTTTTGTTGCCATTGAAAGTAGCCCTCCTCCAATTAAGTACTTTTACTCTATATTGCCCTATGGCCCTTTCCAGAGCTTCCTAAACTTCCATGATAAAATGATCATCTGTCCCTCAAATATTTCACTACTGATACTTGATCCACTTGTCAACCTCATTCCCCAGACCCAGCAATGCCTCCTTCCTTGTTGCAGAAATTCTTCACCCTCTTTGCCCATTGTATGTTACTATTCCTATCTGTATTAGGATAACTATTCTCCCCTCACCGTTACTCCATGGTTTTGCACGTCTTTGTAATTTCCCTGCAAATTTTCTCACTTTCTGTAATTTTGAATGCACCCATTTGTGCAATGTTAGCTCTATTGTTTCTTAACTCTAGCCAAACAGATTGTTATTGACTCCTCTAGGGCACCCCCGTCCTGCTCTCCTTTTCTCTCTCACGCACATACTATTCTCCATCAACACTGTCGCCCTCTCTCTTTTCAGTCTGTGCTGAACACCTTTTATCCAGAACTATTTTGTACTAATCGTTCCTGTCCTTTTTTGACCCAGGTATCTGTTATTGCTATGTGGCTTTCTGCACATGCACTCACCGACCTTATTTATCATGCTTTGTGTGTTTGCGTAGCATGCACTGTAAACCTAATTTAGACCTTACTGCGTTCTAAAGATTGTCTTCCTACTGAAACATGCCACTTTATATAAAACTGTTGAAACGCGTTTACCAATTCCATACCTATTTTGCAAGTTTATGAATGTTGCATTATATTTTATTGCAGTCATCCTCTGTATTAACTGCATCTCCAATTTGGTATTGTTTGCAAGTTTTAAATTTGTATTTCTGATGCCCCAAGTTCAAATCATTTTCATAAACAATATTAGCCCCGGCCCTGATACATGTGGAACATCATTTAATTACCAAGCTGAATAACTATCTTTACCCTGTTCTTCATTTGCAGCCAATTGTTTATTCATTCTGCTACTTACTTCCTTAATCCACATATTTTGGTCTTAATCTATGTGTCTAGAAGGATTTCTTCAGCCAGAGTGTGGTGAATCTGTGGAACACATTGCCACAATGGGCTGTGGAGGCCAGGTCATTGAGTGTCCTTAAGACAGAAATAGGTTCTTGACCAATAAGGGGATCAAGGGCTACGGGGAGAAGGCAGGAGAATGCGGATGAGAATCATATCAGCCATGATTGAATGATGGAGTAGACTTTGTGGGCCGAATGGCCTAATTCTGCTCCTCTATCTTATGGTCTTATAAGTCTGTATCTACAGTGAACCCATTTTTAGGTGGCCACTAACAGTGAGCGTTATGGATTTACCTAATTCCGGCAATGGATGACTTTAGTCTGCTGCACAGAATGAAGTGGGTATGCCGACGTTGGACTGGCGTAAACACAGTAAAAAGTCTGACAACACCAGGTTTTAGTCCAACCTATTTATTATTAAATAGGTTGGACTAAAACCTGGTGTTGTCAGACTTTTTACTGCACAGAATGAAACCAGTTCTAATCTCCCAGCATCCTAATCCTGGGTCAGATTTGACCAAAAGGGGCTCTGCTTACATCTCTCTGGGAGAGGACTGTCAATAAATGATTAATGAGCGAGCTTGAGCTTGCATGATAAACTTGTGCCTGGCTTGCTGAGCATCACAATTTGCCATTAAATTGGCAAGTGTGTGCCACCATAATTTTGATTCCTGTTACAAATAGAGGAAATGTTGCAGATATTTTGCTGGTTTATGGTGTTTGCTGGATTGGGGATTTTAAAGTGTGCTCTCAAGTTGACTGCACAGTATTCATTGTCCTGCCAGCTTGTGTGGGTCGAGTACTAGGTATTTTTTTCAAATTTGATGCAAGCTGAAAGTAAAATTAAACCTTTGATATCTGCCAGTCAAACTTTCAAACTTCCTCAGTCATATTCCTCAGATATTTGTCTGAATGATGCTTTTGGCCTTACGGGGAGGGGGATGCAGCAGTAGTGGAATTTGCATATAGGGTAGTGTCTAGAATGGTTGCCTTTTCTACAAAAGCCAAAAGCAATGTTCTCTGAACTTGAAAGTACAGCTGTGCTGGGGCTGTGTGGGGCTGAAAATTCAGTGTTCGTTGTCGATAGTACACTGTAATGGTTGAATAAACTGCCAGCATTGAGCGTCGATCTGAGTTTCTCACAGCAGCCAATCCCCAATGTGCAATTAGTCAAGGGTGGTGATTTCTCTATTGCAAACCTATGGTTTTCTCAGAATAGTGAATCCAAATTGTGTTTTCATTTAGCAAATGGTCTCCTTCTCTCATCTTTGATTCCGTATTCCAGAACACACTTTACTCTCTCTTACAGTTAATAGACAATTTTATATTTACATTTTCCATTTCGTTTTCTTGCACGATATGAATGCATTCAATTAATACAATTCTAACAAGGTTGCCTGTCAATGCTTGCAACTGGACTTTTCAGTCCTCAATAACTTCATTCCTTAATAACAAAGTCCAGCATTGAAGGCCACATTCAGCTGAGCTTTGTGCGGATTCCTGAACCTATCCGTATTAAGATTAATACCTTGGTTTACATGCACAATTTCCGATGCCCCAGTGCCAGTAGCATAACGTGTAGTAACACAGAAATGACTTCTCAGGAATTGTCAGTTTGGGGCAGGATCACCTTGAAGCATTTTTGCACTGCTCTTATCGTGCTAAAGATACTACCACTGGGGAATCTCCTATTTAAATCTGAAACATGAAGTTTTTAAAAAGCACTAAGTGTCTGCTGCATTGACTTTAAATAATAATATTAGAAAATAGCCAATTCTGGCAGCTCTATTCTAAGATGACAAACTTCACTGCTTAATGCACTATAATTATGGCATTAAAAAAAGTTATAATTTCTGGTTAGCTACCCTTCTTTCCTTGCTGCGCTGTTACAACCATACATATTGTCACATTATCTTTTCCTTAAGCAGACAGACAGTAAGCACCAACACCACATTTTTACACGTGTTCAGGATCCTTTATAGCCCTGTGTAATTGTTCATCGCATTTTATTCTGACAGGTCAGATTACGGTTGTAATGAACGTGCTTCCATGTTTCTTGCTGAGATAGTGGGGACTGTGTTGATTAAAAGCACCAAACATCGAGTTGGCTCCTTTTTGATTCGGCTTGAGGCTTCCAATTGTTCATGGTAGATGCTCATTAAAAGGTTGAGAAAATTCTCAACAATAACAAAAAAAATTCTCTGGTTAATTTGTTAAACATGCAGAAGCCTGTTCTTCACTCAGGTAGGATTATTTTTGATCTGCTACGCACATCTTAGCGGTAATGACTTTTCACGAAAATTTGACGCCTGTGTCTCCAAACCAATTTGTTTTGCTTGTTTTCTTTAATCCACCTGCTGGCTGTGCATAATTATATGAATTAGTTTGCCAGCCATCGTACAAGATTTGTATTTTCAGAATAGTTTTACTTTGGTTTATTTACAATCGGTCTTTGTTTGGTTAGTTTTCTACTTCGCACCACCTCCTCCTAAGCTGTCTGAATCTAGAAGAGCTGGTGCCAGGTACTCCTCAATACACCACCCATTCTCTGTATAAGACGCGCAAGCTAAGACCATTTGACCACAGTGACGTCATAAAATGAGCTGAGCCAGTCCTCATCCAGTATGCACACTGTGTAATGACCTGGATCAGAAACCCTCCTTGATTTCCCATTTTTTTAGTCCAAGGACATTGAGGACTGTCGTAGAACATTTTGGGCCATCTAGCCTTGAATAACTCAATAGAATCTTTTAAAGCCATCCATAGACAGCAGATGTGGTCTCAATTTAGCTTCTGATTTAAAATACAACATGTCAGCACTCCCTCAGTTCTACCGTCAAAGATTAACTAAGATTATCTGTTCTTTGGAATTGGGATTGGAAGCCATAAACTTCTGACTTAAAGCATGAAAAATTTTCTGCTCTTTGAGACTGGTGCCTATGCAATATATTAGTAAATTGGAGAAGGCTATTTGCTCATGTTTTTCCCCTTATCTGCGCACTTATCTTTAAAGATCAATTAATCTGCCTCCCTAAGCCTATTTGCTATGAATTATAATATTTAGGAACACTAGTAGTTAAGATGTGTCGCGTATGCAAAAATAAAATCATGATCTGATCTGGCAACATGCTGTTCCTATCACTTATAAAGATGGGCAGAATGTACTCTCAATCTCCGAGAAAAAGACCCTCTTTCTTGTATTTAAGGCCTAAAACACAAACTTGCTGCTATATCTGCAGTATGTTGACAGTCGTACAGTAGGCATTGCTCTCCTGAGGTTGGGACAGAATATGAGGACCTTTTACACATAATTACACTTCCTGACCTGGAAATACATTTTGTGCTGACAATAGGCTGCTTCAATGTGAAAATCTTCCAGACCTGATTTGATTTTTTTTATGCTTTGCAACTTGTCATGTTTTCCAAAACTGACGAACTTTGAATTGTTGAGTCTTTTCTTCCTTTACTGTATATTTCCTTGTCGGTGTCCAGATGGAAACTAATCTGCCAATTTGCAGTAATCCTTCATCAGGTTGTTATTTACAGTATTAACATTTTGCATTTATAAATCAATGTAGGCGATGCAATGTGGGAGTAATCCAGTGTGCATTTAGGAAATTGGAATTCACAATGGATTTGCCATATTTTAATAGTAATAAAATCCCTTCACTGCTTGTAATCCAAAATAAAAACATAAAATAATAGAGATATAGCAATAAAAAAAGTGATCCATTATTAAAATTGAAATGTTGCATATCCTTTGTTTTGAAATGTTGACAGTATTTTGTGATATTTTGCTCAACATCTGAGATGGGAGAATAAAAAAGCAGCCTTTTATTAACAACTCTGTCCTTTAATCCTGCTCCCTGTTAGTCATGTAATAGCACAGCAATTTAGAACTTCAGCATCCTGAGAGTTACCAATAACCAAACCTGGTGGAACAAACCGTACAAATACTGTGGCTGCCAAATGCAGATTAGAGACTGGGAACTCTGTGGCCACACACACACCCCCTGACTTCCTAAAATTTATCCACCATCTTCAGGGCTAAAGTCAGGAGTGTGAAGGAATCCTCCTCACTTGCCTGGATAAGTGCAGCTCCAACACCACTCAAGAAGCTAGACACGTTTCAGGATAAATCAACTCATTTGATCAGCACCCCATTTTTAAAATTATTTATTTGTTTCAAGGGCTGGCAGGCTAGCACTTGTTGCCCATCCCTAATTGCTAGGCATTTCAGCGGAGCAGTTGAAGAGTGAACCACATTACTGCGGATAGTCACATTCGGCCAGTTCAGTTTGAGATGACAGATTTCCTTTCTGGAAGGATATTAGTGAAGCAGATTTTCTTTTTCAACAATCAATTGTTTTATGATAACCATTACCGAAGCTAGCTTTTAATCCTAGATTTTTATTAGTTGAATTTAAATTCCATCAGTTGCACTGGTTGAATTTGAACCTGTGTTCCAGAGTTGCTGGTCGAGTGGCATTATCACTGTGCTGCCATCTTTCCCCCACTCATTTCCTCTACTAATGTACATTGGCAGCAGATATACAAGATGGACTGTCACAACTTGCCAAGCCTCCTTTGACAGCACCTTCTAAACCTGCAACCTCTACCACTCAGAAAGACAGGGGTAGCAGATGCGTGGGACCACTATCACCTGCAAGTTCTTTCTAAGCCTCTCACTATATCACAGATCCTTCTGTGTTGCTGGGTCAAAATTCTGGAGTCTCTTTCTTACAGTGCTAAACGCACACCCACAGCACGTGCATGCCAGCAGTTCAAGATGCGATTCATCGCAACTTTCTCGAGGGCAGCTGCTGGTCTTGCCGATGAAGCACTCATCCCTTGAAAGAATTTTTTAAAACCTTCAAAATAACTTGGTTGACAGAGCTGACCCCAGCTTACGATTTTTCCAGAAAGAAAGAGTAAAGATACAGTGTGTCGTTTAAATGTCTAAGAGAATTAGTGCTTGATATTTCACATTCTCGTTTAAACTACGTGCACACTTTTCAAACCTCAGTGCTTGTTTTTGCAAAAAAAATCAATGTTGTGCAATAAACAGGCTTTTCAAGAAGCTTTCTGAATTTATTTGGTACAAGGAGCTTTACAAGTTGCGTTCCTGATCTACATTATTAGTGAAGATCAATCCCCTCTGTCTCGGTGGATGAAGTCTTTGCACCTTGGAATTACTGAATAACAATGAGCAATTTGCACTTATGCGTTGTGGAAGCGCCTCAGTTCCTGAGACATCAAAGTCAATTTCAATTTTCCACAATGCCACTTGTGCTTCTTAATCCAGTACAAAAATTGGTAAAAATCCGTGGCCTGAATTTGTTTCTAGCTCCATAGAGGGGGTGAGTTTACTTTATTCGACCTATACTGTACCAAGATGCTGCAACCCAACTATATCCATGTGAAATGCCCTGAGCAGTTAGCCTTAATATCATTCTCATCAACCCTTGGTACACTTCACTAGCTATCGACATTTCACGTCAAGCTGCATTTGTTGGAATAATCTCTGTTTCTCACTCTCCTCGGCATTAGAGTGTTTACTGGAGTGCAACAGACCAGTCTCCCTCAGTGATAGGAATGTGATAAAGAAAAAAGCCATATTACATCATTCCCTATCAAGTAACCATCTAAAAATGCAGTAGGTGACTCTCCACATTGCACACTTCTCAGCTTACACATTAACCTTCTCTGTTCCGAAATCTCAAAATGATCTCCTGTGCTGTAACCATTCGACTTGTTGCGGCTGTGCTCACTCTCTAAAGGAACAATAGTGCCTCTCCTCTGACTTGTTCAGTAACTCTGCACATTCTTCCTTTTTGGGTAATCTAATTCCCTTTTAAATCCTCGATTGAACTTGCCCCCACCACACTCTCGGCCAGTGCATTCCAGACACTAGAAGTTCCCTAAAAATGTTTTTTGTCCTGTCACCATTGCTTTTGCAAATTACCTTAAATCTGTGCCTCCCTGTTCTCAATTCTTCCAGTACAGGGAGCAGTTTTTCCCAATCTTGCCCAGATCCCTCATGATTTTAAATACGTCAATCACATCTCCTCTCAACATTCTCTTCTCCAGTCAATGTTGTTCCAATTCCTCCGATCTATGTTACTGAAGTTGTTCATCCTGGGGCCATTGTTGTAACTTTTTTCTAAACTCTCTGTAAAGCCCTTTCATCTTTCCCAAAGTGATGTGCGGATGGAACTGGATGCAATATTCAGTTGAGGCTAAACCAGTATTCTATTCTAGTTTCTGCATGCCCCTTGCAGGGTTTGCATCAAATCAAGTTGATGAGGAATTCTTGCCAACCATTCTACATTAACAAATTAAAATGTTATAATTGTCTGTCGTTCAAAGATTCTCACCATCTGGGCATCATTTCAAAATAATTCCGTAATGAACTGTGATTAGCTTCAGTGCCCATTTAGTTTTGCTGCTTCTTTTGTTGATTTCTTAATTTTTTAAAATCACCAAGTGATTGCTGGTATTGTATAAACCAGGAACCATTGCATGAATAGAAATTAAGTTTCAAGGTTCTTCTGCAGTTGTCATTTTAATTCAGGCCCCTTATTCATCAGGCTTAATGACCTGTCCGCAAAAAAGCTTCAAACGTGAACTTCTAATTAATTCTAGCTGTTTAATATTTGAATGAGGGATCACTGAAATAAGGACTTGTTTTAATTTGGTGATGGGGGAAAGTGAGTTGTATAGTAATAATTTATAGCACATTGAGTCAAATCCAAGTCAGAATCAATCAGACTTATTTGATAAAAGGATCCTCTGGAATGGGAGAAATATGAAACTCGGGAATTTTTTAGCACCTTGCCTGATTTCCTTGTGGATGCCACTGTACAGAGAAAGAGTCTACTCCAAATCCTCTGTCTCAGGGATCATTAGAATGCGGTGTATGTAAATTGGGCATATTACACTAGATCATTCAAGGTTCTCTCCTAAAGCTGGGCTTTTTAAACACTGTGGTCAGATTAGGCCAAATATTTCTCCTCCAGTTCTCTCCTTGGAATGCTTGCTGCTGGCCTTGGTTATTAAAAATAGAAATAATCTCAATCACCTCCAGCATGGTCACCCTTCACCTTGAATCCAAAAATACACCAAGTAAATGTCAGTTTTACCTTCATTTTAAGATTGTACTTTGTGCCACTGGGCATTTGTTTCTAATCATTTGCTTTCTGTTTTCTAGAGCGCCAGGTCTTCCTTGCTACATGGAAAGATATCCCCAATGAAAATGAGCTTCAGTTTCAAGTTAAAGACTGTCACCTAAGTGCAGGTATATGACCAATTTCTGGATTTTAAAAAAATGAATTTATGCATGGTATCAGTGCCACTTTCTCTTTGTCATTCTCAAAAACGGGTCAGAAATGCCCTTGTCATAACACCTAACCATATTTCTACTTAAAACATAAGGCGACTAAGCTAGTAAAGTTTAAAGTGTTGTCGTTTTGATACATGTTCATAATCTTGGATATACCAGCAGCTAGCTCGGGACTTGGAGCATGTTTGAGGTGTTTGGTGTATTCCTGCTCCTCAATATGGAAAATGAAGTGTCTGGGTTCAGTTGCTGAGTAAGTACTGCAAAATCAGTTTACAGCTAATCAACTTGATGATTTTACTGTATGTCATTTCTGCACTGTTGATAGCACTATCATCTCTTGAGTTAGAACATTGACGATCGGGGGCTCACTGCAGGGCGTGAGTTTACAATCCATGCTGCATTCCTGAAGGTCTCCTTCTTTGGATAAGACATTAAATTGACTGTTTCAGTGGTCGAGTACATGTTAACATCCTATGATATTATTCAAAAATCAGGGGATTTTCCATGCCCTGATCAACAGTTGCCCTTTTACCAAATCTGCCAAAAAAACAGGTTTACTAGTCATTTGTTTAAGATGAATAGCTGTTGCGTTTTCCGACAGTCACTGCGTTTGGACGTGCAGCATCTGAGGATATTGCAGATAATTGTGGGAAGTCAGAGACAGTGGCTGGGATTTTACAATCTCACTCGGGCGAGTCTCGTAAAACCCTGCCCGGGGTCAACTGAGAATTTTGTTCCGCGAGCCTCACCCACCCCCATAAAATTCTGGCCATTGAGTAAGAATGAATGAAACATTTTCTGATTGGCGAGGTGTGACCAGCGATCGATAGTGAGACCTCAGCCTTTCACCATGTAAATCAGCAGCTCGAGTGGCAGGCTGGAAGATTGCGTATATTGAAATTTTTAGATGGCAAAGTTAGGAGGCACAACAAGTTGTGTTGATAGGAAGAACAAGTTACAAAGGAACGTGGATAGACTAATGAATGACCAAAACTATGGCAGATAGATTCACAGGAGTATATGTGACATCATCCACTTTGAAGCCAAGAAAGCAACACATTATTTCTGAATGGTAAAAGACTGAGAGTTGTGATGGAGCAAAGGAATTTAGCTGTCCAAATGTACACATTGTGAAAGCTAGTTTATTATAGGCACAGTACGTGATCAAGTGGATTGTTAGCCTTTATAGAACCACAGAAACCCTACAGTATAGGAAGCCATTCAGCCCATCGAATCTGCACCAACAACAGTCCTGTAACCCCACATATTTACCTGTTAATCACTCTAAATTATGCGTTCTGGGACACTAAGGGACAATTTAGCATGGTCAATCAACCTAACCCGCACATCTTTGGACTGTGGGAGAAAACCGGAGCACCTGGAGGAAACCCATGCATACACGCAGAGAGTATGCAAACCCCACACAGACAGTGACCCAAGCTGGAGATCAAACCCAGGTCTCTGGAACTGTGAGGCAGCAGTGTCACCATGTCATATCTCAAGGGTTGGAATGCAAAGGTGGATGAAGTACTGCTTGTTATCTACAACCTTGGTCAAAGTTGTGCAAAAGTCAAAAACTTTGGATGCTAGAAATACTCAGCAGATCTGACAGCATTTGTGGAAAGAGAAACAGAGCTTAACATTTCAGGTCAGTGGTTTCTCTGCCCATAGATACTACCAGATCTGCTGAATATTTTTGTTTCTGTTTGGTCAGACGTCATCTGTTGTATCGTTTGCAGTTTTGGGCACCAAATCTTGGGGTGGACATATTGACCTTGGATATCACAGTGAGGATTCGTCGGAAAGATGTCAGTTCTTCAAGATTTGGGTTGAGTGCAGGTTTTATACCTTCGGTTTGTATTTCTTCACACTTCAAAGGTTGAGGAATGATCTGGTTGAAGTGTTTGAAATGATAGAGGAATTCCAGAGGATAGATAATTCTGTTAGGTAATTCAGAGCAAGGGGTGTAATCTGGAAATTAGAGCTAAGCCATTTCGCAATGAAATCAAACAAACCATTTATCAACACACACTAAATCAGGAACTGTCTCCCAAAAGGCTGCTGGGTCAGTTCAAAGTTTTCAAGACTGAGATACCCTTGCCCATCAAAAGGTTATCAAAGTATATGTATCAAAGGCAGATAAATTGAGTTGGCATGGAGATTTGATTGAATGGCAAAACAGAATACATGGGGTTGAATGGCCTCCTCCCAGTTCTGTGCAGTGTAGAAAGTGGAAGTTCTTTAGCATACTCCTGCAACTTAGAGTATTATTAAATGTTTTGTAAGGGAACCGAAATCACTGAAGACACAAAGAATTTCTACATGCCAACTGTAATGAAGGCAAACCAGTCAGTGGGCCTGATGTAATTTTGAATGCGCTGAAAACGCATAAAGCTGAATCACAGTAATGTGGAAAATAAGCCGAGTATTCTTTGTCCTGAAATCTGAAAACCAAACACGCTGAGAAAACACACATTATTGAATCTTCTTTTATTCATTTGTGGGATATGGGCGTCGCTGGCTGACCAGCATTTATTGCCCACCCCTGGTTGCCCTTGGAGGGCAGTAGAGAGTCACCCAGATTGCTGTGGCTCTGGAGTCATGTATAGGCTAGACCAGGTAAGGATGCAGATTTCCTTCCCTTTAAGGCATTAGTGAACCAGCTTGGTTTTTTTCTGACAATTGACAGTGCTTTCATGGTCAGTAGATTTTTAATTCCAGATTCTTTTTAATTCAATTCAAATTCCACTACGCACCATGGTGAGATTTGAACTCGGATCCTGAGAACATGAACTGAATTTCTGGATCAGTAGTCTAGCGATAATACCACTAGGCCATTGCCTCCCCTAATCTCATTGAGGTTTAACACAGAAAGTCTAGTCGTTTGTGTGCACTGTTTCCCGCGTGATTTTTGTGGTGAATGTGTCAAAAAGAAACTTATTAAAGTTACCATATATTTAGTATTCAGTGATGCATCTTACTTTTCCAGCTTTTTAACTTGCCTTAACTACAGGTAGCTGAGGCTTAGGCTATTGTAATGTAAGTTTATACGTGGCATCGAAAACCTAAATCTCCTGAAATCCGAAATGTAATTAGCCCTGACGGTAAAGGATACTCGACCTGTATCATAAGCACTAACTTGTTATTTAATTGCCAAGGATTAGTCGCAAAATGAATTCCCAAGATAGTTGTGTCGATTTAAAGTTATAGACAGTCTGATTTATAGAATCCTTGATGTACTCTTCATTTAATCATGTAATTTCTGAATCTATGAGCAACATGCCTTGTTTTCTGCTCAGTACACAGCTATCCTGGGGTTTTCATTAAAATTTAATTTCTTGGATGAATTTATGATATGTAAATGTCAACTGTTGGGTCGGTTTTTCAGCTTTTTGTCCAGGTGCCTATTTCAGAGCAAATGATTAGGGATATCATTTCTGATGGTGCCTTTTGGGTATTACATCAGTTCATTATAATTTCACAGCTGCTTGTGCATAATGAGTTTTCTTGTGTAGTGTCTAGGGTACCAGCAATGAAGCCACAGTCATTATTGTCATTGGATGTACTCACTGCAATATATCAATACTCAATAAGAGAGGGAGCATGTGTGCAAGGCCTGTCTGATGTGATGTAAAATTATTGTAGGATACTCTTAGTTTATCCGTGCAGTTTGCTTCCATTATCACTTTCCTTGTTCTTCCTTCAAGGTGACCATTGACTGTGTTCATCATCTGAAATGTTTTGTAGAATTCCAGTGAGTGCGCTGTTGACTGCTAAGGCCAGTTTGCACTCTGAAAGATTCTGCTGCAAATAGGGCAGAACGTTCCAGAAAATTGAGTTTTGGATTAGTAACTTACTCTTACTTTTTGACTCTACCTGTCATGTGCACTTTCTTTGGAAAGAGGTTGTCCTGTTTTTGTATGTGGCTACATCAGGTGCAGCAGTCCTAGGTGAGCTTCTGCCAGGACTGAAAGGATATCAAAATTCCTAAGTGAAGTCTTCACTGTGTCCTTGGAGAGCTCCTTTTGACTGCAATGACAGCGCACTCCAGACTCAAACTGTCAGTGGAATATTTGCTTTAGTAAATGGGTGCCAGGCGTTCTGGATACGTGATCAGCTCAACACAGTTGTAACTTTTTATTCATTCATGGGACATGGGCGTCGCTGACCAGTCAGCATTCATTGCCTAACCCTAGTTGCTCGAGGGCAATTGAGAGTCAACCACATTGCCAAAGCTCCAGTGTCTTTGGAGTTACATGTAGGCCAGATCAGGTAAAGCCAGCAGATTTCTTTCCCTAAAGGACATCAGTGAACCAGATGGGTTTTTCCAGCAATGGTCATCAGATTCTTAATTTCAGAAATTTCTTTTAATGGAATTCAGATTCCACCATTGGCTGTGGCGGGATTCAAACTTGGGTTCCCAGAATATTAGCTGAGTTTCTGGATTAATTGTCTAGTGATAATACCACTAAGCCATCATCATCATCATCCCCACGGTGCTAATTGTTGGAACAAACAATTACCTAATAAACCTGCGCTGTTGTTACACCCAAAACCCACATGCTATCACTTCCTGTTCTTTTATCTTGCAACAAGTGCTACAATTCAGTTTGAGAGGCAGACCTGCTACTTTTCATCCACAGATTGCAGTTTAAAGTCTGAAGGCAGCAGTTACATTAATAATTCATGCATGTGTCTCGTCATCAATGTGGACAGCTCAAGAGTGTGTGCTGCTGAGAGCATGTCCAACACTAACAGGTTCTAGTCACAGATTTGAATCTTGGGCTCAAGGTGGGCTTTCTTGGAGCAGACTGGTACATGACTTCAGTTTACATCACGCCAAAGTTATTGCATGTTTTGGAGAACAAGTCCATGCCATATTGCATGTCCAGCTCTGAACAAGTCATCGGCAAAATTGCAAAGTGCATCCTTGAAGACCTTGGCCTTTGCCTGGCATCATCTCAGATTGAGTAGTTTCCAATCCATCTGTTTCAGTGCTAGAATCACCATCGTGGAAGGCATCGGAGTATCTGATGGAGAAAAAAACATGCTGAAATGTTTAACTCCATGAGTGACTGGGAATGGGTCAGAATACTCATCATCATCCAGGGCACCATGGTCATGCTGGCATGGAACTAGTGAAATATCGCAATGAAGAGCAGCCAGCAGTGACATACCTATAAAAATCAGTTGTTATCCGTGGCTCAGTGATAGCATTCTGTCAGAAGCTTTTAGCTTCATGTCCCTTTCCAAAGACTTGAGCACCTAATCCAGCTGGCAAATAAGTTGAATGCTGAGGGATAGCAGCCGTCTTTCGATTGGCTGTTAAACTGAGGCCTGTTTCAACATTTGGTGAATATAAAAGGTCCCAAGGCACTTTTTAGAGGAGAATTTGTGAGTTCTCCGTATGTTCTGGCCAATCTTTACCTCTCAACACTCATCTGATCAGTATCCATTGTTGATGGAACCTTGCTGTATGCAAATTAGCGACCATGTTTTTTAACATTATAGTATTGACTGACTACATTCTGATAAATGTATCGTTGGCTGTAAAGTGCCCTAGAATATCCTGAGGTCATGAAAGCTGTTCTAGAAGTCCAAATTGTTTCATTTCCTCTGCCCTGTTGTTACATTGCTTCAAATAATGTCTTCAGCCGCAGCCTTAAGTTGAAAACATAGATCCTAGAATGTTTCGCAGATAAGAATTAGACGTAGTATGAAAGTTTATAGTGTACTGTTACTGTTTGTATCTCTCTGGTGCATTGTTACAGTTCTTAAAATTAATAATGCACTTTCAGTCCAAATGTGCGCAATAAATCTGACTTCATAAATAAAAGCTCAATGTTAGTTATCTGCCTCAAGAAGACTTTTGAGAATTTTTATTTGCTGGCCTGTGCATTTCATATGCCATGAAGTGGACTTGATTCCATTTGGACACAATATAGGCCGATGGGGGAGACTGGTGCTGTTATCTGGCAAGCAATCCAGAGGCCCAAACTAATGCTTGGGAGACATGGGTTCAAATCCCAGTGCGGCAGCTGGTGGAATTAAAATTCAGTTAATAAAAAATCTGGAATATTAAAGTCAGTCTCAGTAATGGTCACCATTACTATCATCAATTATTGTAAAAAAAAATTGTTGATTCACTTATGTTCTTTAGAGAAGGAAATCTGCCATCCTTACTTGGTCTGGCCTACGTGTGACTCCAGACCCACAGCAAAGTGGTTAGCTCCTAAGTAACTTCTGAAATGGCACAGCAAACCATTCATTTCAAGGGCAATTAAGAATGGGCAAAAGATGCTGATCTTGCCAGAGAAACCTCTGCCCATGAAAGAATAAAGAAATATGCAAAAATTAAAGGCTTTGTGTCAGGTGAAAGAAAGTAATGGAGTCTTTGAATACTTTTGGCATGGAATGGAGTTTGATTACTTGAGTTTCAAAAAAGTCACTGAAGGCTTTTTTCAGTAATTAATATCTGAAAATTGAGGAATAGGTTAGACTATATATTTTTAGAAATGTTGGTGAGACGTGTCCTAAAAATAAGGCTTGGCATTTGTCACAGATTTATAAAGGTCGATAGACGTGGTGAGGTCTATAGTCACATGCAGTATTTCATTAATCTTGGCTAGTAGACTTGTCAGTTTCAATAATCGCTGATTCAGTTTTCATCTCACTGACGGCACAGACAATATAGCGGACTGACAGCAGATCAGCACAAATAAAGCCAAACACAGAATCATGTGGATTAGATTGGACAAGGGAAACCAAATAAGCTATTGCACACATTTGCTGTTCTCTTTTAATAAAATGAGTTTCCAAAAGAAGCTGATGTAGTTACTTCTATTACAGTTTGTAATATGATCAGTTAAATATATCATGCCTTTTGTCTGATTGGAACGAGTGCCTGAAAGTCTTTCGACTTGCACCACCTCGTAGGCATCCCAGTAACTCAGCTCATTACCTTCTGTACTATTGAAGTCAGCAAAGATAAAGAACGTGAAGTATAAGCCCGTTTATTGGGTATGTGCTATGTTGTGGACTCTAACATTATCAAAAGATTTCAGGCTTTGTTAGGAATAAAGGATATTTGTTGATGAGAGAAACTTGGTCCAGGAGTTTGCAGCCCTGGAGCAGCAGCTCCAGTCCTTACATATTTCCTACATGGCTGCTCGATGATTCTGCCCGGTGTGATTATCGCTCTCAGTTCCCATTGGTTCCTCATGTCAGGTGACTCTGTTCTGCAGTATTGCGTTAATGATGTGGAGATGCCGGCATTGGACTGGGGTAAACACAGTAAGAAGTCTCACAATACCAGGTTAAAGTCCAATAGGTTTATTTGTCAGTGGCTGGTATTGTTGGCCAGTGGCATTGTTGTTGGCTAGTGGCTTTTGCTACCAAATAAACCTGTTGGGTTGCCTTAATGAGACAGACGTCACATATACTATAGTACGTTTTGGGATAGAATAGGTGTTTAGGCAAATATAACAGTAATTTAATGGACAGTGAATATAAATTATACCAGAATGTACACAATACACTTGATCCAGGTCCATTATAAAACGCCAGCTCTCATCAGCAGAATCCACATTTTAAAAAAATAGGCAAATGGACAAACCTCTATATTGGGGGAAGATCTCCTGTCTGAATAATGGTGACACAACCGGTGAAAAAATGGGTCTCACAGTCATGACAAAGCATTGGCCTGGATTCTGCAGTCAGTCGTAGTGGAAAGGCGTTGCCATTCTTCATGCTGTCAGCTGCATGCAGAGTTGTAGTGTGGTGTCCCATACAGGGCATTTAAGTGCTGCATATAGAAGACGAACAACAGGCTCAAAAATCCAAATGCGACAAACATGTCTTAACGAGGCAGTGTAAATTAGAATAATAAATTCAATTCAAAGTAAGATGCAAATGAGAGATGGATAAATGACACAGAAAAAAGTTTATTTTAATTGTAACATTTTGATAATTTCCAACAGTAATTAAAATATGATTGAATGATATTCCACACTTGTAAAATTATATTATCACCACCAGGCTGATTGTTTGGTATTAATTAAGACTTATCACAGTTAAGAAACTTACTTAGACTTCAATACACCAGTCCAAGTTTGTCTGTCATGTTTAATAGGCATATTGCATGAATTTTAGGACGAAATCTATCAGCGAGGCACTAAAACTTGTGGATGAAGGGACAAATCAGACAGCGGCTTCAGGATCGCTGCAGCTAAGTGCTCAGATTCAAGTTCCAGGAATTACTATCTGAATTATGGCAAAATAACAGTGAATAGTGATAGCTTTACTGTGATTATTCTAATGTACGACCTGGGCTGATTAGTTTTAGTAGGTCTGCAACCTGTGTCTTGAAAAAAATCGAGAAACGTTATTGATGAATCTTGGTTTCGGATCAGTGTGGAAGACTATTTAGAGCTAGGCACAATTAGATGGAAGTTCAAAACAGCTGCAGCACAATACCTTTGAGAAGAAGCATTAGGAAGCAATTACAAGCCAGACAAATATAAAATTAAATGTGACACCTAACCTAATTTATATAACAAAAAAACCCGACAGGATATGTAATTAGTAATGAAATCTGATATTTGACAGAATTTTTGATGTCAACATAGGGATAGCCCCCAGTAAATCCAGTGGGGAAGCAAATTCTTCATCCAGAGACTAGTTAGAAAAATGTGGAACTCACTACCATATGAGTGGTTAAGACGATTGGTATAGATGGGTAGCTAGAAAAGTACTTGAGAGAGGGAGGAATGCCAATGGGATGAGCTGAAGGAGAGTAATAGGATGCTTGTGTGAGCTGTAAGGTGTGGCTGAAGGAGAGTAAGAAGACGCTTGTGGGGGCTGTAAAGTGTGGTATTCCACCTAATTTTATACAGTAAGTGACTAATGCTTTCTGACTGGATTTCCCACACCACCTTCCATACGCAGACAGCAAACTCCTGTTTGGGAAGGTGGGTGGGTGTCAGCTGCTCCGGCGTGCCGCTGGGATCAGTGAGTGCAGTTGTTGTGGGGAGCAGCAAAATATCCTTTAGCTGACTTGTCAGTTGCGTCACTTTGAACTGATTTTCCTTCCTTGTTAAGCAATGGCTTATTACGTTGGAGAAGCATCTAATTGGAGCAAAGTTTTGACCCATTGCTCTGAATTAATTGAAATGAATAGTGCTTTCACTTCACAAGACTTAGTTTATTTTTTGGAGTCTAAAAATAGACTTGAAACACTAATGATTGGTATAATCTGAGTCAATGCTCCACCATTCCTTTGGTCCCTAGATGAGATACCACAGCTTCTTTTGATTTGGTAATTTCATTTTAACTGCGCACTTTGTGTTTTTGCTTAAAGTCAAAATCAAGTGGGCTGTCTGCTGAAAACATAAGAACAGAAGCAATAGGAGCAGGAGTAGGCCATCTAGCCCTTCAAGCCTGCCCCGCCATTCAATAAGATCATGGATGATCTGCAGCGGATCAATTCCACTTTGCCACTTTCTCCCCATAACCCTTAATTCCCTTGTCTGTCAGAAATCTATCTACCCGTGACTTAAATATATTCAACGAGGTAGCCTCCACCACTTCAATGGGCAGAGAATTCCAGAGATTCACCACCCTTTGAGTGAAGGAGTTCCTCCTCAACTCCGTTCTAAACTGCACCCCCCCCGCCACCTTATTTTGAGGCTGTGCCCTCTAGTTCTGTTTTCCTTTCTAAGCAGAAAGAATCGCTCTACCTCTACCCTATCTAGCCCCTTCATTATCTTGTAAGTCTCTATAAGATCCCCCCTCAGCCTTCTAAACTCCGAGTACAGGCCCAAACGCTCATTTTGTACTTTTGTCCATCCAAATAATTTTGATTACCTGAATGAGGAAAACAATAGATCTTTTTAAACAACATTTGGTATGCATCAGATTTTCTCAGGGTCTTATTTATCTTGTGCTTTATGTCTCTGAGATATTAATCTCCCCTTAAATTAACCAACAGAACAAAACTTCCTGGACAGGACTGCAGAGATGTTGATTTTTTTTTGTTCCTACAGACAGATATATTGTGCTAACTTTGGTTACAAAAATCCCTTTAGTACCATGCAGTCGCTTTTGAATTCTGCATGTTCTCGCCCATATAGATTTTTCACTTTACCCTGTGTGTAGTAAAGATAGGATATTAAAAAATGATGTGTGTTTCTTCTGATAAGCAATTAATGTCATGACTATTGTAAAATCCCTAATTATAGCCTTGATAATCATACTATAATTATGAAGCTTGTTAAATACTGTACTGTCATGTTGGACGCTTCTATTACAATCGCACTATAATTAAACCTGTTCACTAAGTCCTATATAAATGCATTGAGAAATAATTGAAACAAATGTTATTGCATTATTAGAGTGTCACGTGAAGTAAAACGTCTTTCGTCGGTAAGATTTTCCCTCCCTTTCCCATGCCCTTCTTTCGGCCTGATACCCGCACACTTGGTGGCATCCAGGAATATAGATTAATTGAATGGAAATCAAGTTGCATGAACTGCAGCCTCATACTTAAAAGGTGACCAGATAATAGGGAGTGTGTGACTTGAATCCCAAATATTTAGGTCAGGACCCAGGACCTCTGTTAGAGCAGATGTTGTTTCAATATCACCTATCGAAATTTGAGGTTTGTGATGGTAGAGCTAATCTCATTCCCTTCCCTGTCCTACCTAACCCCTCCTCTCAATTGAATACCAAGTGCTATTTTATCACAGATATGGAAAGTTAACCATTGGTGTATGCCAGCCTCAAACTTGTACTGATCTAAATTACTGACCTTTGCTAGTGAAATGTTGCAGCAGAACAAATGATGGATTGGATAGTGTGCAGCAGCAGCCACTGTAGTACAGTGCATAATTAATGAGGGCAGACAAACCTATTGCAGCTTAAATGAGTTTTCAAGAGTTTGCTTTTTCACTGACTCCCTCCCCTTCATAGCATCTTACCTCCAACCACATGAACAGAATAAGGCACAAGTTAATGGGAATCTGGCCTCGAGACCTGCTGACTGATGGATTACACCCTGTCATTGAATTGACAAATCACCCATTTGAAGATTGTAACTTGCCAACAGAACATGGGCAAGCTGCAAAGCCAAGAGTATTGATTGTATTTTGCTATGGCTACAGTTAGTAAAAACCTCCGCAACATTGCGAATGGAAAATTAGCATTTGTGGATTGTATCTCGAATAAAATGCTGAAGATTTGGGGTGGCACAGTGCCAGGGACCCGGATTCAATTCCCGGCTTGGGTCGCTGTGTGGGGTTTGCACATTCTTCCTGTGTCTGCGTGGGTTTCCCCTGGGTGCTCTGGTTTCCTCCCACACTCCAAAGAGCTGCAGGTTAGGTGGATTGGGCATGCTCAATTGCCCCTTAGTGTCATAGGGACCAGCTCGGACAAATGCACGAGACTGAGGTGAGGCCTGGGTGGGATTGTGGTCGGTACAGACTCGATGGGCTGAATGGCCTCCCTCTGCACTGTAGGATTCTACGAAAGAAAAGGCTATAAACTTTCGTGGAGCAAAAATCCGCAAGTTACTAATGGGTCTAGATTTGTTGGCACTGGATGTAATAGCACAGTACCAGAATTGTCTAACAAAATATAATGGGAAACTACATGTGTTGAAAAAGATAAATAAGGAAAGTGTTTGAAATTCACATCAGTCCTCAGTTTTTGAAGCTTTAGCCTCTCTTCAGATGCAGATTGATTTGTTATGTATTTTGTTTTTATTTTGCATTTATGCTACCTGCATTTGTAAATCTTGTTACAAATGATTTTAGTTGTTAAAATATTAACCTTCATTTTGGCATGGCAATTTTTATCATCTGTATTTTTTTAACATAATATTATGTCGATTTATCTCCAGTGTGTCTGTACTCCAGGCCTTTATGCCTTTGCTATGGAGAGGGGTGATGCATATCAGATCATACTACCATCAATGCCCTGTGACCAGCCATTATCCAGAACCAACTATCTCGTCTTTCACACCTCTCCTCAACAGTATGAACCTCTTCCAGTTTGCACTTGCTTTTTCACATAGAGGTATGCTGAGCCTGTGCCCAATGTACCTCCCTCCAATCAGGTTAAACCTCAGTGAACTGGGATATTTAGTGATGTGCTCGCCTGTGACATCAAACAGTGTAAGCACTTCAAATACTCCACGTGTCTTAGCAAACGGAGCTTTGAATGCCAAGCCTCAATTCAAACATTCAATGCATTTCAATTTTGGATTGATATGCTACGATGAGTATTTGTTGAACGGTAGTCAAACAAATTAGGAAGGTGAATTACATTAAAAGGAAGTATTCTGCGTCTTTATTTTCCCTCTTTTATTGTGTGATTCCATTTTAAAAGATGAAAACTTGTATTTATATAACACATTTCACAAGCTCAGGAATTCTCAAAGCATTTTGCAGCCAATAAAGTATTTTTGAAGTGTAGTCACTGTTGTAATATAGAAAATGCGACACCCCATTTTCACACAGCAAGCTCCCACAACTAATGTGATAATGATCTGATAATCTGTGATGTTGATTTACTTCCAATTCAGAACCTCAGCTGCTAAGGAATGCAAATCAAGCTTCCTCATGTAACAGGTTCTCCCCCTTCTATTAAAGAACTGTTTTAAATTGAAATAGTCCAGCTGCACTGGAGGCCATCCCTTTTGCCTGTTGGGAGGGTATCCTCCACAGTGTCAGTAGCTGCAAGCAAATCTCTCATTTCATTACTGGCTGCATCATCCCCCTGATAAGTCAGTCCAGTCTGTTGATTATCGATCCCAGCAATGGAAGAGCCTGTTGACGTTTGCAGTCAAGTCTCTCATCTACTTGAAGGCAACATGTGCTCGTAATGCTGATCTCCCAGGATTGGTCTATCCCCTTGTACTGTGATCTGCTGATGCTGTGGGGTGCCTGACTGCAAACTTTGACGAGCTTTTGATTTCTGGTTCTACAATCACATCAGGAGCTTAGGGAAGAAAACTGATAAATAAAATAATCCAACTGGAAACGTACATTTGAGTACAAGGGCAAAATTGTAGAGTTATTGAATAATCACTTGACGTAAGATATAATTTAGACTGTCAACTATGGTCGCTGTCTGGTCTCCCAATGTGAAGTATATTTGGAATATTATAACTGTTTTACTGTTAGTACCAGAGATGGTGGATGTTCAATCATTATAGGTTAAATAGATTAGCAGTGAATATGGAGTGCACAACAAGATTAGTCAGCACCCAGAAAAGAAAGGCGTGTTGACAGTTTTGCTGGGACTTTAGCCCTTGATTGGCCAATTACAGCAACAACCATAGTTGAGCATGACTGCTGCTAAATGAATTGTGCAGAAATTCCTGTTTGCTGTAATGCTTTAAGGCAACCATTTCTTTATAATTGTGTTCAAATGTAATTAATGGATAACTTTAGCATCTCTGTTGTCCATTGAATTAAACTGGCAGCAGCATAATTACTAACAGGGTATAAATTGCTCTGGTGAGACGAGGATTGCTGTCTCCAATAACGAAGAAACTGGAGAAAACTCAGTGCCTGGGAATCCTAAAGGCAATATACCTCATCTTGAAATGAAGCACAGTTGTTTTGCATGAGCAATAAGGGATGTTCCATATGGTGTGAATGTATATCCTGGCTATTGTGGTTCATGGAAAAACGCTAACATGGACATACGAGGTAACATTGCCATATTTAATCAGGGCCACGGTATATGTGGATTTGTACTTGTATGTTGTATAAAATACTGGGTAAGCACAGTGAATCAGTTCATTTTCCCCATCTATTGGTGATTTGGTCATGGTATTTGATTTCTCATTTCCAGTGTTGGTGGGAAAAGGGTCATTACAGACTTTGTGCTCCAGCCAAGGACCTTGGGTCACTGACCACCTGCCAAACAAGTGCTACTCACTTTCAACTTGTATACTTATCCTGAGATATTTCGCCTGATTGTGATTTAGGTTCGAAGATTGTTACGTGTTCTTTAGCCACATTTTCATGGAATGGATTTGCTAACTGGTTATGCTAAGATGCATTTTTTTAAAAGCAAAAAGATTGTATAAAAGGCATAACTGCAGGCAGGCCCGTGCTGGGTTGTAGATTGGAAGGCAGACAGATGGTAATTACAAGGCAGCATGGGAAATTCTCAGTGTTTGAACTGTTAGCTATCTCTTGTCATTCAGAGAGACACATCGCACCTTGATGCTTGCAGTCTTGAATGTGAATGTTTGTTCATGTTGCGAAAAGATCCTGCTTAAAACAGCATTGGTGATAAAGGAAAGGTACAAATTATTTTAGTCCTTCCTTAAATTTTATTTACTTGGCCTTTGTTATGAAAAACCCACACTTTGAACAGTTTGACAATAGAGGAATGGAGGTGTTTCCCTTTTATTGAAATTGAGGTTAATTTATTTCACTAGAGTGCGATATGTTAAGGAACAAATTCATATGTTTATTGCCGTGGGTAATGAAAAGACTACTTCTGAAAAATTAATTAAATCAGCATCTACATTGCTGACTCTGGGGCAGTGGAGCAATCCTTTACCGAATTCTCTGATTGGAGGTGCGCACTCTTCCTTGCGTTTTGTAAGTTTGCACCCTCCCAGCTTGTTGATAGCACCATTGCCAACAATAATTTAAAACTATTAGATATTCCTGTAATGAACTCGGTTGAAGTAGATGCAAGTGTCTGTAGCATCGTTAGTTGCTGCCAGGGAATGGCATGATTGACAAATTTAAAATGGCTGTTTGAGCAGTTTGAGAAAAATGACTAAAAGGTGAAAGTGTGGGAGATGATCACTTCATGCCAACACTTTGCAATGTGTCTTCAATACAAGTAACTTCCACTCATTTAACTCTAGATCATATATGTGAGGGGTATAGATTCTTGAGTAATCAATTTTTTTAACTAGTTGATGCCTTTTTCATCTAATATTTGTAAAATCCATCTGTGCTAAACATGGTCCATATTTACTGTGTAACAATGTCTACATTGAATTAGTTCTTTGGCTGCAGACATTTACATTCATGCAAATTAGGAGTAGATCTGTCAGCCCTTTGAGTCTCTTTGCCATTCAATAAGATCATGGCTGATCTGACTGTGACCTCCTGTCTGCCGCCCAATAACCCACATGTTTATCAGAAATCCATCTACGTCTGCCTTGAAAACATTCAAAGACTGTTTGCACTACCTTTCACGATGAGGAGATCCAATGACTGACTACTCCAGAGAAGAGAATTCTCCTCATCTCTGTCTTAAATAAGAAACCTCTTATTTTTAAAGTGACCTCTAGCTCATGTTTCTCCAAAAAGTGGAAACGTCCTGTCCACATCCACCCCCTCAATAACTCTCAGGATTTTGTAAGGTTCAGTCAGTCTCACTCTTCTAAACTTCACTTGCTTGTCCAATCTTTCCTCATAAGACAATCAGTCCACCTGAACTGCTTCACATGCATTTGCGTCTTTTCTTAAATGCGGAGACCAATACTGTATAACCTCCCTACAGTGCAGAAAAGGCCATTCAGCTTGTCAAGTCAGCACCAACTCTGACAGACTATCTTAACCGTCTTGGGACACTGAGGGTCAATTTCACATGGCCATCCATCTAACCTGCACATCTTTGGACTGTGGGAGGAACACAGTAAAAAGTCTGACAACACCAGGTTTAAGTCCAACTGATTTCTTTGATAGTAAACTCACTAGCTTTTAAGGTTACCCCCTTCGTCAGGTGAATGGAGAACTCTCCATTCACCTGACGAAGGGGGTAACCTCGAAAGCTCGTGAGTTTACTATCAAATAAATCAGTTGGACTTAAACCTGGTGTTGTCAGACTTTTTACTGTGTTTACCCCAGTCCAACGCCAGCATATCCACATCATGACTACTGTGGGAGGAAACCAGAGCTTCCAGAGGAAACCCACACAAACAAGGGGAAAATGTGCATGCTCCGCACACACAGTCACCCAAGGAATTGAACCTGGGTCCCTGGAGCTATGAGACAGCAGTGCTAACCATTGTACCAATTCCCTTGCAATAAACAATATAACATTCTATTAACTTTCCTTATTGCTTGCTATAACTGCATATTATCCTTTTGTGATTCATGCATTAGGACACCCACATCCCTCTGCATCACAGAGCTCTACAATCTCTTACCATTTAGATAGGTTTTTATTCTTCCTGCCAAAATGGGCATTTCACATTTACCCACATGAAAGTCCATTTGACAGAGCTTTGTTCACTCACTTAACCTATCCATGTCCCCTTGTAGCCTCCTTGTGTCTTCACAACCTACATTTTCTTTCCTATCTTTCTATTTTCAGTAAATTTATCAGCTATACCTTCTGTCCCTTCATCCAAGTCATTTACATACATATAAGTGATCCCTGTGGCATATCACTGGTTGCATCCCACTGACTCGAAAATGACCCATTTATGGCTATCACCTGTTTCCTGTCAATTAGCCAATATGTTACGTCCAAACCATGAGCTTTATTTTCCGCAATAATCTGACGGGGCATCTTATCAAATGCGTTTAGATTTTGATTAATTGGAGGAGTTGTTAATAGCATACACATTGCTTCTGAAGCTTCCTCTGCTGTAGTATTCCATGAGGTCTGTATTCAGGCAAACCTGCTGTGTAACCTCTTAATATTATCACTGGTTCCTGTATTTTTATTTTGTTATGGTCGTTCTTTGACCTTAACCACATCTTTACATTCCATGGGCCTAGTTTACATGATGGTGAATGGCTCAACTTGTAGACTGCCTCCTTGCTGCCATGGTAGCTCGCCATCCTGTGATTACTGGGCCAGTATCTTATTTGCTTTGAGTGTACTGCCACAACTTTATCAGAAACTCTGTTCAGATTGGACAGTGTGTATCCTCAGATGCTTGGTGTTACCACCATGGTGCTCAGTAGCTTTGGCCTAAGATCTAACGTTTATAATCTCTGGTCCTGTCTCTCTTATGTATTTTTGTCTGGATGGACTGTCTACTGTCCTGAAAGCAAAGCTTTAATAGGAGGCTGGCAGCAATTGCTTCACTTTTTTAATAATAAAAATGAAATATGCTTGGTGTGATTGGGTTATCAGGTATATTTCAAAAGAAAGTTGAATTTTCTCTGAGAAAACTGGGTGATAAAGCTTGCAATTTCCTTCACTCAACATATTTCCTTCAACTTTGCACTTTTTTTAATGCGTTGCTTCTTGAGGGTTTCATTAATATTTATCAACAGCACAAGGATGTTTGAAACATATTTTCATAACTTGATAAATAAAGTACTGGAGCTGTCCTCTTTGATAAACTAGTTGCATGAATGTATAAATAGTCTACAATTGTCAAAGTCCACACAGAAAATCCCTCTTGTACTGAGTAACATCTACAGGAGAGGTACATCCTGCAGCACACAGTGAGCTGCTACCTGTCAGACACTGATCCTTCACCTCCTGTATGATTTGACAGCCACATCATCCACGGTTTAAATCACCTGCCTTGTTTTTCTATCTTCCGACATTCATAAGAAAAATGTTCTTTGATCTATCTTGGTTTTCATAAGCACCAAATTCAATATATTTTTATAGCTCCTGATGCCAATTTTCTCCCCATCTCTTCTGAAGTGGGGTTCACCATCTGTGAGTTGAGGGCGCAGGATGTGGGGGGACGGGAGGAAGGAGGGGTGTTGTGCTTGTCTGGATGAGACTGGGCAAAGGCATCGTGGTTAGCAACATTAGGACAACCCAATGAGCTGCAATCCAATTAACTGATCTGTACCTCGACCCCATTTACTACATTAGCTCCATTAAATCTTGAATCATAACTTCCTCAGAATGCCAGTCAATGCCAGATGGACACTCTGTGCTCAGTTAATTGATGAAATTTCGTCTACCTGTCTCATCTGACCACCTGATTCAGGCTGGGAAGGATCCAGGCAGAACAACTTTCTCTGAAGACCAGCTTTGCTGTCTAGTAGACTTGGAGTGAAGGAGGACATGCTCCTTTTTTACAATACTAGCTGCTTTACAGCAGCTAAGTTCAAATGTCCATTGAAATTTCAAGTCCAGGGTGAAGGTAAGCATGGTGGGATTTGGGAGGGCGGGGGTAGGTGTGGGGGCAGGCATCGAGGTGGGAATGAGGCTCAGAAACAAAAACAGGAAATGTTGGAAAATCTCGGCAGACCTGACAGCATCTGTGGCAAGAGAACAGAGCTAACGTTTCGCAACTGGATGACCCTTCATCAGCGGTCATGATGCAGTTTGGGGTGGGATTGAGCCTGTGGGGAGAAGAGAGTATTTTGTGTTGAGCGTGCGGTGGAGTGGGAGGAAGTACCAGGTTGAGTCAGGGGCATCGGGGAATTTCGTGGAGGAGTACTTGGAGGGTGGTAGAGTCCTCAGGGATCGGAGTTTTACGGGGAATCCTATGTGCGTGTCTCAGTGTGTCTTTACAATAGTTACCCAGAAGTTAGAAGAGGTTTTAATTCTTATCACTTTTTCTGGGTAACTGTTTGTGTAACATAACTAGAACCATCCAAAGCTTACAATTTAAATGACACTTTTGGATGGCTCACAGAGCAGAACAGTTGCCCCAAGGAAGTTTGCACCTCTGGGCAATTGCCATGCCAACCTTTACCTTTGAACACCTGATAGGGGGTGCCCAGTACATCTTTGGGATACCCCTAAATCCAAAGCTAGGGAGCTTGGAGGTTACAACCCCTTATCTTTAATTGGCCACTGTGCACACATTCTTCCCAGCAGAAGCGACAGATTAGCAGTTTGGAGCAGGAGGTCCATACTGTTCGAACCATACAGCGCAGAAGGAGACCATTTGGTCCATTGTGTCTGTGCCAACTCTTTAAAACAGCTGCCCAATTTATTCCCCACTGTGTTTTCCCATAGCCCTGCAGTTTGTTCTCTTTCCAAATAGTTCATTAACTTCCTTTCGTTGCCAGGACCAATGAAGCCAATTGTAGTGCTTTACTGACATATACAAAAACTGTATTTGCCTGAATAGATTCCCTTTCCAGCTAGAAAATGTTGTGGAACATCGTATTGATTCTGTTTATTTTAGCAGAACCAAAGGGCTAGAATCTCCTAGCCCTCTGCACTACAAAAGCAGCACAGCAGGCTGGGAGAATCACTGCCACCTCTGCCATCCCATCCCACCCCACTCCACATGTTCCCTTCCTGAAGCTAATGAAATAGATTCTCAGTCACCATCTTGAATGCTTTTTTTTTGCTGTGCGTTTCCTTGGACTTATTCTTCCCTGTTGAATCTCTTGAGGCTGCAGAAAAATCTTGCACTGTTCCCAAATAGGAAAGGTATAAACAGCAGTAAAGGGTATCGAAGCAGATAGTAAAAGATGCAAAAGGGGAGTATGCAACCTAAACTTTCAAGGGCTACCAATATCAACGTAAAATATTTGTATAATTACACCAGAGAAAAGCAATGTGAGCCTCTTAAAAACTAATAACACTGGCATTCTGAAGGTTCTGTTGCACAGCATCTGACCAGGTTTATTATTTCTGGTGCCTTGTATGGAAATAGTACCAAGCAACCGGGCAAGTTGATCAGCAAATAGAAAGATTACCTTAGCTGGAATAATGATTAAATGTTAGGTGATGTAGGGTCTTTAGAAATGATGGGACCCATGGCTGACAGATGAAACAGTTTGATAAGGTGCCGCACAAAAGGTTGTTACAGAAGGAATAGGAGGCAGAGAGTAGGTGTCAATGGGTGTTATTCGGATTGGCGGTTGGTGACTCGTGGAGTGCCCCAGGGTTCGGTGCTGGGGCCTCAGCTATTTACCATTTATATAGATGATCTGGAGGAGGGAGCTGAGTGTAGGGTGTCGAAATTTACTGATGACACAAAGATAAGTGGAAAAGCAAATTGTGCGGAAGGTGTAGAAAGTCTGCAGAGGGATCTAGATAGGCTGAGCGAGTGGGCGAGGACCTGGCAGATGGAATACAGTGTTGGCAAGTGTGAGGTTATCCACTTTGGCAGGAATAATAGTAGGAGGGACTACTATTTAAAGGGCAAAAAGCTGCAGCATGCTACGGTGCAGAGGGACTTGGGGGTCCTTGTGCATGAGTCGCAAAAACCTAGCCTACAGGTGCAGCAGGTGATCAGGAAGGCAAATGGGATGCTGGCCTTCATAGCGAGGGGGATTGAATATAAAAGTAGGGAGGTCTTGCTGCAACTGTACAGGGCACTGGTGAGGCCGCAGCTGGAGTACTGTGTGCAGTTTTGGTCGCCGCACTGAAGCAAGGATATTTTGGCCTTGGAGGGAGTGCAGAGGAGGTTTACTCGGCTGATTCTGGAGTTGAGGGGGTTGAACTATGAGGAGAGGCTGAATAGACTGGGCTTGGACTCGTTGGAGTTTAGAAGGATAAGGGGGGATCTTGTTGAGACGTATAAGATGATGAAGGGGATGGATAGGGTAGAGGTTGAGAGGTTCTTCCCGCTCAGAAAGGACAGCAGGACTAGAGGGCACAGCCTCAAGATAAGGGCGGGGGTGCAGTTTAGAACGGAGTTGAGGAGGAACTTCTTCACTCAAAGGGTGGTGAATCTCTGGAATTCTCTGCCCGTTGATGTGGTGGAGGCTACTTCGCTAAATATATTTAAGACACGGGTAGATAGGTTTCTGGTAAGTAGGGGGATTAAGGGTTATGGGGAGAAGGCAGGAAAGTGGAACTGATCCACTTCAGATCAGCCATGATCTTATTGAATGGCAGGGTAGGCTCGAGGGGCTAGATGGCCTACTCCTGCTCCTATTTCTTACGTTATGTTCTTATGAAACAAAGCCTGCACTGTTTGTGGGGAACCAGAGAGGTTCATGTCTCTCGTGAATATGTGGAAAAAGCAGCAAAAATGGTTAATACTGTGTTGATACCTTTTCAAAAAAAATCTAGTTGAATATGGTTAATGTTATGCGGTAAACAATAAATGATCAACTGCTTTGTGGAATGCAATTCCATGCTGGGAGAATTGGATGTGTCATCTTTGGAGTGTTTGGTTATCAAAGGTGTTAGCATAGATAGGCATGCCAATTTTATACAACTCTCTGGACATGGGGAGAAACTATTTTTAGAGCTTTCATTTTAATTAAATCAATAAGATAGGAATTGTGCGAGGGCACATTCGGTCAGAAAGAACTGAATTAATTTGTTCAGGTCCTGCTTAACCTCAACTGACAGAATGATTAGGACCCAGCCTGGAGAGACTCAAACTTTAATCACTTCATTCGAGATCGTGGTCCAGACTCTTGGAGTTGTGTGGAATCTTTTGACAAAATGTGTCTTTTTTTTGCAGGTGTTACCTAATTAACCAAACTGCCTGTGTTATCTTCAGACGCAGCAGTACACATTGTACTTTTTGTCCCTGCATCAATAAACAGAAAATTGATGAAACATTCCTTGCAGCAGTGCTCAGAGACTGCAATGGCTCGTTCCACAGCAGACTATGTACCAGAATGTACGTTTGTCCTTTTTAAAATGCATCAAAGGTAATAAATATAAATCATCTTGCCTCAACTTAGTGCTGCTGTTGAGATGCTGGCTTTTGCAACCCACTGCACATCACCAAATTAGCACACAGCTAACTTTCCGATTCTGGCCATTGATAACTTGCCCAAACTAGAACTGACAGGCAGGCTGTAAAAGCAAGCAGTTTCATCCTACAGTTTACCTCTATTCCATCTGAATGAAACACGCTGCATTTGGGAGGCTAAATTTACAGCATAAGTTTGTCTGCCGTTCTGTGTGCTTTTTGTTTTATTAGCTAATGCCCTTTGTTCCCCATTTTCACAACAGCCTGATATAAGTCTGACATAAGATTTATAATTTGATAAGAGAGTCAGACATTTTTGATTTTTACTTCTAAGACCCAGGACTGTTGCCAGGAATCTCATCACATTGTCCTTGGCAACCCAATTATTGTCAGAATTGAGATTCACATGTTACAATTGGATCTGTTAACTAACCTGTTGCCAGAAATGTGCAGAATTTGTTCTGTCTTTTGGTGTTAAGTTTTCATCTACTCTGTCGCTCATGTTTGACAGGAGCTTTACTCTGTTTTCTTGCTATTACTACTTAAACAGTCTTGTGGGACAGCTTTCCTATTTTGCAGGGTGCATGAATTGCATAATGTACCATTTGCTTTCCAGCACAAGTGGGCATTTCACTGAGTTATTCAATTTTTCCTCCCTGCTGAAATACCCGCGGAATAAATAAGGTTTGCTGACTCTGTGCCCAGAGAGCAATTGAGTTGTGCACAGACTGCAGATCAGTGGTTGAGTGAAGACTGAATTAGACAGCTACGGATTTTCAACATCTGCAGTATTTTTTAATGGAACTCCTATATTGGTTAGTGGAAGATGTGTTAATTGACTCCACAGATGTACAGCCTCCATGTGTTTGCAAGTTACTATGAGATAATCCACTCTGCTTTCATTATTCAAGCAAATGCCTGACTCCCTTTAATGAAGCATTAAATCCAATTGTTTTTCATTTCAAATTTGGTAATGTGTAAGAATATAACACAGAATCGATCTGCTCCCATTGACAGTTCTCCACTGTAAGTGGCAATGTTTCCAAATTGTTATTTTCAATTTACAACAACAATAACTTGTATTTATTTAGCACCTTTAAAATAATAAAGTCTTCCTAGGCACTTCATAGGAGTGTTGTGAAAGAACATTTGACACTGAATCTTGTGAGAAGGGGATATCGGGGCTGACAACCAAAAACTTGGTCAAAAAAATACGTTTTAAGGGAAGTTTTCAAGGAGGGTCGAGGGCAAGTGATGGCCTAGTGCTTTCACCACTACACTATTAATCTAGAACTAATGCTTTGGTGACCAGGCTTCAAATTCTGCCATGGCCGATGGTGGAATTTGAATTCAATAAAAAAGAAAATATCTGGAATTAAGAATCTCAAAGTTGTTGGAAAAACCCATCTGATTCACTAACGTCCTTTAGGGAAGGAAATCTGCCGTCCTTATCTGATCTGGCCTACGTGTAACTCCAGAGCCCTAGCAATGTGATTGATTTTCAACTGTCCTCAGGCAACTAGGGATGGGTAATAAATGCTGGCCAGCCAGTGACACCCATGTCCCATGAATGAATGGGGGAAAAAAAATTTACGGAGCGGTTTCCAAGCTTGAGCTCAGGCAGCTGAAGGTGTGACCACCAATGATGGAGCAATTAAAATCAGGGATGCTCAAGTCGCAGAATTGGAAGAGAGCAGATATCTTGGAGGGTTCTGGGACTGGTGGAGATTATCAAGAAGGGTGAGGCCATGGAGGGATTGAGGAAAAGGGTAAGAATTTAAAATGGAGGTGTTGCTTCATCAGTGTAGGTCAGAGAGCACAGAGTTAATGGATGAACAGGACTTGATACATGTTCGGATATGGGTGGCAGAGTTTAGATGACATTAAAATTAAAGTGTAGAATAGGGCGAGCTAGCTGGGAGTGCACTGGAATAGTTGAGTCTGGAGGTAATAAAGGCCTGTGTGAGAGCTTAGTTCACTTTACCTTCTATACTAGGTGAGATTGCCATCCATTTCAGTCATGATTTACGATTAATGACCATGTGGAATAGAAGCTTAAAATTCATTGGCAATATAATTAGATTGATAAACTCTGTTTGTATTGTATTACATATAGCAGGTGCCAAATTTAGTTCCAGTCAATACAGATCACCTGAGTTGTCCATGATTACCACCAAGCTAAATGTGCCATGTATTCAGAATAAGTTCTGTGATTATACTAAGTAAAACATTACACTAGGATTAAGAGGATTTAGCATTACTTGGAACTGCCATGTTGTTGCCCCACACAACTTTGCGAAGTGTGACTTTCATGTTGCTTTATATATATACCTATATGCTTGCTGGCCTACATTGGCTTCCAGTCTGATGATGTCTCAGATTTGAAATGCTCAATCTTGTGTTCTATCTTGGTGTTTTTCCCAGTTTTAGCTATTGAATCTTCACGATTTCTGTCAGCCTAAAATTGACGGCTGTGCCTTCTCCTGCCTCGGCCTCAGATTCTGAAATTCCCTTCCCTAAACCTCTTCGGCTCTTCTCTTTCATCCTTTAACAAGCTCCTTAAAACTACTCCTCTGATCAGGCTTTTGGCCACTTGTCCTAATATTTTTGGCTCTGTGTCGAGCTTTGTTTGCTGACAGCCCTGTGAAGAGCTTTTGGATATTTTAAGGCACTAAAGATAGAACATAAAAGCAAATTGTTCTTTAGAGTGAAGGGTTGTTGCGGGAGATAACTTTCAAGGTATGCTGAGTGTTGCTGTTGTCTATTACCTAAAATGATGGTAGAAGCAGAAATCCACGTGACATTTAAACAGTAGTTGTATATGTACTTGAAGTGCTGTAACCTACAAGGCTATGGCCCAAAAGCAGGAAATGGACTTAGGCTGGGTGGTTGCTTGCTGACCAGCAGTGACATGATGGGCCAAATGGCCTTTCCCATGTATAAGATAGTGTGTAGAGACTGTTGTCCTGTAGTGGTTTGGCTTGAACTTTCATTTCTGGAAATATTCCTCTATTGTGTTTAGCTCCCCCATCCAGGGGGGCTCGATGTTGTTTGAGCTGGTTGCTTGCATTACCAGGACATGGTCATTCTCTTGCGGTTTGTGCAACTTCATTGCTATGACGTTCGTGTGGATATTAAAGACTCAGTGTGGTGGGTACCGGGCCTTGTGTGGTCATTTGTCGAGGTGGGGGAAAAGTACTGATATGCAGGTGATTACATAGCCATTTGTTGCACCTGAATGTAAAATTATAGTTGTTGCCAATTGGGGCTCATTGTGGGGAAGGTGGGACCTCTACAGGAGTGATGGTCTACACCTGAATCAGAGGGGAACCAATATCTTGGGGGGAAAATTTGCAAAGGCTATGCAGGGGGGTTTAAACTGATTCAGAGGGGGGGTGGGATCATGAGTAGCAGGGGTGAAAGTGAGGGGGGCATAGATGGGGACTGCAATGCACAGCATCGTGGGGGTGGAGTGGAGCAGGGTTTGAAATGCGTATACTTTAATGCGAGGAGTATTCACAATAAAGTGGATGAACTTGCAGCGTGGATCAGTACCTGGGACTTGGATGTTGTGGCCATTTCAGAGACATGGATAGAGCAGGATCAGGAATGGTTGTTGCAGGTTCCGGGGTTCAAATGCTTCAGTCGGAGCAGAGAAGGAGGTAGAAGGGGGGGGAGGGGTGGCATTATTAGTCAAGGATTGTATCACGGTGTCAGAGAGGAAGTTTGATGAGGACTTGTCTGTTGAGGTAGTATGGGCTGAGATTAGAAATAGGAGAGGAGAGGTCACCCTGTTGGGAGGCTTTTATAGACCTCCTAAAAGTTCTAGAGAGGTTGAGGAAAGGATCGCGGAGACGATCCTGGATAGGAGTGAAAGTAATAGGGTAATTGTTATGGGGGACTTTAACTTTACTAATATTGATTGGAATAGCTATAGCTCTAGCTCATTAGAGGGGTCAGTTTTGGTGCAAAGCGTGCAGGAAGGTTTTTTGACTCAGTATGTAGATAGGCCAACTAGAGGTGAGGCTATATTGGATTTGGTGCTGGAAAATGAGCCAGACCAGGTGCTAGACTTGGAAGTTGGTGTGCATTTTGGTGATAGTGACCACAATTCGGTTACGTTCACCTTTGTGATGGAAAGGGATAGGCATGAACCTCGGGTCAGTAGTTTTAGCTGGGGGAAGGGTAATTATGACGCTATTAGTAGAGAATTAGGAAGCATAGGTTGGACAAGGAGACTACAGGGTCTGGGAACGTCCGAAACGTGGAGTTTTTTCAAGGAGCAGCTACTGCGAGTCCTTGATATGTACGTCCCTGTCAGGCAAGGAGGAATTGGTCGAGCTAGGGAACCGTGGTGCACTAAGAAAGTTGGTTCGCTGGTTAAAAAGAAAAAGGAGGCTTATGTCCGGATGAGACTTGCGGGCTCAGGTAGTGCACTAGAAAGCTTCAGATTGGCTAGGAGGGAGTTAAAGAGTGATTTAAGAAGGGCTAAAAGAGGACATGAGAAGACTTTGGCTGATAGGATTAAGGAGAATCCTAAGGCGTTCTATAGATATGTTAAGAACAGAAGGTTGGTTAGGGCAAGATTGGGGCCAGTTAGAGACAGCAGTGGGAATTTGTGTGTGGAACCGGAAGAGATTGGAGAGGTATTGAACCAATATTTCTCTTCGGTGTTCACGCAGGGGGACATAACTGTAGCTGTGGAGAACACTGGGTTACAGGGTTGTAAACTGGACAGTATTGCAGTTGATAAGGAGGATGTGCTAGATATTCTTGAGGGTTTGAAAATAGATAAGTCCCCTGGGCCGGACGGGATTTACCCTAGGATTCTCTGGGAGGCAAGAGAGGCAATTGCAGAGCCTCTGGCTCTGATCTTCAGGTCGTCGTTGGTCACAGGTATAGCGCCAGAAGATTGGAGGATAGCGAATGTTGTCCCATTGTTTGAGAAGGGGAACAGAGACTTCCCCGGGAATTATAGACCGGTGAGTCTTACTTCTGCTGTGGGTAAGGTTTTAGAAAAAATTATTAGGGATAGGATTTATAGTTATTTGGAGAGTAATGAATTGATTGGAGATAGTCAGCATGGTTTTGTGGAGGGTAGGTCGTGCCTTAGTAACCTTATTGAGTTTTTTGAGAAAGTGACCAAAGAGGTGGATGGGAGTAAGGTAGTTGACGTGGTATATATGGACTTTAGTAAGGCGTTTGATAAGGTTCACCATGGAAGGCTTCTGCAGAAAATGCAGATGTATGGGACTGAGGGTGATTTAGGTAATTGGATCAGGAATTGGCTGGTGGATAGGAGACAGAGGGTGGTGGTTGATGGTAAGTATTCGTCATGGAGTTCAGTTACGAGTGGTATGTCTCAGGGATCTGTTTTGGGGCCACTGCTGTTTGTAATTTTTATAAATGATCTGGATGAGGGTATAGTTGGGTGGATTAGTAAATTTGCTGATGACACCAAAGTCGGAGGTGTGGTAGATAGTGAGGAAGGGTGTCTTAGTTTACAGGGGGACTTGGACAAGTTGCAGAGCTGGGCCGAGCGGTGGCGGATGGAGTTTAATGCGGAAAAGTGTGAGGTAATTCACTTTGGCAGGAATAACAGATGTGTAGAGTATAGGGCTAACGGTAGGACTCTGAATAGTGTGGATGAGCAGAGGGATCTCGGTGTATGTGTACATAGATCCCTAAAAGTTGGGAATCAAGTTGATAGGGTTGTTAGGAAGGCATACGGTGTCTTGGCATTTATTGGTAGGGGGATTGAATTTAGGAGCCGCAGCGTCATGTTGCAACTGTACAACACTCTGGTGAGGCCGCACTTGGAGTATTGTGTGCAGTTCTGGTCCCCACATTATAGGAAGGATGTGGATGCTTTGGAGAGGGTGCAGAGGAGGTTTACCAGGATGTTGCCTGGTATGGAGGGAAGGTCCGATGAGGAGAGACTGAGGGATTTGAGGTTGTTTTCGTTGGAAAGAAGGCGGCGAAGAGGGGATCTTATTGAAACATATAAGATAAGTAGAGGTTTAGATAGGGTGGACAGTGATAGCCTTTTTCCTCGGATGGAGAAAGCTAGCACAAGGGGGCATAGCTTTAAATTAAGGGGTGGTAGTTATAGGATGGATGTCAGGGGTAGGTTCTTTACCCAGAGGGTGGTGAGGGATTGGAATGCCCTGCCTGCTGCAGTTGTAAATGCGCCTAGTTTGGGGGCGTTTAAGAGATCCGTGGATAGGTTTATGGATGGAAAGGGTTTGGTTTAGGTTAGAGGGTCATTGCTTTTTAACTGGTCGGCGCAACATTGTGGGCCGAAGGGCCTGTTCTGCGCCGTTATGTTCTATGTTCTATCTACAACAGCAACAAGATGCAAAAGTGTAAACTGGGACTTGAATTATTTGAGAGCCCTGATGAGTGCACATTTCTGACTGTAACTAGTGTTCCCCAGCATTCATTTAGAATAGCCAACCAGCATCTCACGAGTTGCACACTCAACTTCAGTGACTGAAATGTGACTCTTTCAAAACTTTACTTGGACTGGAATTTCACTGTAACAAGTACAAATTGTGAAGGGGCATCATTAGCCAGGGAAAAGCAGGTTATCTTCTAATTCTGGCTCTTCAGAGTAATGTTTTGAATTAACTGGAGCTTGTTAACTATCTACAGTAAGAATAATTTTAATACCTTCGCAGCAACTCTGCAACACAAAAGGAAAATGAACATCTTCATTTTTAGGACCTAAGGCAAAAAGAGACAGCTTCAGATGCAGGAAATCTGAAAAGTAAGAGAAAATGCTGGAAATACTCATCAGGTCAGATAGCATCTGTAGAGAAAGAAACAGAGTCCACATTGCAGGTACACAAGAACTGAAAAAGTGTGAAATGGATCACATTTGAAGCAAATACAGAAGGGGTGAAGGATGGTGGACAGGAAAAGAGCAGAAGAGAAGATCTGTGATATGATAAGCAAGCAAGATTAGATGAGAAAAACGAACATGATGCAAGGGGATGGTAATGGGACAAGGAAGGAAATAAAGGACATGTCCGGAGAAAACTGAGATTGGGTTTGACTTTTGCATAATTTAGAACTATTTTCAGAAACACAGGTCTTTCATAATGAATCAAATTAGTTGGAAAGTATGAGGAGGTTTAATAATTGATGCTGCACTATAAATATTTTCTGTTCATTGTTGATCGTTATCACATGTTCCAGATTCCGTACTGATATAATTTAAAACATCTTTTTTCAAACCATAACATTCAGAAGAGATTGTTTTCTGAACCGTGCCAGTTGAAATTACCAATCTGACTGACTGCCTAAACAGCAAACCCCACAATATACTCCAGACCATTGACTTCATCTCTTCCCCAAATCATAGAGTCATAGAGGTTTACAGCATGGAAACAGGCCCCTCGGCCCAACTTGTCCATGCCGCCCTTTCTTTTTTTAAACCCCTAAACTAATCCCGATTGCCCGCATTTGGCCCATATCCCTCTATACCCATCTTACCCATGTAACTGTCTAAATGCTTTTTAAAAGACAAAATTGTACTCGCCTCTACTGTTACCTCTGGCAGCTTGTTCCAGACACCACCCTTTGTGTGAAAAAAATGCCTCTCCCCTCTCATCTTAAACCTCTACCCTCTAGTTTCAGACTCCCCTACCTTTGGGAAAAGATATTGACCTGCTGATCTGTGCCCTCATTATTTTATAGCCCTGTATAAGATTACCCCTCAGCATCCCTACGCTGCAGAGAAAAAAGTCCCAGTCTATCCAGCCTCTCCTTACAACTCAATCCATCAATTTCCGGTAGCATCCTCGTAAATCTTTTCTGCACTCTTTCTGGTTTAATAATATCCTTTCTATATTAGGGTGACCAGAATTGCACACAGTATCCTAAGTGTGGCCTTAGCAATGTTTTGTACAACTTCAACAAGATGTCCCAACTCCTGTATTCAATGTTCTGACCGATAAAACCAAGCATGCCGAATGCCTTCTTCACCACTCTGTCCACCTGTGACTTCACTTTCAAGGAGCTATGAACATGTACCCCTAGATCCCTCTGTTCTGTAACTCTCCCCAACTCCCTACCATTAACTGAGCAAGTCCTGCCCTGGTTCAGTCTACCAAAATGCATCACCTCGCATTTGTTTAAATTAAACTCCTTTTGCCATTCGTCAGCCCACTGGCCCAGTTGATCAAGATCCTGTTGCAATTGGACATAAGTTTCTTCACTGTCCACTATGCCACCAATCTTGGTGTCATCTGCAAACTTACTAACCATGCCTCCTATATTCTCATCCAAATAATTAACATAAATTACAAATAATAGTAGACCCAGCACTGATCCCTGAGGCACGCTGCTGGTCACAAGCCTCCAGTTTGAAAAACAACTCTCTACAATCCCTCTCTGGCCTGGCTTCTGTCAAGAAGCCAATTTTGTATCCATTTAGATACCTCACCCTGAATCCTCTGAGATTTAACTTTATGCATTAACCTACCTGTCAAAGGCCTTGCTAAAGTCCATATAGACAACATCAACTGCACTGCCTTCATCTACCTCCTTGGTTACCTCTTCAAAAAACTCAGTCAGATTTGTGAGACATGATTTTCTACTCACAAAGCTATACTGACTGTTCCTAATCAGTCCTTGTGTCTCTATATGCCTGTAGATCCTGTGTCTCAAAATACCTTCCAACAATTTACCCACCACAGATGTGAGGCTCACTGGCCAGCGTGTCTGTCAATCGTTTGTGTTTCTTCGATCTTTCACCTCACCAATTGATGTTGAAATTTCTCCCAATGTGGCCATACTTTCCCAACCGTTCTCCAACTTTAAAAATCTTTCGGAAGATCATTTGCCACCAAGTGCTTGGTCCCCTGTCTTAACTCTCGCATTATGGCCAACACCCATTCTTATATCCCTTGTGTTCTCCTTTTCCTCTATAGAGTATGTTGGATGGAAGAGCATCTTACTGTGGTTCTGTGATGGGATAGAAATGCAATATAGACTATTCAAAAACGGTATACCCAAATCCTGGTTTTATTTTTCAATCTATCATACAATGAACTCTTGTCAGATGCTTAAGTGATTTAGCTGAAATGCAGCAGCATATCCAGTGGGGCATACTCAAATCTAAAACAAAGTATCCACCACAAATAGAAGCTTGCCTTGGTTCCAGAAAAGAGGATAAATGCTGTTATTGGGAGTGGAGGAACAGTCCAACTGCTGGGAACTGTGGGATCGAGGAGGGAAAAAAGGGCATTACAGAGGAGCCACACAATAAGGGGGAATAAGAGCAAATTTGGGAGGAAGTTGCAGTGCGATGGGAGGAGGAAAATGGTGTCTAGAATTAGAGGAAAAAGGGATGTGGAACATCAGGAGAGAGTGGTGACGTTCAATTACGTGTGCGGTAATAGAAGACAGCAAGTGATGTCAGTCAAGACACTGTAAAAGAAATGATGGCATTCCACATTTGAAATCTGTGGAAACATGACATTTCATAAATCACATTGATAGGTTGTGCTTTTGATTTTCATGCAGATATCGCGTATCAGTGACTCAATCCAGATGCTGTCTGTTTCTCCAGCCATGAACTTTGAAAGATTTGACACATGCTCTATGTAATCTATTGCCTGTCACTTCTGCCTGTTGCTGCTTCCAGTGGCTCGTTGTTAAAGGGACCCATTCTGAAGGCTTTAACTGATTGACAGATATGCTGGCAATTAGAAATCACGCCATGAAGGATAGATCCAAGAAAAACAAGTGTGGATCAGCTGCATTCCACAGCCACGCTGGCAGTCAGAGCACTGATCCCTCTTTCTCTCCTCTCCCCCCTCCTGTTCTCTCCACCCTTCGTGTTCTCTCCACCCTTCCATGCTCTGTTGTCCCCACTTGCCCGCTTCCATCTTCCAGCCTGTTCATCTGACCATATCTCTCTGTGGGCCGCTGTCATATTTTTGTTTTGTAATGTTTCTGTGCAATACCTTGGGACGTTTTATGTTAAAGAAGCCTTTAAATCAGGGTTATGTGGCTCATTTTGACACTTGTTAGATTACGCTCCTGTGAATTGCCTGAATTTTAATGATTGTAAATGCTGGATATTTGCACAACGCTGTCGTTGTACATGTGACAAAAATGAGATGCAAGAAGTTTTCATTGATGTGACAACAAACTGACTGACAAAAATCTGACACACTGGCTGAAGGAAGGAAAGGTGGCAATTTGCTGTGACATAATGTGTAGGCAATGTAACTTGATACAAAATGGATTCCAAATGTTTGGTTGCTACTCGTCCTTAAGAAAAGGGATTTTCAAACTGTTTATTTGACTTGAAAATGTGTTGTCTGCAGTTTTGGTTGATTTGTATCTGGTTCCTGATCATTTTCCTTCCAGCCGGTTTGCAGCATGCTAGCTCCACATGAACAGAAGTCCATGTGGAATAATCTATCTTGATTTCCAGTGACAGATTAACAGATTAGGATTTTTTTTCCACAAATTTTGTATGATGCCAGTGAGTAGATGAAAAATAACGTGTGTGATAGCTTTTCTTGCAAAACTCAGGACCCCAAATGTGGTTACTGTTAAACAATTTGCGGTAGCCATAGCAACAGAACAGCAAGGAAAATTGAACATTCAGTCGGCCTGGTTAAGCCTGAGGGACTCGAGTAACCTCCGGGGAAAAAGCGATTTGCTACAGAGCTTATTCGCAGCTGGAGCTGCCCGCCCTTCTCCTCAGCTAAAGGGCGATGGTGGCAGCAGGCTGGCATTACCATGGCGATCACATACTACTGGCCTTTTTGCAGCACTGCAGAATGAGTGAGAGAAACGTGAATGAACTGCTGCAACCTGTCCGGTCATCATGAGGTAGAACAACTTGTTGACCCAGGAAGGAGGTGAGCAATAAGGTTGGTTCATGAGTGACTATACATAAATTTAGGTCCCCTGAGGTGGTCTTATTCAATGTATTCCTTCACTAAAACTGTTATTAGTTGTCTTTGAGATTCAACAAACAGCCTCCCTGATCACACCTGTTTGTTTTCACTTTTTATAGAGTTGATGAGTCTTCCAATAAATTGCCTCCAATCAATACCTTGCCCAGAAGTTCACTGCTCAGATACGAGTTCAGCAAGGTGCCTGAGCTTGATGTCCTGCCCCCATCCCCCAGGAAACTGGAACACTAACTGATCTCACCCGTACTGGTCAATGCGAAGGGTGCGTTTTTCATCAGCACCCACCCGTTCCTCTCATGTATCACTCCCATCCTCCCAAATTCTCTGCTCAAGCTGGTTTGCAGTTTGTGCCATTCCACGCAATACCCGCTTGGCTATTAATTGTGATGGAAGTCTGCTATGAGTGGCACAACGGTTTAGCACTGCTCCCTCACAGCACCAGGGACCTGGGTTCGATTCCTGGCTTGGGCCACTGTCAGTGCACAGTCTATACATTCTCCTTGCGTGGGTGTCCTCTGGGTTGTCCAGTCAGAAAGATGTGCTGATTGGATGTGTTGGCCATGCTAAATTCCCCCTCAGCGTACCCGAACAGGCACGAGAGTGTGGCGACTAGTGGATTTTCACAGTAACTTCACTGCAGTGTAAATGTAAGCCTATTTTTTAATTTTTTATTTATTAGTATCACAAGTAGGCTTTCATTAATGCTGCAATGAAGTTACTGTGAAAGTCCCCGAGCTTGTGACACTAATAAATAAACTTTACACTTTGCAAATGTGTACAGTACTGAAGAACATATGATACTGAAACGTAGCTATGGGCTTTATGAAAAGCCTGCAGGCTGTAGGTTGCATCTACTTTAATAGCAGTTCTGGGGAGATACCAGCAGGAATTCTGGTTCTCTTTTACCTCTAGCCAAAGAGAGAATCTGGAATGGAATGTTCCAACCACTGTTCCAGTTCAGTCCCGCTTAGTACATTTTCACAGTCAAACGTGAAGCCTTTTGGTATGTGTGGCTCAGTAATACACTATGCATTTCCCACCAATTCATTGCATAGGGCATGTGTAGCTCACTTATGTCCCTTTCTGTATTTTCAGCAATGAGATGGGCACTGCATATAGCAACAACTTTCCTTCCTTTTATGTTACTTACACAGACACGTACACCACGCACACATCATTGTGAACAGACTCTTTCCATCACTGCGGGGGCCTTTCTATTATGCTTGAAATTCAAATGCATCAAACACTGCATTATTGTCATTGCTGTGCTTTTTCCTCTCCTAAGAGGCCTGCTCATTTCATAGGAAGCAGGATAAGAGTCGAAGCATCAAACGTTTTCCTAAATTTGTTACTTCAGTTATGAATTGCTAATTTTTTACCTACATAAAGATTACAGTATTAGACACTAGGTGCCCATTATAATAGAGGGGCCGTGATTGCTTTAAGTGGCTTATGAATTTCATACACTCCCAAGTTACTTTATAATCACTCCCTATTCTTGGACTTTTTATAATTATGTAACGGTCAATTCATTTTGAGATTGTCTTAAAGAATTGCACGATGTGACTGAAAATATTTTCCTGTTTTCAATATAGCTCTTTGGGTACCTCATTGCAAGTGACTGTTAACTATGAATGCCAATAGGCTATTTAGTCATAGAAGACATTACTGCTGATCTTAATTTTTGTTGCTCGACAGTCTTATATGGACTAACCTGGCAGTTTTCGCCTGCTGCCCCAAAAGCCAGTAGCAATGCCACCTTGCCGAGATCTGCTCAGCTCGGGGATCCAATCTGAGTTTCCATGTATGAATGGTTTAGTACTACACTGGGTACAGCTACATACTGATCTATCAGGGGTGCTTGTAGTTCGAACTTGGTTCAAAAGTTGTGATAAGTACAGGAACTCTGTGATGTTGGTTGATTAAGAAATAATTTGCAGGGTCCTCTTGCTAGGACCACTAAGTTTGATTTGTTTCTTCTTGTGATTATGGGCTCAAGGTTGTTAGAAATTAGGTAGAATGTATTTGGTGGAGCAGGCTCGAGGGGCCAAATGGCCTACACCTCCCAATTTTTATGTTTGTAGTCCCAAAACAAAACAGGGGTCTGAGTTTTTGGCTCACTCGTCACTCACCGTGAATACAAACAGGATGTTGGATTATATTGTCAACTCAATTGTATTCACATCCCCAAAAATTTATCAGGTTGCATCCAGGGCACTTTATAATTTGGGCCTGAGAGGCAGTACAGGAGACAGCAATGAGGTTGATCCAAATGCCAGAGAATTTTGAGATATGATTCAATAGGCTAGCACTCTTTAACCTTAAAGATACTTCAGCGACCACACGCAAGTGTACAGCAAATGAAACAGCGCATTTATAAAACACATTTGTCGGAAAAAATGACTTGAGGCTCCTCAAAGGAGAAGAAAACAACAGACACCCAATCTAAAGGCTGGTATCTTCTTAAAAAGGAGAAGGCTGGCAAGCTTTAGGGAAATTCTAAAGGTTTGAGTTCAATCACTTGAATGTTCTGTCACCAGAAGCAAAAGAGAGGTGGATAAGATGATCAGCTCAGGATTTTGGAGGAGTTAGAATTTATGCAAGGTTCAGAGTGGAAGACCAGCAAGGAAGTTTCGGGGACTAAGACCGTAAAGTGTATGTCGATATCCTCATGGCTAGTTACTGAAGTTTTACAAATTGGACAAAGACCCTTTTAAGATGATTGAAACTATGTCTGTCTGCAACCTTTGGATGAAAAGAGCTATCAGGCAGTATTGCAGTATTGCACCTTGTTATCTATGAAGAAACACTAATGCCTCCCCTCCTGCAGGTTGCAGAGACCAAATTCAAAGAGAAGTAAACACAGTCCATCTGCATTCCATAGCCAGGCTGGACCAATCAGACCCTATTCACCTGCTAGGATGAAGGACCCTTCAACCTCGCTTCCAATCTTGATGGTTGGAACATTCAACAATCTCGGGGTCCCAGACTCTCTTTGTCAAAGCAAGAATGGAGAGGTGAGAGGAGCGTGATATGGACCTCCAGCTTGTGTAACCAGCTTTGGTGTACTGCAAACATCGATCTGCCATTTTATGATCTGTGAGCAGCAACACGGAAAAGGGGATCTCTGCAGATTGATTACCTGGTTTTATCGACTGTTTCTGTTGTAACTTCTACATCATCACTTTCAAGAATGATTCATCTAAGGATGCCTACCTCATCCTGAAAGTTAACTCAACTATTTTTTTATGCCTGCCAACCTCTCTGAAGGAATACCTCATAGGATTTTGATTCTGGACTCAGGAAGCAATTCTTTTCTCTATAGTCTTTCCCCTATAAATCTGTCTTTTCTCGATCCCTCTTGCTGTATGAGTCCACAGGAGCAAAGAAACTAATCCTTTGATTTCAGCCAACCTTGTGTTACGAATAGAAAGTGGATCACTGCATAATTGAGGGGTTAGGAAATATGCCACTGCTTATAAAGGGGAAGCAAATCAAAAACCTCCTGTCTGTAATAAAGGGCACTGGAGAAAGAGGGATGCCTTTGGTCCTCCCAGGTTTTATTTGAAGTAGTCAGACTCTTCCACAAGTTGTTGTTCCAGACAGTGGGAAATTATTGCTCTGATTTTACTGGCACGGCCACCCCGAAATCAGGGTGGGCAAGGCTTGCAGAATGGCACTCCTCATTGGCCTTGGGTGCAATTTTATGAGTTTGGGCGGCTGTGCTGGTAAATTCAGTGATAGAGTGATGAAGTTGTGCACCATCAACAAACATCTGAAAGTTGACCCAGTGGCTGTGAATAATCGCTGGGAGGTATTGTGTTGATGAGGAGGCCAAGGATGGATCCTTGGAAGGAGAAATCAGTGCAGGAAATGTCATGGTTACATAACAAGTAAGTATGGAAACAAACAATGTTGGTTGTATGACTAACCATGTTGAATATTAGAGAAAGTCCTTGGAGAACAAGGATGGGTGATGAGTTGTCATTTCCTTATTAAGATTAGACAATGAGAGCTCAACCATGTAATTGACAGCGTTGATCTTTAATGTAAATTTCAGTTACATTGTTAAGGGAAACAAGTGATGTCTGTCTGTATGGACTTTATACATTCTCCCTGTGTCTGCGTGGGTTTCCTCTGGGTGCTGCAGTTTTCTCCCACATTCTGAAAGGCGTGCTGGTTAGGTGCATTGACCCGAACAGGCGCGAGATTGCAGCGACTGGGGAATTGCACAATAATTTCAGTGTTAATGTAAGCCTTACTTGTGACTAATAAATAAACTTTTACTTTTACTTTTGATGGGTGTTTGAAACAAAGCAGGAGGTAGCTGGGATCCTGGGAGTGGATGAAAAATGTTGTCTCTGTACCAAGTCAATAAACCATCAGGAAAGGTTCTTTGCCTTAGCTTTGACTTTAATGTCACGTTGATTCTGTTGACATTGAGGCCACAGGAGGAACGAAAGTAAAACCCCAGCAAATTAAAGTGTTTGGTTTGCTGAGTTCGGCAAAGTGCCCGAACACCATTTTCTTTCCAGTATAATGCTTCCCATTTATCTTGTGATGACCAGAACTTCAAAATGATATGTACAGAAGATTACATCTCATAGGATAACAGTTCTATTTTTGACACACTCTAGCTTTATATATACAATGTATGCAAGATTGTCTGTAAAGTGTCTGAAATGGCAGCAGAGCTGTAAATGCCTTGGTTAAAATGCCAACATGTGCTGCGCAATAGTGCTTAAATCTGCATTAGGCAAGACAAGTTGAGGTAGCTCAACTAACTGAGGAGGTTTAATGTATCTGCAGGATGCTCAGTCAATTGCAGGAGAGCTGGAGTGGTTAAAGATGCAGGCAAGACAAAAGAAATTAAGCAGCAGAGGTCTGTATTAGATTATAACAAAACCTGAAGCTATAAAGGAAAATTTAAATAGATTTGGATGGCAATATCAAAGCACTATCTGTCATAACCTATGATGTTGATGTAACTGTTAACGATCATGGTTTTATTAGCAAATATAGTCTTGCTACCTAGTTCACATCACAGTTTTCAAATACAAGAATACTGCAATTGTCTATCATTCATTTGGAATGGGCAAAGTGCCACTGTTTCACTTTAAAAGACCCACTGTTGGGCACAATTTTATTATACGCTAATCGCATTTCCACAGTCGATGTTGCAAATCTCTGTATTTCGAAAGGTAATGAGAATTAAGTACTCAGTCCTCTGGCATTGTGCCTAGTGCACAAATACACTGTGTCGTGAACGGTTAACAATGTTCACAGTAATGGGTCTCTCAGACGATCTTTCCGATCTCAGCTGATATGCCAGGGAAGAGAGACTGCAGAGTTCAGCTATATCCTTTAGTGAAGGAATAGAGATAGAGTCAGATCCAGCCTCCAAAGCTGTACCATTGAGGCATGAACAATGCTGAGAGCAGTATCCTGGCAATTGTATAACTAGGGCTATGGAGAGGGCTTTCAGTTCAGTAGCGGAGAGGGCTTTCAGTTCAGTAGCAGGGAAGGGGAAGGTTCATTTGAGGGAAGATTTGAAAAATTAGAAATGAAGTACAAGTGGCGATAGTGGTGTAGGTAATGGTAACCAGAGTGTGACAGGAAGGGACAGAATGTACAAACATAAAAGTGGCCCAGTTGGAAAAATGGAAAGACGACGAATTGAGGCTCTTTTTCTGAATGCACGATGAATGAATTGATAATACAAATGTTAATGGTTTGGACTTCAGTGCAGATCAAGAACTTTGCAGAGTACACAAAAATTGGCTACATGTTGATAGTGAGGAGAGAAGCTGTAGACTGCAGGAAGATAACAATGAACTAGTCGGGTGAGCAGGAAACTGGCAAATGGAATTCAACCCATTTCACACGTTGCCCCTTACAGTGCTAGACTGGGTATACGCAGCAGGTGGTGAAGGAACCAACAGTGGGAAAAACCTACTTGAACTGGTCCTCACCAATCTACCTGTCACCAATGCAGGTGTCCATGGTATTGGTAGAAGTGACCACAACCTGTGATCTTGTGGAGGTGAATTTTGTCTTCACAGTGAAGATATTCTCTGTTGTGTTATGTGGCACTACCAGTGGCTAAATGGAATGGCTTTAGAACTCAACTGGGATCCATGAGGCATATGGACTGTCAGCAGCAGCAGCAGGATTGCATACAACCACAATCTCTAACCTCATCGCCCAGCATAACTCTACTCTACCATTACCTTCAAGGCAGAAGGTCAGCCCTACTTCAACGAAAAGACATGGTAGGAAATGCACAAGGCATACCTAGAAATGAAATGTCAACCTGGGGAAATTACAGCACAAGACTTTGGCATATCAAACAGCAGAAGAAGCAAATAATGGACAGAGTTGAGTGATCCCAGAACCACAAGACCATGCCTATCACAAAAGAAATTGTTGTTATGGTGGTTTTAAAAGATAGGTTGCAGGCCTATCAAACAATTGCAGAGCTTTATTGTTAACACTAGAAGTTGCTAAGAAAGACTGCCTGTTTACCTGTGCAAGCAGCCAATGATGTCGTCAGTGATGTCACATGATCAGTCTCTTAAAGTACCCCTGTTCTACTGCAAAATTGCTATTAAGGAACCACGAGAAATAACATGAATACACAACACGTTTCCTCCCCCTTTGAATCAAATATTCCTGACACCAGTAACATCAACAGTCAAAATGAGCAATATGAACAATTAATAAACAGCAGTCAATAGTTCAGATGTTCCAGAAGCCGTTATTCTCTGTGTTGTTTTTGGTGAGCCTCATCTGTCATTTTTTTAGTGTTTACTGCAACCTCTGGTGTCTTTGGCTTGGTCTGGACATCGTCTGTGGTTGTTTTGACCATAGTGTTCTGAGATTGACTCGATGTTGAAGTGTTCCTGAATGAGATACTGTCTTCCCCAATTGGCTTAGCCAGTGTTAGGTGGTTGGGAAGGTCCAAGTCTTCTCTTGGCACAGCTCGATGTAGATGCCGTGTCGATTCTGTCTCTGGCAGATTGGGCTTTGTTGCCAAAAGTTGATCCATATGTCTCCTCCAGATTACATGGTCTCGGGTTTGCACAGTGTAGGAGACTAGTCCTGTCAGTGCTAAGATGATGACAGGTATCCACTTTTCACTTGTAGTATACTTCCTTGCCAGAATTTCTTGACGTTGGCAAAAAACATGACATTTTATCTTGTTCTCTCGTCATATAACCTGATTATGCTGTTTTTTTCTCGACAATTTCTCTTGTCTTGGGTGGTTTAAGCAAATCGAACAGTGCGTAGTTGACACTTAACCACGAGCGATGCCGGAGAAACTTGTGTGTTGAGAATCCATAACTCCTGACATTACCGGATCATTTCCGATACGCTGCTTAACTCGTCCTGCATTTCCAGGTGTATTATCTACTTGCTTAAAGTGGAAAATGTTTTCACAGAAACTGTTCGACAAATTGTTGGGTAAGGATAATCGGGAGAGTCCAACTGCCGTTACTTTATCATGTATGTGTGCGCTGACAGCAGCAACGCTTACCGCTGCATCCTGTTCCTGCCAGTGATGGAATCCCAAATCCACCCCCCGCCCCTCTCCCTCTCCCCCTCTCACTCTCTCTCTCTCTTTTTCCCTCCCTCTCCCCGCCCTCTCTCTCCCCCTCTATCTCTGCCGCCCCCACCGCACCCCCCACCTCCCCCCAACCAATAGGGTGGCATGTCGCCTGCCAGTTGCAAGGCTCTGTTTGAATCACCATATGTCAGAACTTGTGACTTTAGTAGTGCCTCCTTAGATTGTCTGAAGGCTTTCTCGTACTAATCCACCCACTTCTATTTTCTGTTACGCAACAATAAGTTGTGTAAGGGTTTAAGAATAGTAGCCAGATTGGAGACAAACTTATAATTTAGTAAACCCTAAAAAGATCAAAGTTGATTGACATTTGGAGGTGCGGGTGATTTAGTAATGACTTTGACTTTCGAAGGCAACTTGTGCAGTGCCTTTTTGTCTATGACATGAGTCAGATATTCGATCAAAGATGGGAAAAAGTCACTTTTGTGTTTCTGGACTCTCAATCTGTACTCCTTGAATCTCTGGTGTGTGGTATCTAAGTTGCTGAGATATTCTTCTTCATTCTTTCCAGTAACTAAGATGTCGTCTAAGTAACACTGGACCCCTAATCTGCTTAAAATTTGATCCTTTGCACATTGGAACACTATTTGTGCAATAATGCTAAATAGTCGTACGTCTTATCAAAATAACCCCTTGTGTCCACAGTCATCAAGTATTGTTATGAATCTAGATCCATGTTCGTCTGAAGATGTGCCCGACTAAGGTCATTTTACTGAAGTGTTGGACTCCACCCAACCCAGCAAATAATCAATCAGAGGCAGAAGGTACTGCTCTGTACACAGAACAGGATTGGTAGCTTTAAAATCACCACAAATACGTACCGATCCATCTTTCTTCATGGATACAATCACTCACATTAACAGGTTTGAGGGCTCCTGTTTTGACCAGCCCTCTAATTCTGCCTCTACCTCAGGTCAGATTGCGTACGGCACTGATGTAATCTTTCAGCATCTTGCCTGACTTTTATCGTTAATCTTGAATTTTACTGAGATATCCTTAATGCTTCACAGCTCGGCTTTGAAGACGATGGCATGATTCTTCCAAGTCTTCGCTAGACCTGTTGTGGAATTTGCCCTGACATTTAACTCAGCCCACTCAGATCTTTTCCAGCCAGGTGGAATTTCTTGTCTAGGGGGTCATTTGTCTTTGGAATTTTCTTCCACAGAGAGCAGTGGAGACAGTCAGTGAATATATTGACTGAATTGGACAGATCTTTGATTGACAAGGGAGTTTAGAGTTATGGGGGATAGGCAGGAAACTGAAGTTGATGCCACAATTGGATCAGCAATGTTCTTAGCGGTTCGTGGATCAGACTTAAGTACAAGTGGCCTACTCCTATGACATGATCTAACTCTGCCGCACCTTACCGTGAATTGTGTTAAAATTGGGAGCAGGCCACTTATTCAAGTAATAGTGCGCAATAAACAGTCTTTAAATGTGGAATTTGTGTTTGATTTGCTTCAGTACGTATATTCAATTTAAAGATGCTATACAATGTAGATTCACTATTTCAAGTTGTGCACCAGCCAGGTTCTGTAATTCACTTTTAAAGTAATATGGATTTTTAAAAAATTAAAAATCAAAAACAAAGAGGTTCGTTACCATGAAACCTAGAATTTCTCTCTTAATTGACCTCAAGAACTGTAACCCTCTACTATTACCTCAATTGGCTTTTTATACCACTGGAGCAATAATCAGGTTAGCAGCTAAAAATCTGTTGATATTCCAGCAATGTTATGCTTCAGAAATCCTCGGGTGGAATTTTACAATCCCAGCATGGCGGGGGCAGGACTGGAAAAACCTGCCAACAGGACGGGCTGTAAAATTCCACTCCTATATCTAATTCATGTTGTATGGCAGTCAGAGTTTCAATGCTAGACTTGCGTGTGCAAATCTCTGTACTTCACTTTATTTGTCTGTGTTTCCTCTAAAACAGTAGCTAGTTCAACTGAACAGGTAGGGAACCTACTCAACAAAAATGGATCTAAAAGTTCACCAAGGGCCTGGTCTCAAGAATGTTTAGAAACAGCCAATCATCAATATGCTGTCGAGAAATAGCTGTCAGTTCAAGACTAAAAATTAACTAGTAAAATAGCTACTTTGTTCACTGGTGCAATTTCTTTTTTTTTCAGACATGGTATCCAATAAATTGCAGAATAGCAACGTGTTTACCATTGCAAAGAGGAATGTGGAAGGGCAAGATATGTTGTACCAATCCTTGAAGCTAACCAATGGGATCTGGATGCTGGCAGAACTGCGAATTCAACCTGGAAACCCCAACTACACGGTAAGAGTGTGCTTCACCATCAAGATTTATTCAATAAGTGTACCTAAAGTAGAGTTTAGATATCTGGTCACGCAAGTAACGCTGAGTTTTTGGGTGGTGTTAGGAGCTTCAAAAGTCATTGTCAGTATCCCTGGGCTAATGAGGAAAAGTATTAGATTTGTGCACTTCATCACCCTGCCCCAGTAACCTCTTGAAGGAAAATGTGTCTGATGTTGAATGCAGTACAGATGCACCTTGGGGGTACATTAGCTCAGAGGGTTTGAACAGCTTGCTCATACTCCATTTCTGGAGCTGAACATGAAGGATGACTAGGTGTGTGTAGTGCAATCGCCAAACTGTACATAACCATGAGAGAAAGATGAGAAAATTAAGGGGTGATGGGTTGAAGGGGAGGGAGGTGGCAGCTGAGAGATGTTTGGGGTGGTGGGGCATGCGCTGAGTTCAGGGTCATGTACCTTAATCATTTACCTTTGCCTAATTGTCTGTCTCGGTGGTGAAAAGAGTTGGCTGACTATGGATTTTCCAGAAAGTTATTACAGCCCCCTGAAACTCAAGGCCTTCTTCAAAGCTGTCAAACTAGATTGAACACATGAGCCCAGCCAATGTAATAACAAACATGCATTTATTTGCATTACAAAATACCCATGAATCAGCTTTTATTTTTCTTCCACACTGAATAGGTATCTAACTTGCTCATTAATTTCTAATTACTTAATTTCACTTAACCATTATTGCACTTACTGTGAAGTGCTGTTGGCTTTTCATTTTCGGATAAGTATCATTGAAAGGATACACTCGTGAGCAGCGAAAGAATAAATAGACATCAAATTCTCTACTGAATATTCATGGCTCCCCATTTAAGGTTTGGCCTGCATCTGCGAGTTAAAAGTGAAACCTAAAACAAAGCACCAGGGTCAATGCTGTTATACATCAGAAAGTGGTTTCAAAATGTCACCTCCTACTGAATTGCTAAACTGGCACATTGTCAGTGGATGAGTATGATAGTGGCACTGGGCCCTGTCCTGCAACGAGTGCATAAATTTTATACACTTCCAGAAGGAAATAACATTTTATTCTAGGGAGTAGAACACTTTCTATTTCCGTGCCACATACTCCAAGCCAAATACTGCATTCTTAGATACAAAAGAAAGCTCCTTCTACTTGGATCTGTTCAAGGCTTATAGGAACAGCTGTAGCCAGCCAACCCCTTGAACCTCTTCCACCTTTCAATTATTTTATTCATTCACAGTTGATGAGCATTTCTGGCAAAACCAGCATTTATTGCCCTTGAGAAGGCCATTTCAGTAGGTAGTTAGGAGTCAGCCACACTGCTGAGGGTCAGATCATATGTTAGCCAGACCTGGTAAGAATGTCAGATTTCACAAAATCATAGAATTCTTACAGCGCAGAAAAGTAAAGTTTATTTATTAGTCACAAGTAAGGCTTACATTAACACTGCAATGAAGTTCCTGTTAAATTCCCCTAGTCGCCACAGTTTGGTGCCTGTTCGGGTTAATGCACAAAACCAGCACTTCTTTCAGAATGTGTGAGGAAACTGGAGTACCTGGAGTAAACCCATGCAGACGTGGGGAGAACGTGCACGTTCCAAACAGACAGTGACCCAAGCCGGGAATCGAACCTGGACACCTGGCGCTGTGAGGCAGCAATGCTAACCACTGTGCTGCCCCATTTCGGTGCATTGAGCCTGAACCAACAGCAATCTCACCGAGATCCTATCCTCGCAACTCCACATATTTATTCTACTAATCCCCTAACGTGAAGGGGCAATTTAGTAAGGCCAATCAACCTAACCCACACATTTTTGGACTGTGGAAGGAAACTGGAACGTCTGGAGGAAACCCATGCAGACACAGGGCGAATGTGCAAACTCCACAAACATTCCCTTAGACATTCAGTCAGATAATGGCAGATCTCTATCTAACTCCTATTTACTCATATCACCTAATACCAATAAAAATCTATTTTAGTTTTGCAAATTTCAGTCAGTCTAGCTTCAATAACATTTTCTGTAATAGTTTCCAGATTTCCACTACATGATATGGACAGCTCTTTTTTCCAATGTCAGGCATGTACCACTGTGGTTGCAGCTGTGACTCGGTGCTAACGCAACCGCCTTGGAGTTGGAAAGTATTAGATTGTAGTTCCTCTCCAGAACTGTGAGGGTGCTGCACAATTGGAGGTGCCATCCTTTTGATGAAACATTAAAGTGAATCTGCACCCTCAGGCTGATGTTAAAATCCTATCCTGTTTCAAAGAACGGTTCTTTCTGATATCCTTGTCGATATTTATTCCAACATTGTTCGTACAGATCATCTGATCTTTCTCACATTACTGTTCATGTGTGTGCAAATTGGCTGCCACATTTCCCCACGTTACAACAGTGACCACACTTGAAAAGTATTTAATTGGTTATAAAGTGCTTTGGGATGCCCTAAGGTTGGGAAAAGTGCTATATAAATGTGTAACTATTTATTTTCTTAATACTGCATACCATTTTTGCTTTTCTTTGCCATTTCACACTGTAACACGACCTATGGTCTGTCTATAATTGCCAATTAATGCCAAATTGAGGACAGCTTTGCACTACAGGCCCAGCATAATTGCACAGCCTTGAAGCTGTGCAGGCGAATTTGATTGGGTATTTGTCGGGCCTTTACTGTGATGCTGGTAAATTCAGAGGTTATTAATTTCAGTCATTATCTGTTAGATACGTTGTTATCTGATGAACAAAAGGATTCACCCTGAGCAGGGGAGTGCTCCAGATATTTCAGAATTCATTATGCATATTAAATCTCAGCATTTTGAATGGGTTCCTCATTCAGGGATGGTTCTGAAAGATAACGATATGTCTGAATATGGAAAAATTCTCCCAGGGAACATCATCGATCAAAATGTGTCTGTTTCCACATCACACTGTGGGAGCATTGTCAGAGGTTCCTACTTCAAAGAGAAAAGTTTTGTGTACAGAGTTCTGCAGTTTGACTTCTTAGCAATTGAGGCTTTGATGAGGTACCTATATGTATTTGCAGTCATCTCAAAATGCAGAGCTTTCGCACTGATCACTCCCTGTAGGCTTGACTTATCTGACTATCTTGTCAAGATTGCAGATACTCCATAGAGTTCAGAACTTGAACTAATTACAGAAATAACATGTAAAACCATTGTATGCATCAAAAAGACTTTTTTCTAGACTGCTTCCCTTTGCAAAAGGAATCTAACTTCTCCACCAGTAAATGTGGACATAGATGTTGCCCAACATCCACAGGATCACTGACCCTGCCAAGCCATGATTTGTCTACACCTGTGAAAGAGGCTGTCTAGACCTGTGGGCAATTAATTTTGGGCACAATACTGAAAGGAAATTATATTGCCCTTGGAAGAAGCACAGTGAGATTTGCTAGAACTGTACCAGAACGATAAGGATTAAATTCAGGACGTGTTATATAAAGCTCTATTCCTCAGATTTGGTCTTTTCAGTCTGTGTACAAGCTTTCCACCTGTGTTGGTGCACTGTAAACCATTGAGACATGCCACCTTTACCTGCTCCTTGCCCCTCTCTATTCTATTTTTATATTCTGTTTTTCTTCTTCAGCTTTTTGGTTCTCCTTTGCTGAATTCTAAAATGCTCCCAGTCCTCAAGCTTACTCCTGTTTTGGAGACTTTATAAATTTCTTCCTTTGATGTAATATAATCTTTAACTTCTCTTGTTCGCCACAGTTGGATCACTTTTCCTGCTGAGTTTTTGTGCCTCTAAGGAATGTAAATTTATTGAAAACCATGTATTAATTCTTTAAATGCTAGCCATTGTCTGTCTGCCATGTAGATTCCCAAACTACTGCATTAAATTTTACTCTCCGACTTTGAGTTTCCTTTGTTCAGATTTAAGGCCCTGGTTTTGGATTGAATGATATCATTTTCAAACTTAATATAAAATTCTATCATATTATCTTCCCGAGAGGTTCCCTTACAATGAGATTATAAATTGGCCATTTACCATACTGGATCTCGTTGGTGCCTCAACATACTGTACTAGAAAATAATCTTGTTTACATTCCAGAAATTCACCCTCCACAGCATTAATGTTAATTTGGTTTCCCCTATCTATATGTAGATTGAAGTTCCACATGATTACTGTAACCTTTTGTTACTTGCATCTCTAGTTTCCTGATTTGTACTGTGCCTATATTGTAACTACCATTTGGTCGCCTATAATCAACTCCTACCAATGTTTGCTGCCCTGTGTTGATGCCTATTTGGACCATGACAGCTGGATCCTCCCTCATCCATTGCAAGTTACTCTCCACTCGAGAACAGATGATCTGAATCTTGGAACCAGGAAGGCAACACAATCTTCTGGACTGGTGTTGTTTGCTGCAGAGAAGTGTTCCCCCTGACTATTCCTATTAACTCCCCCCTCACCCCAAATACCTTCCCTCTACCACAACACCATGGTCAGTTCACTCATTCACCCTGCAGCCCCCACTTTTATCGATACAGGCTGCAAAAACCTTGGTCATGTTGGACAATTGCAAGGGCTAAAGTTCTTCTACTTTTACCTTTGCAGTCCCCATACTTGCCTAATTTGCATTCGCAACATCCTATCCCTGACTATGGAACGACGTAGACAATCCTGTTCTAAAGGGTGTACCACTTCCTGGAGCAACATGTTCAAGTAAATTTCCCCCTCAATGATGTGTTGCAGCTTGACCTGTAGCTCAGTGGCTCTGAGCCGAAGTGCCTCCTGCCATGGACACTTAGCTGCAGCTGTATTTACCTTGGATCACACTAGTATCTATTAATTCCTATATTCTGCAGCTGCCGCACATGACCTGCCCTGCCACTTTTATGTTATTTAATGAATTACGCACTTTACTGATTTAATTTTAATTAATGTCTCTAGTCCTGCCTGTGCCTCTGCTCTTATTACTTAAATAAATGTTCTGCTTCAACCAATTGAAATTCCCTAGTTGAGATAAATAGGAAATACTCACCATATTGTCAGCTCCTGGATCTGGCCTTCATTTTCTTCAGCCTGCCTGCGCTGTATTGCTGGTTTATTCAAAGATGTTCAGGTTACGTGGATTGGCAATGCTAAATTGCTCCTTTAGTGTCAAAAGATGTGTCAGTTTGGTGGATTTGCCATGGTAATTGTGTGGGGTCACGGGGATAGGATGAAGGGAAGGGTCTGGTTGAGATGGTCTTTGGGAGAGTCAATGCAGACTCGATGGGCTAAATGCCCTCTTTCTGCACTGAAGGGATCCATGGTTCATCTCAGTTTAGATGGCTCTGTCTTTTATTTCACTTCAACTAGTTGTAGCTTCCCTGAAAAAAGAAGTTGCAATCTCCCTTCCAGTTCAGATCAGACTCAAAAAGTGTAAACTTTGAAATCAGAGTCTGTGCATCCAACAGAACATTTGACAAGTTATCTTTGCAGATAACAGCTCACACACACTGCCCCACTGGTCCTGCAAGTGCAGATTCCATCACGTGACAATTTTAAAAATGCAAGGACGTCCTGGTGACTTCAGTGGTCCTATTAAACTGTGATTTTCAGTGGCATACTGGGGGATATCCATTATTCAAAGAGGTTCTTCTCACGGGTAAGGGAAGAAAATTGAATCCGAAGCCAGGCAAATGGGGATCTAGTCTTGAAAGGCAGCATCTGGGAAACAGGCTTTTCCCAACTTTGGACATGTTGATCACTTCCTGAAGGATGACTTCTAAAAATGCAATAACATGGAATGGGGGGGAAAGGTTTTGTGCTATTGCATAGTGTTAGTTCATATGCATTTGTTCAGTTGTATTTTTTTAAAATGGAGCTGATATTGTGACCTATTTGCATTTGATTTATTAACTGATCACTTTATACTGTCTTTTTATAACCCATTTGGAAATCATGACCAATTAAGCCTTCGTTGCTTTCCAATTGGGACCTTAATAATTCACTACTAAATTTATTGACTGCTCAGTCTTTTAGGACATGCATTTCTGTCATGGAAAACTGCAGTATTTGCTTTACTTTCCATTCTGACTAATTACTTGCAAGCTCTTATTGCAGACCCAATCGATCTAATTTGATATGTTCAATGAGGTCCCAAGGATCTTGCAGTTGCTGACTAAAAGTTGCTTCCCTGACTCATTTAGTTTGAGATACATTTATCTGCCATACTCAGTAGACCATCCTTTCCACCATATAAGTGGCCTAGATGCTCCAAATTACCATGTATGTCCCAAAGAACAAAGAACAACACAGCACGGGAGACAGGCCCTTCGGCCCAACGAGCCCGCGCCGCCATCTTAAAAGCATTTTCCTACCCCTACCTTGACCCATGTGTATGCGTATGGTACCCCCATTGGAAACCAGATTCAGGGGAGAATAGTTTAGGGGCAATTTCTTACACCAATCAGCCTAAGAGCACGTCTTTGGGGTGTGGGAGGAAACCAGAGCACCCGGAGGAAACCCACGCAACCACAGGGAGAATGCGCAAACTCCCACAGACACTGGCCCAAATCCATGTATCTGCACAGCTAGCAGCGATAGTCACTGAGCTGTTGTGGTGCCCATCTGCTGGTCCAGTTTTAAGCACACACAACAACGCAAAGTACTAGGCCACTCTCGAAACATCCAAGAGCAGCCCACGCACGACCCACCGTGTGCATGCCACTCGTTAGACAACAAGGTGGACCGACACACCTGCGGATTAAAAGAGACAAAACATCAATATGCAGCATTATATTTCCAGTATCGTCCCGAGGCTCTGACCCTTTTTAAAACCGTCTCCTATAACCCTCCATCCCTGTTTCACTCATGTGCCTATCTAAGTAAACCTTAAATAAGTCCAGCGTGCCTGCCTCCACCGCCTTGCTTGGTAGTGCATTCCATACCCCCACGACCCTCTATGTGAAAAACCTCCCTCCAGTATCCAAATTATACTTCTCGTGTAGCAACTTTGGCAGTCTCAATTCTCTTGATTCCTGAAGCTAACTGATGTAAAAACAACAAATAGTGTTATGAAGCAGAGGTTGATTCTCACCCCCACCCCATTGAGAACTAACACCTAACCATTCAAAGAGGAGTACGTCGCCTCATAATCTGTAAAAGTGAGTGTGAAGTGGTACGATCTGCTCTTCAGCAACTTTGAGTGGTTAAATCAAAATCACCCCGACACACTCTAAAGTCAACAAATAACAATTTATTGATCTAACAGTGAACAAGTTAACTAAACTATTAACAAACCAAATAAAACATAACTCTAATTGAATACTGTTCAGATGAATGCAATTCCTATTCATCAACACAATAGAATTTAGTCACTCTCAAAATTACAACCAGGTTTTGGTATCTTCCAGAATATTCTGGGCTTTCTCTGTTGATTCTTGTGTCTGGAACTGCTTTCTTTAGTACCTTGCTATCAAGGTGGCGCTTTCAGCTGAGAGTTTTGAGCTGGGCAGGTGGCAGTTGCTGTCTCTGCTTATGTCCCATTGCCCTCTTCTTTTATACCTGTGATGACATATCAATATCCCCCACAATAGGATTGGTCCTCAGTTGCCAAAACTATCAGACTCAAATCAGTCTCAAATTGCTGGTATCTATGTGCCTGATTTAAACTGCTGCTGAGCCTTCTGATGTTTCACTTTTGGCTCTCTCTATGTTCTGGCATTTATTAACTCTCTGAGCACAGCAAAAGCAGCAGGACCATGCAATGCTTTCTCCTCTTTGCATTTTACAATTTTATAAACACCAGATTCTAACATTCTACTTCTCAATCTACAATTATTCTACCCAATTTCACAACAGTGGCTAAGAGGCTTGTTTGGTTGTATTCTGCAGTGCTGCTATCTTAATGAGAGGAGGTCAATAAAAGTCGATTGACCACAATATGGTTTAATGGATGCAATACTGAGTCATTTTCCAATTGATAGTATTAGCAAAGCTGTCACTTGAAAGGATCCTCACACTTTAATCATCACTGTTGATTTGATTGCTGTCCCCATGGTTAGAATTGACAGCTGGCGCCACAGCTTCTCTGTCAGGACTTCTCCAAATCATCTCCTTAAGTTGTACTAATATTGCATATGTGCTCCGTGTGTGTGTGTGTGTGTGTGTGTGTGTGTGTGTGTGTGTGTGCGTGTGTGTGTGCGCGCACGCGCGCGTAACTCCGTCTGTCTGTCAAGATTGCCTTCTACATAATCGAAACATCAGGTTCCCAAGTACCGCTTTTAAAGTAAAGAGAATTATGTCCCAGTTTAACTTAACAGGTCAGAATAAACCAGGGATACAGTGCCAGTCTTGAGGATTTTTCTCAAGTAGAGAGCAAGCGGCGTGTTGCATTGCCTCTCAGCACTGTTGTAACATTTTATGTGAATGCTAAGTACGCACTGTCTCAAAACCAAACAAGTTTCTCTCTCAACAGAATAGATTCTATAAAAAGGGCTGTTTGCCTTGTTCATGAGTTAAAGATGCTTGTATCTCACAGTCCATGATATTGGAGTGAAATGCAATGTAGGGCTGCTTTATCTCACAACAATGAGTCTAAATCAGACATCCTGAAAAATATTTTCTTTTCAGTTAATCATTACATAAAATTGGCAAATAATGTAATATTGGCAGGTTTTGTACCTCAATGTGGTTATTTATGCAACTCAGTAATTAAAATGAAGTTGCATCATCATTTGAAGGGCTGTAACATTATCATTCTGTTCTATGATAAGTTAATTCTATATTAAAAGAGTTAACTCCAGGAAGGAATCACACATGGAAAAAGGTCCAATTGTGTATGGAGTTTCATTGGTTAACGTAAGTCAAGGGTTTAATATCATTTGGGTGAAAATTGAGTGTTGGGGCCCAAAATTTACTTAACTGAATGCTGGGTCAGTTGAAATATCCAGTTCTCCGAATTGTGACAGAATGTTCTTCAAGTCAGTTTAACGATCGGAGAAAAATTGCTCAATGTTTAAATAAGTGAATTTACAATTCGAACGAGCACAGTTTGTGGCAGATGTATCATGCATGACGCTGTACAACTTAACTAAAGATAACTTTTGCTGAAAATCATTTATATTGAGTTATTTTAAGTTCAAAAGTAGTAAGAATGAGATGCCTTGAGGAGCATGTGAGTGATGGAGGGGAGTGGGAGGTGGTGGCGGAGATGGTGCAGCACAGTGGAAAAATAAGGTGGAATTGGTTGCAGCGTTCTTTGGATAGACTGCCTCATGTGAATGCAAAGGAACATCTTAGCTGCCTGACTGATTAAAAAGGGAAACGGATGAATGTCTGTTAAAAGTTCACCTGAATATATTTTTAATAATGGGCATTTCTGTGCATCTCCCGGAATAATAACCAAGACAGAGCCACAGAAGGAACCTTGGGCTTTCATTTCCATGAAAAGGGCATTTCTACAATTTAGTTTCTGAGCCAAGAAACCAAACTTGAGAAGTGGAGTAAAAAAATCAGTCCACGTTTATAATTAGGCTCTTTAATCGGTACATGGGGAAAGTGCTTCTGTCAGTTGGAGATACTGATTACGCAGATGAAGAAAGATCCTCATGTTAATGCACTGTAGAGTGAACTTTGTTAGGTTTGTGCCCAATGTACATAAATGTGGAGACTTAACCAGCCTTAAATCCAGTACAGTGTAAAGTATCCATTTTAGATTTATTTCTAAAGACTGGGATGACCTTAGAAACCTCATATTAGACCCTTTATTGTAATTGAAATAAAAAAAAAGTTGCTCACTCACATGTAACAGCCATTTGCATTACCGATCTTGCATTACATGTGAGCACGCGATGAATGTCGTTACGTTTGTGTAGTAGGTGTGTTGCTGTATTTTCCTTCTATCAAGTGCATTTTTTTGTTTTGCTGTAACTGGCAAACTGTTGTAAAATGCTAACCAATATTAAATTCATGGCTGTTTACCTGCTGTCTCATTGTGGGTTTTGCTCTTTAGAAAAGGGAGATTGAGAGAATGCAACAAGGCAAGAAACCAGTCTTTAGTCTTCATTCAGTCCAATCCAGATTGATGATAAAAATCTTCTCCATCTGCTGATTGGAAATGTCTATTTCATAGTGGGAATGGGCCAACATTTTCTAAACCTTCCCTAATTTGTGTCTCTCCAACAAGAGAGAATTTAAGCATTACTCCTTGATGCTCGGCAGCATTACCATCGCTGATTTCCCCCACTGTCAATATCCCAGACGTTTACGAGAAAATTAACTCGACCGACCATATAAATACTACGGCTACAAGAGCTGGTTAAAGCCTGGGAATTCTGTGGCGAGTAATTCAGTTTGTGACTCTCCAAAGTCTGTGCACCATCTACAAGGCACAAATCTGGAGGATGATGGAATACTCTGCACTTAGCTGACTTAGTGCAGCTCCAACTCAAGAAGCTTAACACCATCCAAGACAAGGCACTCCATCCACCGCCACAAGGCAATGAGCTGGCTCAGAAGAAGGCTTGCACCTGGAAATGACAGACATTGTCACAAAATATAAGAAATCCTTTTCTGAATCAGCAGGGAAGGAGATCCATTAGATTTCAACGAAATCCAGGCAAACTTCACAGACCCGGTCAGAAATTTAGATCTTACCACTGCCAGGGTAGTCACCAAGCATTTAAACATCACTGTTTCCAGTCAAATTGCTATGCCTGTGGGAAAATCAGTCATATTGAGATGGCATGCAGGAGTAGAGGAAACAGTAATTGTCTAAGACATGGCAAAACTCCAGATTGTATCCATACAATTAACCAAACATTATAACATCAAACTAGTTCAGGAGTCTGAAATCCTTGAATATGATAGATGTGGAAGTTGATATCGAGCAGGAAGATCAAGATTTATATTTGGGCAGAGAACAAGAAAAACACATCAAAGAATAGAAAGGCTGAAGACATCATTCCAGGGTCCACAGTAAAAATGAAAGTCGGAGATTCACAATTTATATCCTTGATGCTTTTATCATATCTGTTATCTCAGCTGGAGAATCCAAGCAGTCCCTAAGTCCTATTCCCTGGTGTGAAACTGACTAGTTATTTCAATACCAGTATTTCAGTGTTTGGCAAAGTTAGCGCTAGAGTGAAATATAATGATTCATTTTATTACCTTCCATTGGTAGCGGCAGGAGTGAATACAATCTCCCTAATGGAAACAAATTGGCTTACGAAAATACAGTTGAAGTGAGCCAAGTGATTCAGAGCTGAGATTCATAGGAGTCAGTCTGTCATTGAGAAAGTGCTAAGAGAGCACAAAATGAACTTTAATCGTGGAGGACCAAACTATTAAATTAACCATTCATAAAATATATTAAATAGCATATGTCAACAGATCATGCACATTTGGGCTCCTTTCAGAATTTCCAGTGAAGCCAGATTCGTTTTTAGCTACTGAATTACCAGGAATGACTTTATATACACAAATGACAAGCCTGTGCCTACCAGAGAAATGAGTGAAGAAACTTGCAAGGAAGTTTTGCTCAAGAACGTGCTCAATTATGTTATGAATGACTAACCTAAGACATGGTGATGAGAAATCAAACACACAGAAATTAACTGACTACAGATCAAGGAGTGGGCTTGTGAATCATTATTCCGGTTTAGAGAGAGATTGTTAGAGGAACTTCATCAAGAGCATTCAGCAGTAGATTGCATGAGAATATTAGTAAGAAGCAATTTTTGATATGCAAAGGTAGATAGAGATATTGAAGAGTTGGCAAAAAGTTGCAGCGTGTCTCGGAATGAGAAATGATCCAATGAAGATTCCTTTCATTCTGTAGTCAGACACGAGAAAACCATGGGAACAAACATGTCACGTTCTTTGGAGTGGAAGGGAAGAGTACAGTTACAGTCCTGGATGTTATTATTGGATGGTCAGGTCCCAGACTCAATAGACCATAGATTTAATTTTTTGTTTAGAGACGTGGATGAGTCGCAGGGCTGCCAATTAACTTCTAACAAAAGAATAAAACATTTATTAAATGCAAAAGGTTTGACTATAATATTCCTTCACCCCACCTATATCCTCTCAGATGTACACAAATTTTTTACAGGTAACATGCAATTTACAAAATATATCTCATACCATATTGTTCTCGATAAGTACACAGTCCCTATAAACCAACAGGCCAACTGTGGTCAGATACACCACATCTGGACCAAGTGGTAAACTCCAGCCAGCATAACTTTAATGGATTTCCTCATCAACCCCCTCCAGATGATTATCACACCATGAACCAACTGGTTTCACTGGATCTCTGACTTTCCCAAGAGTGTTTCCAAACTGTTCTCTCTTTTTCTAAAAAAAAGCCTTAGAATCTGTTCCCAAATAACATTTTCTCCTGGATGCCTCAACCAATAATCCACTGCCAGAATTTCAATCTCCTTCAGTATTCTTTTGCCTCGGGTTGCCCTTAGATGCAATCAAGCTTCCACACGATTTCTCAGGAAGCCAGCCATGCCAACAGAACACCACTACTTAACAGACTCTATTAAGGTGTCACTGACCTTAGGGTCACTTTAGATGCCTGGCCTCTTAGTATCCAACATCATTAGGTCTGCACCTTCCAGCTGTCTTTAACTGGGAGCTGTGAAATCTTTGTTTTCATATTGTAAACCCTATAAGTACAATGCAAGCACAATTTAAAATGAAACCAAAACCCACAGTCATGCAGGACCTTTAGTTCTTGTGAACTAACTGAAGTTTCAACCCTTGGCCAGCGCACACATTAAGCATAAACTTTAATTATTTCTAATACCCAAAATAAAAATATGTATTACTTAAAATTGCTTACTTACTCTTGTTCCTTGAGACTGCCATATCATTGCCGATTGACATAGCAAATGGTTAAATGTTGAGCCTATGCCACATACCACAAGTAACAAAAACTGTTAAGGTTTTGAGAAATTGATTTGCAGTTTGTGGCTTGTCAGAGGTGTTGGTTTCAGATAATAGTCCACAGTTTATGTCGGAAGAGTTTGAAATATTTCTGAGTGAGAATGGAGCCAAACAGACATTAGTAACACCATGCCACCCAGCATCAAATGGCGCTACAAAAAGAAGTGTACGGATTGTGAAGCTATCTTTGATGAAGTACTTGCTAACTGATGAGCTGAGTGTGCCAGGAAAAAGATTCAAAATTCAAGTAATTAAAATTAACTTTCATCTTCAGCTCTGTGGTCAGTATCTCCAATATCTCACAAACCCCAGGCCTCCAGCGCCAGCTGGGAAAGAGCTGCGCGTGATAGATTTTTTTTATATTGGTCAGGCCCATGCACATGACTTGAGACTGAAGACAAAGGTCCCATGAGCCCGCACAAATCGTGAAAACTCAAGAAGGGCATGAGAAGTGAGGGAGACAGGGCAAGGTCAAAATAAGACAGGGAGAAGTTTAAAAACAAAGTTAACAGTATGGAAAAATGAACGAGGTAAGAAACAGGAACCAATAAAGCTAAACAAAACAAGAAACGGTCTCCAATAGGCAGCATAGTGGTTAGCACTGTGCCCCACAGCACCAGGGACCTGGGTTTGATTGCCGGCTTGGGTCACTGTCTGTGTGGAGTCTGCACATTCTCCCTGTGGGTCTGTGTTGGTTTCCTCTGGATGCTGCAGTTTCCTTCTGCAGTCAGAAAGATGTGCTAATTTGGTGCATTGGCCATGCTAAATTCTCCCTTAATGTACCTGAACTGGCGCTGAAGTGTGGCCACGAGGAAATTTTCACAGTAACTTCACTGTTAATTAAAGAATGGGCTGCAAGGAGCGGAGTGATGTGGGCTCAAGAGATGTATTTGTTGTGCACCTTGTGATAAGGCTTTCATTGTAAACTTCTCAAACTAATGAAAATTGTATTAGATGGTGGCTTGACATGTATTTTGGACGTTTTAGAGGTAAAAACGTATTTTGCTAGAAGGCAGTTCAGAGAAAATAGGTGTACTTCAAAATTTTTTGGAGATATCAAGGTGTGCAGTGACATATGAAAGGTTATAAACCATTGAGCTAGATGGTAATTTCCATGTTTGATACAGGCTAAATAGTTTTTTGTTCTCTTGGAATAATCCCACAGACGAGAACAAATTGTTCACTGAACAAGAAAAATCCAAACATGTTATCCTCATCAGAGATTGTTACTAGCCCAATATCCAATATAGACTTACTGTGGTTCCCTCCATTTGATTTGATTAGCCATAGTACCTGGGGGGCGGGGAAACAGGAGTTAATAGCCCATTAAGCTTGTTCTATCCTTCAGTTAGATCATGCTCTTTTATATGTTGACTCCATTTTCCTGCCTTGTTTCCAAATTCCATAATACTCTTCCTCAACAAAAATATATCTACCTCAATTTTGAAGATTTTAGTTGACTCTCCGCATTCACAGCTTTTTATAGGTAGAGAGTTCCCGTTTACCACAAATTTGTGGAAAGAGGTACTTCCTAACTTGCCATAGGCAAATGAATTTCAGTTCTGGTAAGTATTACTTTTAGGTAGGAAGGTCACACATGGAAAATAAGGATCTAACTGGGGCAGTGAAGCAAAGGAATTTCGGGGGTCCAAATACGCAAATCATGAAATATAACAAAGCAGGTTAATAAAGCCCTTAAAAAAAAAAGCAGATTAAGCACTTGGGTTTATTTCTGAAAGGGTAGAATGGATAGGTAGAAGAGTTATGCTAAACTTGCATTGAACCTTGGTTAGACCAAACTTGGAATACTGTGAGCAGTTCTGGTCATGTTATACCAGAATTGTATAACATGCAAGGATGCAAAAAATATATACAACTGAGATACTGGAACAATGACCCTAAGGAAAAGGGTGAACAGGCTGGGTCACTTTCTTGTGGAAAGAGAAGGCTGAAGGTGGACCCAGTGGAAGCTTCGAGAATTATGAAAGTTTTTGATAGTGTCAATACAGAAAGAATATTTCCATTTGTGGGAAAGGGTATAAATAGAGGCCACCGCTAGTCCCCAAGAAAAGCAATGGGAAAATGAGAAGAACCTCGTAATGAAAATCTGGAAACCCACTACTGTCGGGGATAGTCAAGGCAAACAGTATATATGCATTTATGCGAATGCTAGATAAATATGAGTGAGAGGGAATGGGGGGTTTTGCTGAGTGTGTTAGATGAGGAAGAATGGGAGGAGGCTCAAGTTGAACATTGACATAGAGTGGTTGGGCCAAATGGCCTGTTTGTGTGCTGTACATCTAATGTAATCGTACAAATGCAACCAATGAATGGTCAAGCTTTTGTTTTAAGGTTATGAGCCCTTATTCTTGATTGCCTAATCAGACAAAACAGTCTCACAAATCTATCCTATTAAATTGTTTTAATTAATTTCTGTACCCAAATTAGATCAGACCTAAATTTTCAGTACTCAGAGGGAATATTTCACAGTTTTGTAGATAAAATAATTAGGGCATCAAAAATTGATATGAATTTGAGACCAACTTTAGTTCTAGACGCTCCTCAAAAGAAATTGTGCCACTTCATGCTCCAAAATTTGTTGCCAAGTTACCAGAAAGTTTAATATTACTTACTTGTGTGTTGATTCAAAAACTTGTGGCAAGGAAGAAATACCATGTGAATTGTGAATCCTCAAATTGCTGGATGATTTTACCCACTCCACCATTAGAGGCATGAAAACAGCAACTCACTCTAAACCTTCCCTTTTAAGAACTTAGTGAATTTGCACATTACGCTCAAACTAAATTCGAGCTAGAATTTGCTAATCTCTCCAGCCCAGACAGGGAACTGCTTAAACTCATTACTCCAATAATAAATTCAGAACTTTTATTTAAGAAGCATTATTTTTCTTTTCTATTTCTTTTTACCATTTTCTCAACCCAATCTTTCTTTACCCCTCTATTTCTTTTTCTGTACCTGACTCAATTCCTATTTGCTCTCTCCATCATTTGTTTCTTTCCCAGTCCCTGCATCTCAGTGGTTAAGTTGGTCCAGTTACTCAGCAAGGTCCCAGGTGCCCCTTTGCCCTTGCCAAACCGTTATCAGCTCACAAACCTGGCAATTTACAAGCATCCATTTTTAAGCTGGAGAAATCAGTTAACAGCACACTAAATAGGACACAATGAGATCCCCCACTCAAGCCAATTAGATTAGCTGCACGTATGGCAAGAGTTTGTTCTCTTGCGTTTGTCCAAAATACAGCAAGCCACATCAACCTTCACTACTAATATCTGTGGTTTGCATGAATGAGTACATATGCAAAAGAGGGCTCCCTGGAATTTAGACTTCTAATTCTCCGGATAGAAATTAGCATTCTCTCAGCTATCGCCTGACTGGATTAATGTACGAGCAAATCAGGTTTACTTGGAGTTAAACGTCAACAGTGACTGTGCATAGGGGAACGTACTTCGCAATGCATTTTAATTACTGCTTTGCACTTCTGGAAGACATTAAAAATCAGTCCGGTTGAACCTGATGGGCTGAGGCAAAAATGTCAACCTTAAATTATATAATTTTGCATGTAATACTGAACACTTAATGGGGCTTGTCAAACAAAGTGCAGAGCCAGGCTTTATGAATGTTCTATATTTTTACAGTACAGCATGTCATGGGATCATAATTTAATTAGGCAGCACTGTGCAACACTAGTCTTATATATTCACTATTCTGTCAAGTTCTTCAAGCTGCTGTGCTCTGTGTAAAATGGACTTAATTTGGAAAGTGAATATTGACATCAGTCATAGTTTGATACATAATAAGCAATTGAATTATAACGCTATGTAATTTTATTTTTCAGCATATTATATGAAGGTGATTTAGTGGCAGGAAAGTTAAGTTTGATTATGGCAGAATGTACCAATTTTAGTTTTAAAATTAATACATAGGAAGAAAGCTCTTCACGCAGTCTAAGAGCTGAGGAGAAGATGGGGTCAGTGAATTTGACAGAAAGCTGTGAGAAATGTTAATGCCTTTTTATTACAACAACAGCTATCTAATCATGGAATCCTTACAGTGCAGAAGGAAGCCATTCAGCCCATTGAGTCTGCACCAACTCTCCAATGGAGCATCTTACCAAGGTCCACCTCCTGCCCTATCCCCATAACCCCACACATTTATCCCACTAACTCTCTAATCGACACATTTTTGGACACTAAAGGGCATCTTAGCATGGCCACTCCACCTAACTTACACGTCTTTGGGCTGAGAGAGGAAACCGGAGCACCAGGAGGAAACTCATGCAGACATAGAGGAACGTGCAGACTTCACACGGATAGTAGCACCTTATATATGCAATCTCCCAAGACAGGAACATTATCAAACAAAATTGGGAACTGAGCTCGATGAGGCAGCATCACAACGGATGATAAAAGCTTAGATGAAGAGAGAGTTTTAAAGAAGGAGAGAAAAGCAGACATACTAATAAGGAAATGCGAGAGCTTACAGCACAAGCAAATGAAATCATGGCTACATATAGTGGAACATCTAAAATAGCAGATGAGCAAGAGAATAAAATGGTATAGGCTCTGAGATTTCTGAGGCTGGATAGAATAGGAGATGGGGAGGTATGAGTCCATGGAAAGATCTGAAAACAAAAATGAAAATTTTAAAATTAAAGCGTTGATGGTTTGGGAGCCGAAGTAGTCACTGGGCTTCGGAATAATGGGTGAAGGAGATTTGATACGAGTTGGAAGTGGCAGAGCTTTGGCTGAGTACATGTTTATGGAAGGCTAAGAGTTGTGTCTTTGGACTAGCAACCTGGACTAATGATCTGGAAGCACGAGTTCAAATCTCAAGACAGCAGCTTTCGTTTAATTAACTAAAGAAACTTTTTTTATTAGAAGGACCAATGAGCTTCAACACCCGGCCAAAATGCTTCCAAATGCTTTATCAATGACTATCTCTCCGTCGTAAGTTTAGAAGTTAGGGTGTTTGTTGATCATTGCATTGTGCAATTCTATTTACAACCCTACAGAGAACAAAGCAGTCCTTGCCTGAATGCAGCAAAATTTAAGAGAATGTTCAGAGTCAGACTGCTAAGTGACGAGTAACACTTGTGTGGCACAAGTGTCAGACAATGACTATCTCCAGCAAGAGAAAGTCTAATCACCCTCCCCCACCTACCTCCCAACATTGAACAGCATTGCGATTGATAAAACACCAAGCATCAACAATTGGTCACCACTGACTAGAAAGTTAACTGCATCAGCCATACACACACTGTAACTAGATGAGTGGATCAGAAGTTTAGGCATTCATTGCAGGTGTTTCAACACATGATTTCCCGAAGCCTTTCCACCATCTAGTCAAGTCTGGGATACTCTCCATAATAACATTCAAAACTCAACACCACACAGGACAAAGCAACTCGATTGATAGTCCAACCAGCACCTTCAACATTCACTCCCTCCTCCTGTGGCATATCATGTCTACAGCATCTACCACTACAGTAACTCAACAAGGCTCCTTCGACAGCACCTTCCAAACCAGCAACCTCTACCGTCAAAAAGGACGAGAACAGCAGTTAGATGCAGCACCTGCAAGTTCCCTAGCACACACATTCCTAAGTTGAAAAGATATTGCCATTCCTTCATTGTCCCCGGATCAAAATTCTGGAATTCCCTCCCCAGCAGCTCCATGGAAGAACTTTCTCCCCACAAATGGTAACAGTGACTCACTGCCACCTCAAGGACATTGAGGAATGGCAAGAAATTCTGGTGTTGCCAGCGATGCCTGTCTCTTGAATGAATTAAATACAAAAGCATCGAAGATGGGAAGCCTGCCAGGAGAATATTTAGAATAGTCAAGTTCACAAGTAACAAAAGCATAGACAGTGGTTTCAGCAAAGATCTCGCAAGGTGGACATAAGAACATAAGAAATAGGAGCAGGAGTAGGCCAACTAGCCCTTCGAGCCTGCCCCGCCATTCAATAAGATCATGGCTGATCTGTCGTGGCTCAGTTCCACATTCCCGCCCTCTCCCCATAACCCTTAATCCCCTCTCTCATCAAAAACCCATCAACCCGCGTCTTAAAAATATTTAGCGAGGTAGCCTCCACCACTTCAACGGGCAGAGAATTCCAGAGATTCACCACCCTTTGAGTGAAGAAGTTCCTCCTCAACTCTGTTCTAAACCACCCCCCCTTTATCTTGAGGCTGTGCCCCCTAGTCCTGCTATCCTTTCTGAGCGGGAAGAGTCTCTCCACCTCTATCCTATCCATCCCATTCATCATCTTATACGTCTCAATGAGATCTCCCCTCATTCTTCTAAACTCTAACGAGTACAAGCCTAATTTATTCAGCCTCTCCTCATAGCTCAACCCCCTCAACTCCGGCATCAGCCTAGTAAACCTCCTCTGCACTCCCTCCAAGGCCAAAATATCCTTGCGTAAGTACGGTGCCCAAAACTGCACGCAGTACTCCAGCTGCGGCCTCACCAATGCCCTATACAGCCGCAGCAAGATCTCCCTACTTTTATATTCAATCCCCCTCGCGATGAAGGCCAGCATCCCATTCGCCTTCCTGACCACCTGCTGCACCTGCAAGCTGGGTTTTTGCGACTCATGCACAAGGACCCCGAGGTCCCTCTGCACTGTCGCCTGCTGCAGTTTTTCTCCACGTAAGTAATAATCCTTCCTACCATTATTCCTACCAAAGTGGACCACCTCGCACTTGCCAACACTAAATTCCGTTTGCCATTTCCTGGCCCATTCGCCCAGCCTATCTAGATCCTTCTGTAGACTCTCCCCAACCTCCACACAATTTGCCTTTCCACCAATTTTGGTGTCATCAGCAAATTTCAACACCCTACACTCGGTTCCCTCCTCCAAATCATCTATATAAATGGTAAATAGCTGTGTTTAGCTGGTGGGTTTGGTGATGACACATCTGAGAATCTCATCTTGGAATCAAATACACCAAGACTGCAAACTGAAGCGAGTCTCAGTTGACATGGAAGGGATAGGATAAAGTTGGTGGTGGGAATTAAAGGCAACTCTTCAGCCTTCCCAATGGGTAGCTGACACTCTTTGATCAATTATGACACCTTCATACTTACTGTGATCAAGCAATTTAGCACAGACTGAGGATCAAATTTGTGATCCTGTTACTACAGTTGGGGATTCCTATATTCATTTACTAAGACAATTATTTCAAAGTATTAGAATGCTAGTGCCTAACGAAAGTGTGGGTGTTGAGATGGGTTGAACCATTTCCATTTCTTCCTGACAGAAACTTTCAGTGTTCACTTCAGCACAGGATAGCTGGGAATTAATATATTGTGCTAGGTATTTTTTCTTTGGCTGCAGTTGTCAGATTTTTACTACTAACGCCATTCAAAATGAGTATTTTTGGTGCATTAGAGATATTATTATATCACATTCTAATTATTGGAGCTGTTTTTCTCTGAAACCTCATTCAAAGTGTGTGTTCAAATCCTAACCATTATAAACCAACATCACACAATGACAGCGTGATTAGGACTCTCGCGGAATCCAGCTGCACTGGAACACATTCACAGAGGACCACAGCGCGCCATTAAACCCACCCAGTTTCCACTTACTCAACGTACATAGTAATTACAGCACAGAGACATGCCATGTGGTCCAGCTGGTCTATGCGGGTGTTAATGCTCCACATGATCTTCCTCCCACCTGACTTCATCTCATTCTAGCAACAAATTCTGCAATTCTCTTCTGCCTTGTGAACTTATTTAGCTTTCCGCTCAGTGCCTATACGCTACTCGCCTAAGTTTCTCCTTGTGATTGCAAGTTCCACATTCAACCCAATCTTATTTCTCCTGAATCCCTTATTGGATTTATTGGTAAGTAAAATTGCCACTAGTTCTCCTTCACAATACGTAACCCATTTGTTGAACTCTGCAGCCCCTTTAAGGTTACCATGCAGTCACATATATATGCATCTAAAAGTAATTGCTCTTGTGTGTGGCCTGTTAAATTCTTGTGTGGCATATTCCCAAGGGAATGTTGTTGGTGTCCGTCTTTCATTTATGGCCCCAAGTTCTTGGACTGATCGCACATAAACCCATAATAAATTAATTGCGTAAAGTAAATTAATTCTGAAGACTAAAATGATATTATGTGAAGATTGAAGGAATACTATATATATCGCTGAGCCTGCTGCACTAATCAGTCGGTTGCAAATTGATCCTCTTTGAATGCCAAGAACAGCACAGAATCACAAAATCTTGTGGCACAAGGGGAGATAGTTTGACCTATTGTGCTGGTTTGTTGAAAGAGCAATCAAGCCTTTTGAACCTGCATGTGTTTTACATCTTCAAGTACCTGTCCAACTCCCTTGTTAAAACTATTTACAGATTCAGTTTCCGCTACCTTGCTGGCACAGTGTTCCAGAGGAGACATTTCCACAGGCAGTACAGAGTTTTATTAGGATGATCCTGGGTATAGAGGAAAGATTAAACAAGTTGGGTCTCTACTCTTTGGAGTTTGGAAGAATGAGGGGTGGTATGATTGAAACATATAAGGTTCTCAGAGAGTTAGATAGGGTAAATTTTGGGAAGTTATTTCCACTCATGGAAGAGTATAGGACTAGAGGGCACAGTTGCAAAATAGGGTGGATTTTAGGAAGAGTTTCTTCTCACCAAGAGTGGTGAATCTTTGGAATTCTTTACCCCAGGAAGCTTTGGAGGCTGACTTCTTGAACATTTTAAGGTTGAGATTGATAAGTCTTTAATCAGTAGGGGAATTAAGTATGACAGAGAGAAGGCAGGAAAATGGGCTTAGTGAGTGTTAAATCAGCCATGATTGTATTAAATAGTGGAGCAGGCTCAAGCGGCTGAACGGCCTACTCCTGTTCCTATTTCAGATGATCTTACTATGATCTTGTATGTCACAACAATTCGGAATGAAAAATATTCTCCTCATCTCCCCTTGGCCAGTTATCTTGATTCTGTGACCTCTAGTTATTTACTTACTGACACGAAGGAGTCATCATTCTCCATCTGCTCAATCAAAATCACTCAGCAGCTTGAAAACCTCTCCTATGTTACCACTTAACCTTCTCTATTCCAAGGGAATAAAACTGAGTTTTTCAACTGTTCCTCATCCCTGGTAGCATCCAGGTAAACCTACTCTCTCATATTTCTAAGGCTTACATCTTTCCTGATGTGTGGTAGCCAGAATTACACAAAATGTACCAGCTGAGCCTTAACCACTGATTTATCATGCTCTAACATAGAATCCATACAGTACTGAAAGAGACCATTCGATCCATTGAGCCTGTACCAACAATCACCAGGACTGCACTTATTTACCCTACTAATCCCCTGACACAAAGTGGCAATTTAGCATGGCCAGTCAAAATAACCAGCACATCTTTGGACTGTGGGAGGAAACCAAAGCACCCGAAGGAAACCCACGTAGACGTGGGGAAATTATACAGACTCCACACAGACAGTGAGCCAAGGCTGGAATTGAAAACGGGTCCCTGGCATGGTGAGGCAGCAGTGATAATCACTACCACGCATGCCACCTGCATACCCAAAGTATGTGGATTTTCAGCCACTTTGTCAATATGCTCCTCCTCTTTCTGTCTATGTACGCCCATAGTTTTCCTGTTGATTTTCTCATATGTGCTCTGTCTGAAGTCAGGTCCTCGGTTCAAAGCTTTCTCTATGTGTCTCCAACTGAGTCTTCTCATTTTTCAATAACTTCCTTCAGTTTTCAAGCCATCTGATATTGATACTTTTATTTTCCTTCCTCTGCACCTTTTCCCTGCAACCTTCCTGCTATAATGTCTTTTACAAACCCAGTTTCCTAATGCAAATTTCTCTCATCCATAAAAAAAATTCCAAATCGAGGTGTTAACATGTTGCTGTTTTTTAAAAACCCATTTACGGATGGACAGGCATCGCTGACTAGGCCAACATTTATTGCTCACCACTAAATGCCCTTTAGAAGGTGATGGTGAGCTGCTGCCTTGATATGCAGCAGTCCGTAAGGTGTAGGTACACCCACAGTGTAGTTTGAAAGTGAGTTCCAGGATTTTGAACCAGTGACAGTGAAGGAATGGCAATATATTTCTAAGTCCGGATGGTGAGTGACTTGGAGGGAAACCTCCAGATGGTGGTTCCCACCAGATTCCTAGGTATTCCTTCAAGATGGTAGTGATCATGGGTGACAAGGTGCTGCCTGAGGAACCTTGGTGAGTTCCTGCAGTGCTTCTCATAGATGGTATGCACTGCTGTCACTGTTTGTCAGTGACAGAGAGATTGAATGTTTTTGGAGGGGTAGCAATCAAGCAGTCTGGTTTGTCCTGGATGATATTGAGCTTCTTGCATGATGTTTGAGCTACACTCATCCATGCAAGTGAAGAATATTCTATCATGCTCCTGATTTGTGTCTTGTGGATGGTGGGCAGGCTTTGGGGAGTCAGGAGGTGAGTTACATGCAGCAGGGTTCAGGACTTCTGACCTGCTCTGGTAGCTGCAGTATTTATGTGGTCAGGTCCAGTTCAATTTCTGGTCAATGGTAACCTTCAGGATGTTGATAGCGGGGGACTCTGCAGTGGTAATGCCATTGAGGTTCAGGGAGCAATGGTTAGGTACTTCTCTTGTTGAAGATGGTCACTGCCTGGCATTTGTGTGGCACTTGTCAACCCAAGCCTGGATGTTATCAGGTATTGCTGCTTTTCGATATGGACTGCTTCAGATTCTGAGGAGTTGAAAATGGTGTTGAATATGAACATTGTGCAGTCATCAGTGAATATCCCCAGTTTTGACCTTATGATGGAGGGAAGGTCATTGATGAAGCAGCTGAAGATGGTTGAGCCTAGAACCTGAGGAACTCCTACAGTGATGTCCTGGAGCTGAGATAATTGTCCTCCAACCACCACAGCCATCTTTCTTTGTGTCAGGTATGACTCCAGCCAGTGAAGGGTTTTCCTCCTGATTCCCATTGATTCCAGTTTTGATGTCATACTCAGTCAAATGCTGCCTTGATGTTAAGGGCAGTCACTCTCACCTCACCTTTGGCATTCAGCATTTTTGTCCATGTTTGAACCAAGACTGTAATGAGGTCAGGAGCTGAGTGATCCTGATAGAACCCAAGCTCCGTGTCCATGAGTAGATTATTGCTGAGAAAGTGCCACTTGATACCACTGTGATGACTCCCATTAGTTTACCAGTGGTCGAAAATAGACTGGTATTTGTCCTCTTTCTTGTGTACAGGACATATCTTAGCAATTTTGCACATTGCCAGATAGATATCAGTGTTGTAGCCAAACTGGAACAGCTAAGGGCGCAACAAGTTTTGGATTACAGCTCTTCAGTATTATTACTGGAATATTTCAGGCCTTTGCAATATATAATGCCTTCAAGGGTTCCTTGAGTGAATTGATTAGGCTGAAGACTGATATGTGTGATGCTGGGGACTTGCAGAGGAGGCTGACATGGATCATCCATGGATCAGCACTTCAGGCTGAAGATTGCTGTGAATGCCTCAGCCTTATCTTTTATGCCAGTGTACTGGGCTCCTCCATCACTGAGAATGGGGATATCTCTGGAGTAAGTTGTTTAATTGTTCACCATCATTCACAGCAGATGTGGCAGGACTGCAGAGCTTAGATCTGATCCATTGCTTACAGAATTGCTTAGCTCTTGTCTATTGCTTGCTACTTATGCTTTTTAGCAAACAAGGAGTCTCGTGCTGTAGCTACACTAGGTTGACACTCATTTTTAGCATGCCGGGTGTTGCTCCAACATACTCTCCTGCACTCTTTATTGAACCAAGGTTGATTCCTTGACTTTGTGATAGTGGTAAACTGGGGGATAGTTTTTTAGGGTATTTATTAGTGTCACAAGTAGGCTTACATTAACACAGAAATGAAATTATTGTGAAAATCCCCAAGTAGCAACATTCCTGCGCCTGTTTGGGTACACTGAGGGAGAATTTAGCATGGCCAGTGCACCTAAGCAACACATCTTTGAGACTGGGAGGAAATTGGAGCACCCAGTGGAAACCCACGCAGACACGGGGAGAATATGCACAGATGGTGACCCAAGCTGGGAATCAAACCCTGGCCCCTGGCACTGTGAAGCAGTACTGCTGACCACTGTGCCACTATGCTGCCCACAGATATGTTGAGTCATGAGATTACAGATTGTTGTTGAGTACAATTCTGCTGCTGCTGATGACCCACAGCATCTCATGGGTGCTCAGTTTTGAGTTGGTAGATCTGTTCGCAGTCTATCCATTTAGTACGGTTGTAATGCCGTGTAGCATGATGCTGGGTATCCTCAATGTGAAGACGGGACTTTATTTCCACAAGAATGTGTGGTTGTCACTCCTATCCAGCTTGTCATTGGCCAAACGTAGCTGCGGCAGACAGTTTGGTGAGGATGAGGTTACATGTGCTTTTCTCTCTTGTTGGTTCCCTTACCACCTGCCGTAGATCCAGTCTAACGGTTATGTCCATTCGGACCTGGCCAGCTTGGACTATGATGGTACTACCAAGCCATTCTTGATGGATATTGATGCCCCCACCCAGAGTACATTGTGTGCCTTTGCTACCCTCCATGCCAGCTGATGGGTGATGGTGTATGGTAATCAGCAGGAGGTTTCCTTGCCCATGTTTGATCTGGTGCTATGAGATTTCATGGGGTTGATGTTTAGCAGTGCCGCCGCCTCTGCCAGTGATTCGAGATATACCAGGGAATGGTCGTGCTGATGTCTAGGGCATTATCTGTAAGGTATAATCCCATTATTATGACTATGTCAGGCTGTGGTTTGACTGGTATGTGAGACAGCTCTCCCAAAAGCCCCTTGTAGTTAGTAAGGAGATGATGCAGGGTCGACATGGTTGAGTTTACCATTGGTGTTTCCATGCCGAGGTTAATGCCGGTTGGTCTATCTGATTTCATTGCTTTTTTGTTTTATTTGTAGTGGTTGGGTTCAACTGAGTGGCCATTTGAGAGGGCATTACCACATTGAGTTGTTTTATCCAGCTTTCTAGTTGGCAACTCTCTCTCCTCTTATTAAATACAATCCTTCCCTTTGTGATCCTTGTCTTAATTTGTTTGTTGCATCTTCCATGTGCAGATATTATGCTTCCGAAATAGATGAATTTTTGCACATGTTCTAGTTCTCTTCCTGAAATGAGAATGTGAATATTTCTTGGTGATTTTGTGAGATGCAACACTTTTGTTCCAAAGTTCGTAAGAATTCTGTGCTTGCTATGAGCGCTTTGTCATCTGCAACTGTAACTGATGTTATCATTGCCCCACCACCCCCTAATGTCTGAATGACAAATTCAGTGTCTTCAAATGTTTCTTTAATCATTGAAGAGAACTGATGATAAACAGCACCCTTGTCAAGCTCCTCTTCCAATTACACATAGTTCTCATTGCCTATTCTCACTGATGCTGTTTGTCCCCAAATATAGATTTCTTACTAGTCTCTCTCTCTCTCTCTCTCTCTGTCTCCCTCCTGAATTGTCTATCTCTCCAGTATACTCCAGTGTCTTTTAGCACATGTCAATCCAGTCAACCCAATCCAAGGCGCTTCAAAATTCACAGACAAACTCATTAGTCACTCCCTGTGTTCACTCATTAATCTGACAATGTCAGTTGCTTCTCTCATCCCCTGAATCCAAACTGGTTATCTCCGATGTAGTTCTGTGCCTTCCCACCCACTCAGTTTGTTACAATTCTTAACACAACCTTCCATGCATGGACGGTCTGACTAACTGTATGAAAGTTACAACATTGGCATGCCTTTGGCTTCTTCCTTAGGATGATCATTATTGTCAGCATGACGTCCTCTGGCCACTCTCCGGATTAATAAATATATTTGTACAGCTTAGTAAACATTTGATATTATGTTTTTAATCTACTCTCATCTATTCCAGCCACTTTTTGAATTTCTATCTCATTTGTTGCTGTTCTTATCTCACTAACACTTCTGGCTTAGTGAAATCAATGATAACATTACTCTTCTAGCTCAATCATTTTGAGCATATGAAAAACATTTTTTAATTAAAAATTTGAAATAATTGAGTTAGAAGAAGAGTATTGTTGATGTTTGCTCACCCACACTTTGCTGAACACTGCCCCATAGCATGGTGAACTCTGAATCATTGAATGGTTTCAAATTGGCGATAGATATGTTTCTGATTTTTTTAAAAAAAGCAGATTAAAGGAGTATGGGAAACAGGTGGGGAGGTGGATTTGAGACCAGGAAGAGATCAACCATGATCCAGTTGAACAGCGGAGCAAACTCAAAGGGCTAAATTGCTGCCGCCTGCTCCTAATTTTTAAAAATTCATTTTTGGGGCATGGGTGTCACTGGCTGGCCAGCATTTATTGTCCATCCCTGGTTTCCCAAGGGCAGTTGAGAGTCAACCCCATTTTTGTAGCTCTGGAATCACGTGGGTCAGACCAGGTAAAGACGGCAGATTTCCTTCCCTAAAGGGCATTAGTGAAACTGATGGGTTTTTATAATAGTCAACAATGGTTTCATCAGTCAGTTCTTAATTCCAGATTTTTTTATTGAATTCCAGATTTTTTTTTGCTGAATTCAAACTCTACCGTCTGCCATGGTGGGATTCAAACCTGGATTCCTAGAAGATTAGCTGAGTTTCTGGAATAATGGTCTAGTGATAATACCACTAGGCCATCACCTCCCAATTCCTATGATCCTATGCCATGGCTCTACCCTTTAATTATCCTTCTCATTATCATCCTGAAGCTTACTGCCATACTCGGCACAGCTTTGCCAATTTCATATCATCTGCTAAATTTATACTGCTGGCTCTATATCTGAGTATAGGTGGTTTATAGGAATTTTACAGAGTAATATTCCGAAAAGTAACCCTTCGAGAACCCCATTGCAAATCATCTTCTAGTCTGAAAATCATCCATGTTTGGCTTCCTGTCACACTGTGCCAATTTTGCATGCATACCACTACTTTCTCCTTCATTCCATGGGCTTCCATCTTATCAGTAAGACTGTTGAGCATAAAAAATTAAATACAGCAACTCTTCCTTTATTTTCAATTATGAAAGGCTTACATACAAGCTCTTAATTCGTGAAATCTTACATTTCACTCTCTTTCACTTGTATTCAAGCCAACAACTATGTGTACATTATGAAACTTCTCTCTCTCTCTCTCTCTCTATATGAAGGTGTTGAAATGATGTAATTATTTTAATTATCAGCAGTATGTTCTTCTCTCCTCTCCTGCCATGCACATTATTGCTGGGGTAAAATGACCCCATCAGCACTGTGCCCTCTGCTATTTTCAAGGTATTAAGCATTCCTCATGGGAGTTTGGACAAGTGACTGTCAGCTGGTCATTCTACCATGAAGGACAGTACATCCAAGCCCAGACTTGTCCTCGCTGCCATTCACACACAGGTCCTGTCTGCATAGGCAATTGCATAAGACTTACCACCCCCCCACCCCCTGTTCACAAACGTTGGGATTTTCAAGTCCTCATGAGCATGCCACCTCCTGGGATCAGTTGAATCCACACAGACCAACGAGAGAAGCAGGTCTTATATGATTAATTTCTAGAGCAGCCTTTACCTGCTAGGTCATAGGGTGAGCCAGCATTAAATTGATCTAAATACTTAAGGTGAGTCAGTAAATCATTGTTTTATTCACTGACTTTAGTATTATGAGTATGTTCTAAAGCATAACTTAAGTTGTGATCAGTTCTCGACTTGTCTGGCTTTTTATAGAGATAAAAAAAAAATTCTTATTTTTTGGTCCTGGCTTAACTATTTATAAATCATTGCAACATTTGTGCCTGATCAGGAGTGGCATTTTTGAAAAAAAACAGTTTAGAAGAATGGCTTTGAATGTACATGCTCAAACCAGAGGATGCTGGTTTCCATAGCAACTCTCACTTGAAAGGATTCAGTGCAGAATTCTAACACTTATGATTTTAAAAAATCAGTTTTCAAAATTGTCAGGGAAGAAGTGTTATAGAGAAATATTTTTCAAAGTAAAAAGCTGTCTAGTGCCAATTTATGACCATCTGTAAAGATCCCAGTGTTCATGTCAAAAGAACCTCCTTCAAACTCTGTCCTGGATGTCAGAATGACACCCTCAATGCCTTGTTGCTTCAGAGCATGGAAGGAGGGACCTCTGTGAAGGTAAGCTCTGTTATGCACTTGTAAATGCTATTGGGCCAGATTTTACTGCGAGATGTAAGTGGTTGGCTGTTTAACATTTGAATTCGCCCATTAACTTTTCATGTTTTGGCAAGTTGCAAACAATGTAACGTCCAAAGTCATTGCACCCTCACTGGGGGCGGGGGGGAGGTGGTTCATAAGGACAGGGAAACAACAATATCTCCTTAAGCAGTCAGATTGAAGGATTGGCGGTGGGAAGTGCAGGATTTAAACCAGGAAATGTAAATTGGAATATTGAATACTGTGTCAAACCAAGTGTAGAACAGGAAATGAGGGGTAAAGGAAGATTGGACTGAGGGACAGGAGACAAAAAATATAGTCTCCATCAAAGATAGCAAGCTGTGGGAATGAGATTTCACACTTGTAAAAGTTAATTTCTGTTGTCAGAAATTTTGTTTAATTGTAATTAAGGCCTACAACACCACTGAAAGTGTGATTAACTTGGAATGAAGAACCCTAACTCTTTCTGATGAGTTTAATCCTTTTATATGCGTAAGTCAAGCAGCTCTGCATCGTTCAGAATGTTTAAATGGTGAGTCAGATGGCAAGATGGAAAATGGAAGGCATGAGGGGAATACTTTGAGGAGTGTTTAAGAATTCTTGGATTACAATCTTTAGAGACTGATTTTTGATTTAGTTTAAGTTTATAAATTGACACATGACTGAAATGTTCTTATAATGGTATTTTGTATGGTCATCAGTATAAACTACAGAAATTTGGTTTACGTTTCGAGATTCACAATTTTTTCTTCCCACAACAAATTGTTAATACTTGGAATGCTTTGCCTGTTGAAGATGTAATGACTTTCAGAAGACTTGTGAGGAACGTAGTGCAGAATTTTCAGGCCTCGTTTGCCCCAAAACTGGAAAATCCCACCTAAGGTCAACGGACCATTCCATGATCCGCTCCGCGCCAGCTCCGATTCCCACCATGGGCGGGACGGTAAAATTTGCCCCATATTGTGATTTTTATGTGTGTATTGTCTGATACTGTTGTTGATCTTGTTTTCAATACTGTGCCTACGCGCTTCACATTGTATGGCAATAAAGATAAATAAATAATGCTGTTTTCGGGAAGCTTACAACAGAACATTGCAACAGCTTCCAGCTTTCCACATTTAATTGTGCATTGAGGTCATTGTACGTTATCCAGTTTGCATATAAAGTTGAGTGCAGTTAGCATCATCATATTTTCACAGCAAAATTCAACTCATTATCATTCCACAGGCATACCCTACCTCACTGTGACTAAAAGATCACTTTTGCTTGCTGAACTAGAGGTAAATTGTAGAGGCTGGTGATCCATGTAGGAAATTTCTGATTTAATTCCTGGTTGGTACCGAATTTGCTTTTTCTGGTCAGTGGCAGCAGAGTGACTGTAATTGGTTGTGGGGGACCCTAGGCTGACAAGGGCAGTGGAAATCACCATGATTTCCACATCTGATCTGATTATCCATTGGCTCCTGGTGAAAGATGCACATTGGTTCATCGGCTTGTTAATATACCTTTGTCTCGGGTCAGCTGGGGAGTGTGCTGGTAGCTGGGACATCAAGCAAGGTCTAAAGCAATAAGATTAGAGGAACAAGAAATACAGAAATAAATTTCTTGAAAACTTTTGGAAAAACATTAAAATTGGTTCTTACAGCAAGACAATTGCTTTCAAAAGAGAACAGCAGAATGCTAGTTTGCCAAAAAAAATCAAGAATCCAAATGAAGATGAAACATGGAAAATTCCATTTCCAAGTTTATTATCACAAGCTCAAAGTCATCATAGATCTTTGTCAAGCAGGATCTGTCACTTCCAGGACCACTTTAGCTGTTTCCTCTTCAAGTTATTGCCACTGAAATTTGATTTGATTTATTATTGTCACGTATTGGGATACAGTGAAAAGTGTTGTTTCTTGCGTACTATACAGACAAAGCATACCATTCAGAGAAAAGGAAAGGAGTGCAGAATGTAGTCTTACAATCATTGGGCAGCACCAGGGACCCAGATTCGATTCCCACTTGGGTCTGTCTAGAGTCTGTACGTTCTCCCCATGTCTGTATGGGTTTCTTCCAGGTGCTATGGCTTCTCCATACTCCAAAAGACATGCTGGTTAGGTGCATTGGCCATGCTAAATTCTCCCTCAGTGTACCGAACAGGTAACGGAGTGTGGTGGCTAGGGGATTTTAAAAGTAACTTCGTTGCGGTTTCAATGTAAGCCTACTTATGACTAATGAATAAACTTCTACTTTAGCTAGGGTGTAGGAAAGATCAACTTTAACATAAGGTAGGCCTGTTCAAAAGTCTGATGGCAGCAGGAAGAAACTGTTTGTTGGAACATGACCTCAGAATTTTGTGTTGCTCTAGCTTACCTTTTGGACAAGTTCTTATACGTGAGGCTGAAGAGTCTGTATGTAATTGCCTGAGTAGGTGTGTTGCATTGTTTAAATACCTCATTATTCCAGTCCCTCAACTTCAGCTATGCTCAGTAATTCTCTCTTGATGGAAGCTAGTGTCCCATTTTATTTTCCCTCTCGTCTTAACTGATTTAGTTTGGATGATCTGAAATGATGCAGTGTAAATATACAGAACACAAGATTTTAATTTCACCTTCTCACTGCTAATGAAGCACACCATCTTAACATCCAAGGCAACATGCCGCTAAGGGATTTAGAATTGAGTCTCTTTGGCTTATCTACTACCTTGAGCATTCTTTAATGTTGTATAATTTCCTGAAAATGCAAATACCAGTACATAAAACCATGGGAAAATGGTCAACAGAATTCCAATATTTATAAATGGCGACGTGGAGTACAAGAGTAATGACAAAACAATTGCTACATCAGGAGCACTGTATGTAGTTTTATCTGCTGCTTCATTGCGAAAATAATAAACACTGGAGAGCTTATAATATAGATTCAAGAGGCTGGTGCCAGAAAACTATAGTTTAATGAGAAACCTGGGATACTGGAGTTGTTTCAACTGAAGCAGAAACAGAGATGAGAGACTTTAATAGAATTTTTCAAATAAGAATTTTGGAAGAGTGACTGAAAAAAGACTGCCTGGAAGTCAGTGACAAAGAGGCCATTGATTTTGGAATTATTAGAAAGGGTTATTGGAGCAAGGAATATTTTGCCAGAGGGAGTGTTTGAAGCAGGCCACTATACTTTTTTTGAAAATGGATAAATATTTGATGCAGAACTTGTGCAGGGTGAAGCAGAGGTAGTTTTGGATTTCTTCCAGCTCAGAACTTGCACAAAACAATGGGCTGAAAGATCTCCCTCTGTGCTGTAAACTTCAATGATTCTATATGTTCCGGTCAAGTGAAATTATTGAAAAATCAGACAGGGCAGTGTGAAACCTGCTTACAAGAAAAATGGACCTCTTTGCTCTCTTACCAAGCCTTTTCAGCTTAAGGGAAGGCTTAACAACAAAAGTTGTTTAGTATGCATGTACAGCATGTGGAGTAAAAGGTCAGAAGCAGAGATATATTCATGCAAATAAGCAGAGTCAACCTGAAACAGTTACCAAAGAAATGAGTGGGGAATCAGATTTTCATACAACACCGATGTTACAATCCTAAGACACCAGTGTGTATTGAAGCAATACATTCTCATTAGATGGTGTTTCATTACCACTGTTGAATTTGCCAATTGGGTTAATTTGATTAAGGGGAGAATTTACGATGGCCTATGCAAATATGGAAGATTGTAGAGAAGGCATTTGCAGTGAGTAACGTAACTAGTCCTGTTTGACGATACTAGATTGGATCCTGGCTTTCCACCTCTAAGATGAGTGGGTGCAGATCCACAGCACCTAATTACCACTAATTAGTTTTTCAGCTCTGAGGCTACATGTATGTTAATATGAGAAATGAACAAATACCACACCTGTGGGAACGGTGAATAAGACATTATGGTCTGCATCAAACTTATTTTTATTCGTTCATGTGATGTGGGCTTCACTGTCTAGGTGAGCAATTAATAGCCATCCCTAATTGCCCTTAAGAAGGTGATGGTGACACTATATTGGGCACAGAAGCAACATTTCAAAGATTGTTTCTAGCATCAGCCCCAATAACCCTCACTCCACTAATGATCCTCTTGCAGAGTGGCAGCAGGTTCCCTGTTCCCCTACCAATTGCCCCCAATAGGCCCCACCTCCCCTTGGCACTGCCTGGTACTCAATGGGCACTGCCCAAGGGCACCCTCCCCCTAACCCCTGACTTTCCAGAGAGGCCTCAATGGCCTCTGTTCCCTCCAGCAGTGTCGGGCATCTGTTGCCCATTAGTCGGGTGCAGTTGCAAATGCCGCAGGAGAGAACTGCTCCCAGAGGGGATGGAAGGAGATGGTAGTGAGCCCAGAGAATTCCATCCCAGGCCCACTAATCATATTGAAACGTTAATTTCAGTATGATAATCAGTTCCGTGCCAATTTCCAGCGTGATGCTGGTTATGCTCAAAAACCTCACCTGGGAGGCACACAGAAGCCCAGGCGACCGGTGTGTCGCTGATGTTTCCTAGCCCACTGCACTACTTGGGCAGCGCAGCAGGCTGGGAGAATCCTGGCTAATATCCTTCCTTAAAAAAGGACACGAAAACTGCTCACAGTACTCCAGATGTGGCCTCACCAGCACCTTGTGCAGTTGCAGCAAGACTTCCCTTCTCTTAAGTTCCTTTATGTTGCAGTTTTCTGCTGTTATCCTCCATTGAAATAATACTCTTGTTCTTTTGTTCTCCTTTCAAAGTGAACAACTTCACGTTTTCCCACATTACACTCCATTTGCCAATATTTTGCCCACTTTACCTATCAATATCTCTTTGTAAACTGTTTGCATCCCTTTCGCAACTTGCCTTTCCACTGATGATGAGTTCAGTGCAGATACCTGACCCATGTTGGAAAAGTGTATGTTCTCACCGATGTTTATCATTCTGTTTGACCGAGCTGTGCTTCCTCTCCTCTAACCTCTCCATCACTAAGACTGCCTGATATCACATTTTTCACATCGCCTGTCACAGCTTGTCTGCTGCTGAAACTCTCATCCATGCCTTTGGAGTAAACACATGTTGAGTAACATTGCACTTCTACCAAGCACATTCCATAATGTTGAGCTCATCCGAAACTCCGTTACCCTTATCTGAGCTCACGGCAAGTACCATTCATCCATCACTCCTTTAGCTGCTGAGCGACATTGGCTTAGATTCAGCAAGGCTTTGATTTTTTTAAAAAAATCTTGTACTTAACCACCTAATGCAAGAAACCATAGAGGGTCGTGAATGAAGTCCAGTCCATCAGTCAAACCAGCTTCCCACCCATTGGCACTTTCTACACTTCCTGCTGCGTCGGAAAAGCATCCAGCATAATCAAGGACCCCACACAGCTGGACATTCTCCCCTCCCCCTCCTCCCCCCCCCCCCCCCCCCCCCATCAAGAAAAAGATACAAAAAGTCTGAGGTCACCTACCAACCAACTCAAGAGCAGTTTCTTCCCTGCTGCCATCAGACTTTTGAATAGACCTACTTCACGTTAAAATGATCTTTCTGTACAGTCTAGCTATGACTGTAACACTACATTTTGCACTTGTTCCTTTCCGTTTCTATGGACAGGAAGTCTCAACTCCAGGTTAATGTCCAACAGGTTTATTTGGTAACATGAGCTTTCAGAGCTCTGCTCTTTCAGGTGAGTCACTCACCTGATGAAGGAGCAGCACTCGGGAAGCTTGTGCTATCAAATAAACCTGTTGGATTTAAACCTGGTGTTATGAGACTTCTTACTGTTCCTATTCCAGTCCAACGCCAGCATCTCCACATCTCTGTGGGCAGTATGCTTTGTCTGTTTAGCGCGCAAGAAACGATACTTTTCACTGTGTACTAATACATGTGACAACAATAAATCAAACTCAAATTAAAAGTAAATAAATGATCCTCTGTTTTCAAATCCTCCCATTGTCTTGACCATCCCTTATCTCTGTAACCTCCTGTCATTGTACAAAATTTTGATCCCTTAAATTTCCCCCATTTTGACCTCTTGTTTATCTCTGACTTTCATCACTCTATCATTGACACCAATAACTTCAACTACCAAGGCCCTAAACACTGAAATCTTTCTGCTGCTTTCCCCTCTTGGACCAAGTTTTTGGTCACTTGGCCTATAATCCCCATATCTGGCTCGGTCTGAGACTGTCTTGATGTTGCTAAGAAACACCTTGGAACATTTTACTCCATTCAAGCTGCTGTATACATCAAGATTGTTGTTGAACGGTGCTGGAAATCCACTGTTGGCCAGTCAGCATCTGACTGGCTAGGATGGACTGCAGATGAAAAACACAAATGTTAACCCATCATTCTTTCATGGTTGCTGAGTGGGCCACTGTGAATTCTAATACTCTCCATTGTTCTTCATTTCTGAGCTCTGGCTTTATATTTTCTCTGTGGTGTTGCAAAGCCTGCCTCGGTGAAGTGTATCAATATGAGTTTTGTCATTCCCCTGGGCAGGGTCTTATGTGCCTATATTCCACTTTCGATTAATGTTTTGTTTCTTTTCTCTCCCACCCAGCTGTCTCTAAAATGCAGAGCACCAGAGGTGTCACATTACGTCTACCAAGTCTATGATACTCTCCTGAAAAACTGAAGATGAGAAACACACCCCAATCGTAATGGAAGAACCCATCTTACTGCACTCCATCTTACTGTCAGTGCATATATGAAATGGATCATCAACAAAATCTACATTTGTTTTTTTAATGGAAATGCACTGATTCAATGGCGAAACCTGCAATTGTATATGTTTAATAGGTGTCAACCACAGTCTTTATTGTTGCCAGAAATTTTGTTCTATTGTCTGCTTTCTTTTTTTTAAAATACCACTATTGAGACCACTATTTCAAGGTGATGTTATTCCATCTGATTTATTTGTTGTGTGCCAATTTTGTTCTGTTTTAATAATTGCTTTAAATTCTACGTATAATTGAGATAGGAAATTCTGGGACCATACAAATCCCCACAGGATACATCAAATGCGGGGTGTGTCTTAAAAGGAAACGGAGGTATATTCAGGGGGAAGTACAGAGAGCTGAAGCATTTAACCCCCGAGGTTGCTTTCCCCACTAAAGCATTTGTCCAGTTGTTAAAGTTGCACTTAATCACATCTGTACAAGATGTCCTGTCAGTTGTTTGTATGTTTTTGCTGCCAAACTCTTGCAGGTTCTCCAACTGTTTCATATTGGCATTTCAATAAAGTGCTACCGTTGCCTATGTCAGTTACCCAAGCTAATCTGTGATTGGGAACCCTGCTGTCTTTATGAGGTAGGTATTTCTCGCTGAAACTGCTGTCATCTGACTTCTCCTGAAACTTGGGTGGGGGTGTTGCATCCCTGTTGAAAGGTGAGGAATTTCTCACTTAAGGGTAGGAGGTTGCATCTTCAAAGGTGTCGCCAGTTTTAAGGGTTGTATTTGCAGTTACACTTGTAAACAGTATCAGATACCATGCCTGCACCGTCCTGATAAAAAGACGCCCAATTTTTGTAGATTATTTGTATTTGTTGCAATTTTTCAAAAACTTTTTTTTAAATTCGCCGCTGTTCTCAATAAACGGTTTGTCAAAATGATGACAGTGGTGTGGTAAAGCAGACAGCAAAGTGTTGCTGAAATGCTATTCACTGCATATACTTGGGTGATGCATCGAGTGACCCTTATTACTGCCAGCCTTTTCTTTGTAATTGCAGTTACTTTTTTCGGACACAACATAGTGCATGTTCACATCTTATAAATCTATAAAATACTGAATAAAGGGGAATGAATCTAACATGGTGGCTGGAATTTTACTGCCCACAGCCACAGGAATTGAAGCAGGCAAGGGGCAGACTATGGAAAGGTCTGTCGACCTCAGGCAGGATTTTACGGTTTCGGGAAGAACAAGGCCCTAAAATCCTGCCCAGCATCTTGCTGACCATCTGGCGGGGTGGGGGTTGGTGGTGGTGGTGGTGGTGGTGTGCTGCCTCGTGAATGGAATTGGTGTTTAGGTGTATTGTACTGATATCAGGAAGATCTTTTTTGACTTGTGTCTCTAAATGACAGGTGGTTTGGCACATGCCTCTCTGTCCAGTGGTTGCTTAATGAGTCAGGAATGAGGATCAAATTTTATGGAACTTCTCTTAATTTAGCCTCACTGAATGTGTATTCTGTTTTCTGGCCAGACTGGTTCCATAACCCCTATTAACTGGGTGCAGTCAGGCTATCATCTATCCATAACGTTGGCGGTTTTAAGAATTATTGTTAAGCATTATGTGACTTGTACAAACAATCAAGTTTGAAACCCCCAGAGTGATTGTCATCTCTGTTGAGCACCAGCAGTATGTTATATTGGAATCTTACCCTCAGCAGTGCCAGCATGTACCTTGCACTGCATTCAATAATCTGAAAACCACATAATGGAAAACGTCACAACAGGTTTATCTCCGACAGAATTTTACTTATTCCCGTGTGGAAATATTTCACAGTGGTTTTGAACAATTTCCTACTTTATTTATTTATGTTGTATCCTTGTAACTCCAGAGATTGCATTCTCTGTAAATTAGCAAGGGTTCCTTGTGGCATTAGAAGAAGTACTCGAGCAAAGTCGGGGATAAACGAGTAGAGGTTATGTTATCGCTTAGTTCTCGGAGCTTGCATGCTGTTTTATGGTGATGTACTTCAGCCTCTAGAGTGCTTCTGAAGTCTTTTTCTCATCTCCAGCGAGATAATCTCCAGTTGTGAGAAGTCAGAAAATACTGTCTGGGCCAAGATAAATATCTAGGGTGTAACGTTAACAGGATTTAATTCTGTTGACTTCTCCCACCCACCCACGTCCCAAATGTACAAAACAGAATCCTGTCTTAACTCTGAGTAGGCATATCCTATATATCTTTCACTCTTTTTATTATCTTGAGCTAAATGGGTTTGTTAATTTGCTCGGGAGTGCTGTGCTGATTTATAGTTCAAAGTGTAAGTGTTCTCTGGGTCGATCAGTGTTAGTACATACAATTTAGTACATGCATGCTGTGGTTTCCATGTGACAACAAAATTGCTGACCTGAAGTGGTAGATGATTGCCAATTGCTAATCCGTTTGCAGTTTTAAACCAAGTTTATTATTTGATGACAGTTCCATAGGGGACTTGGAATAGGCCAACCAAACTATTCTGGAAAGTTCAAAAGTTAAAGCAGAGAGGAAGAGCAGCGTCCTGTTAGTCCGTGACATCACAGTGCATCATTCCTTCTCTTGGACAAGGTAACTAACAGATGCTAGACGATTCTCAAGAAGGAAAAAAATTACATCTCAGCCACTGTAAATAGAACTACCCTTAGCGACTGGCAAGTGAGTGCAATAATAAGCCCCAAGGACCAGTGAGATAAACAGCAGGAATGAGCCAAATGATCAGTGGAGTCTGCTCCACCATTCAATACGCTTATGGCTGCTATTGGGTTTCAACTGCATTTTCCTGCCCGCTCTCCATAACCCTTAACTCCCTGAGACGCCAAAAATCTGTCTACCCCAGCCTTAAACACATTCTGCCAAGGAGAATCCGCAATGCTCTGGTATGGAGCATTTCAAAGATTCACAACTCTTTGAGTGAAATAATTTCTCCATCATCTCAGTCCCAACTATCAGTCGCTTATCCTGAGACTGTTTTAGACTCCCTGACCAGCAGAAACAGTTTCTCAGCATCTCCCCTGTCAAGCCCCTTGTAGGTTTCAGTGAGATTGCCTCTTGTTTTTCTTCTGAACTGCAGAGAATGTAAACCCAATTTACTCAGCCTCACATCAAAGGACAACCCTCATCCCTGGGACCAATTTAGTGAACTTTTGCTGTAGCACCTCCCAAAGCACCTTTCTTAAATGTGGAGACCAAAACTGCATACAGTATGTAGTCTCACTATAACATTGTACAATTGTGGTAAGACTTCTTTATTCTCATGCCACTACAGGTTCCATAATTGTCAGCTGTTTTGAACTCGAGGTAAAGAGTAAATCAGTCAGAGTCCACACTCTCAAGAAATGCACATTGTTTAGCCATATGCCAATGGAATGCATTCTCACCTCTCTTTGTTGGGAAGGCTGTCATATGGGGATTAATTGTAAATACCTGCCAGCACTCAGTGTCCACCTTGCCCCGGAGAAGTGGCTTGGAGGAGGAATCAAGAGTCCTGGAACTGTACTTCAGTGAGGTTAGTTCTTTGAGGAGAGAAGGGAATTGGGGGTGGGTTTTAAAAATATATTTGATATGCTGGGATTTTTACATTCTAATTAAAATAAACGAATACTTGTCCAAACATCTATAGAGGGAATCGATGGTATTTTCCAAGTCTCTTAAGTTACACTTTTTATACAAGAGGCCACATAAATTTGCACAGTACAGATACTGTAGTGTAGTGGCTAAATTACTAGACTAACAATTTAGAGGTTTTGATGAATAATCAAAAGATTAGTTCAAATTTACCTTGGCAATTTGAGATTTAGAATTCAGTTTTTAACAATTTTAAAAACCTGGCTTCATCATAAAAAGGCAAGATTAATTAATTTCATTTAGTGAAAGAAAACTGATGTCCTTACTTGGGCTTATATGTGACTTATTAAATTCTGCAAGTCACTGTTATAAATGCCATATAAAAAAAGTCCTTGTCTGTCAGAAAGTAGGAAAGAATTCCACGGAAATATTTCTAAACAATGTGCATTTTATGTAATGAAACATCTCGTATAGTCAAACCATCCCTGTTCACTTCTTTGAATTCCATTTGCAAGTTGTGGGTGTTGCTGGCTGGGTCAGTGTTTATTGCCCATCCTTAATTGCCCTTGAGCTGAATGACTTGGTCAGCCATTTCAGTAGGGCAGTTAAGAGTCCACTGCATTATTGTGGATCTAGAATAGAATCCCAATGGTGTAGAAGGAGGCCATTCGGCCCATTGAACCTGCGTTGACAATAATCCCACCCACCCCATCTATTTAGCTTGCTAATTCCCCTGACACTATGGGGCAATTTAATATGTACAATTAATTGTACCCACTCATCATTGGACTATGGGAGGAAACCCATGCAGACACGGAGGACGTGCACACGTCCAGACAGTCACCCAAGGCTGGAATTAAACTCTGATGTTGTGAGGTGGCAGTGCTAACCACTGTGCCATCGTGCTGCCCTTAACCTGGCTGGGTCTACACATGATCTAGAGTCACATGGAAGCTCAACCAGATTAAGGGTAATAGATTTCCTTCTCTAAAGGACTTTAAAGAACTAGATGTGTTTTTACAACAAACGTTTCTTGATCATCATTAGATTTTGAATCCAATAAAAGCTGGAATTAAAATGTCATCTGCCATTTGAACCCAGGTACTTGGATTACTAATACAGTGCCAATGCAACTAGGCCACCGCCTCCTATTAGTGCTCAATCTGATGTCAGCATGCTGCTACTTTCTATCAATATGCAAGTGCACATTTTGCAGTCTCTAATGCCTGATGCCTTCAAGTGACTTTTAGAATCGGAGTTGTTTTGCTTGCCTCACAGGGAGGATTACGACACTTGTGAGTTCTCTGTTTCGCATCATGGTGGGATGGGAACACAACAAGCTTCTGTGAGGCTCAAATCAATTGGGTGCACTTCCTGAAGGATGTCATTGATATGAGCATGGGGGAAGGGTTCTGAATTGAGGGTGAATGGTTCAAGAGTTATCCATGATAGATTCACCATCCAGCCACGGAAGTGGAAGTCGAGGGAAAGGAAATGACTGTTTGCAAAATGAGTTTAGCACGATGCTTTTGTGTGAATTGTTCTCTTGAAAGAATAAAAACACTTCAGTTTAGTTTGGTTGCTGACGTGTATCTTGACCACCCCTCTCCCCCTCCCCCTCCCTATTTCTGTGAGACAACTTAATAAAGTTTTATCGTCTCTCAATGCTTTCCAAATATGTTGTATTGCTTGTCAGCTGTACTCGTGTGTGTATTAAAAGAAATAATAATTGTTTTCCAAATTTACCCATAATATGCCAATGTTAACGTGCCCTTGTGCTTCAGATATTAGAATTCTGATTTCCAATAAATTGATTGATAATATGCTCTTCTGAATGTTACCGGATTTGGTAAAGTTGAATGCACTTCACGTGCCCATTAAAATCTGGCTTCCCGCAAAGTGTTTTTGCTGTGTTTGTCAGCTATTATGAGTCACATTCAAACACAATGTGCAGTTAGCGCTGAACCATTATGGCCCGGAGCTTTAGGGAGATAATCAATTGGTAATTATTGCTGAATGTGTTTACTAGTTTGCTGTGGGTGGAGCATTTTCTCAGCTTCTGGCACGTAGCATCAGAATTGAGCTCGTGAATTTAGATTCAAAGGAGGAATTCTCCTTTATACAACGCCTGACCCCGTCTCTTAGATATCTAAAGAGTTTCACACAAAATTGACTGTAATGAGCACTAACATGGCTGGTGTTCTGTACACAGCAAGATCTCTCAAAAATGGTACAAGAGAAAATGTGACAGTATAGATAGTAAGTTGATGGAGCATCGAGTTAATGATCATTACTTATACTGGAAAACAGCATTTCCGTTGGAAATGGTTTATTGCTAGTGGTTGGTACTGGAACTGAGTATTTTGGGGATGCCAACGTTCCCAAAGATTTGTTGACCTGGATAGTAACTTCAGAATACTCTGTTAACTAATCAAAGTTACCTTTAATGAAATAACATTGCATTAGTGTTGAAACAATTTGCGTAAGTATTGAGACAGCATCAAGCAATACAAAGAGCCATCAAACCAAGTAATCAATGTTTAGGCAGTAAGTGATCCCTTGTCAAAGAGCTTTTGCTCTTCTGCCAGAGGGACATCCACCTCTGGTGGAGCTTTATCAAGCTCTCAGTGCTTGATCTGTCCTGATGTTCCTATCATAGATGGTTCTTTCTATTGGGGCAATGAGTAATGCAACCCCCATTTTTGTGTAATGGGTCACCGTTATTAGGCATTGATGATGGGTGGTTGGCTGTTTGTTGTGTGTCACATAGCTTCACTGGATGTTAAACAAGTGTTATTGTCTTACTTGTTTTAGTTTGTTCATTTTGTTCCAATCAAAAGTGGACCTGCACAGTGATTTCTCTGCAGATTGCTTTCCCATTTTAAAGCAGTTTAAATGCACAAAGTGTTGGGGATCAGTACTAACCCATTTTCACCTTTCAATATACACAAATGCTTTGTAGCTGGGCACAATATTTAATTGGAAATCGTGAACAGTGGAGAACCATGAAAGACCTAAAGTTGTAGACAGACAATGGGCAGCCAAATGGTAAATGAGAAAAAAAGCAAAGCATTCAAAATACTCAGCAGCTCTGGTAACACCAGAGCACGAAACACGGTTAAATTAACTGCAACCTTTCATCAGAAGTGGTAAATGCAATTTAACAACACAATTTACATTTGTATGTCACGTTGAACATAGTAAAAAGCTTCACAGAATCATTATCTGACAGAAGTTGACATTGATCCGGATGAGATATTAGGACAGATGATTACTTAATAAAATGTAGGTTTAAAAACAAAATCTTAAAGGACCAGAGCAGAGATAGAGAAACAAAGCAGCTTGGAGATGGAGTTCCAGAGCTTAAAGCCTGGACTGCAAATGATTGAACCACCAATGTGGGACCAAGGGAGGGGAGAAAAATATTGAATTGTGGGAAATGAGAAAAGGGATTGGGGAATACACTTTGATACTGAAGGATATAGATAAGTAAAAAGACCTGAAAGTTCATACACTCCGTAGAAGCTCAACTGATGAAGCCATCAAAATGACAGAAATATTTTATAAATAGGAATAGAGTGCAAAAGTAAGCCTGTAAGAAATCATAGAATCCCCACAATGCAGAAGGAGGCCCTTCAGTTCATCAAGCCTGCACTGACTCCACAGAACATTTTTGCACGTCACTTACCCCTGTAACCTCACACATTTATCCCACTAATCCCCTAACCTACACATCTTGGGACATAGAGGCAATTTACTATGGCCAATCCACCTAACCTGCCTCTTTAAACTGTGGAAGGAAACTGCAGCATCAGGAGGAAACCCACGCAGAACATGCAAACTTCACAAAGAAAGTCACCCAAGGCTGGAATTGAACCTGGGTCCCTGGTGCTGTGAGGCAGCAGTGCTAACTGCTATGTCGCCCCTAATCTTTACAAGGCACAGTTTAAGCTGCTGCATTCAGTTTTTGGAACCTCATCAGAGAAAGGATATTAAACATATGGACTATAGAGTAGATTCAGCAGAATAATGTCAACCATAGAAAATTACAATTAAAGACTTGAATTCTGGAAGACTTTCTGGTTAGATGCATTGGCCATGCTAAATTCTCCTTCAGTGTACCCGAACAGGCGCCAGAGTGTGGCAACCATGAGATTTTCACAATAACTTCATTGCAGTTTAATGTAACCTATTTGTGACACTAATAAACTTTGCTTCCAATGCAGCAGAAGAATGGGTGTTCTGGTAATTTTGCAAGATTTTAATGGCGTGTATAAAGACATTTCCTTTGATTGAGGAATGATGGCTGGTTATCAATTCATGTTTATTACTGAGTGTGAGGGAAGAAATAAGAAATGTTCTCATGCAGAGTCTTGAAGAATGGAATCTTCTGCCATACGAGTAAATGAGGCAAAGTACATTGCACCCTTAAGGGAAAAATTGGGTAAATATTTGAAATGGAAACAATGCCGGTTATGGGATGTGTGTGGGAATATTAGGATTAGTTTTGAATTTCTCTAGCAAAGAAGCAATGGACTGCGTGGCCACTTTCTACAGTGTAAATGTTGACGATGTTACGACCTATGAAATTGAGCAGCTAGTTAATCTGTTTTCATTATATTGTTGAGGGAAATAAGGTAGCCAGACACCAGAAGCAATTAAAATAGTGCTATGTGATTCTTAGTATACTTCTGGATTAGTGGATACAAATGGATGTTGGTTTGACATCTCAGTTGAAGGATGGCTGCTCCGACAACACTGTACGCCTAAAATAATGCTGTGAAGAATCATTCTATGTTCTTAAGCTGAAGTCTCAGGGTGGAGTTTGATGCAACCACCTTCTGTGTCTGAGGTAAGTGCTTTCAACTGAACAAATCTGACAAAGTTCTGTCTATATCCCAACAATATGTCTCAAGTCTATCCTGATTAGAGCCTTCTACTCTGTTTGTTTCTCACAGTAGCTGTTATCATGGCCCCTGAATGACACTACCAATTTACTTCTGAAATGTAATCAGTTTTATGCTGTACACTTTGTGCACCGGAACTAGGGTGAGTCAACATTTCACCAGCTGCATAGAGACAAGATTTGGTACCTAATTAAGGAACAGTTTGCTGATCCACTGTTGTCTTTCCAGTTGGAGTTTAGAATGCAGTTCAATTAAGGTGCTCTATGCAGGGCCTCTTGTTCACTAGCTAGATGTTTTGAGTTAAGGTCATTCACCATAGATCATGTCCACTTCTTTATACTGTTGTCAGTATGATTGATCAGCTTAGAGAGAGCCAACATTCCTTATTGCTGTTTGTAAAGGTTTGTACCATGCCACTGTCATCCTTCCAAGTCCTCAATGATACTGAAGGTGGCCATCAATCTTTAAACCAAAAGAACCTGGAAAGATTGGCAAAGGACAGAGTGCCTTTGTCAAACGAGATGGGGTTAGGCTATTGTAAAATATTGGTTTGTAGGCATTAGCATAGCAATCGATCTTTTCAACACTAAAACCTGGGCAGATCCTCATGATGTATTGTCAGAGGTGGTCTCTTTTCAATGAGACACAGGAACTGCAGTGAGCCAATCAGTCCCTCAAGCCTGTTTCACCATTCAATTCAAACATGGCTGGTTAATTTAACTCTATTTGCCCATCTCAGTTCCATATCTCTTGTTAACTTTGCCTAATAAAGGACAGCATGGTGGCACAGTGTTTAGCACTGCTGCCTCACAGCGGGTTCAATTTCCAGCTTGGGTCATTTTTTGTGCAGAGCCTGCATGTTCTCCCCTTGTCTGCATGGGTTTCCTCCAGATGCTCTGATTTCCTCCCACAGTCCGAAATACGTGGGTTAGGCAAATTGGCCATGCTAAATTCTCCCTCAGTGTGCCCAAACAGGCACCGGAGTGTGGCGACTAGAGGATTTTCACAGTAATTTCATTGCAGCATTAATGTCAGCCTACTCATGACATGAATAAATAAACTAAACTAAAAATCTAGCAATCTAGAATTTTTCAATTAACCCTTAGTGTCAGTTTTTGAAGAGAGTGGGAGGAGAGAGTGGACAGTGAATGTTATAGACTCCTACTTTCCTTTGGGTGGAGATTTACCTGACTTTGGTCCTCAGTGGCCTACACCTCATTTTAAGACTCTTTCCCCTTGTTTTGGACTCCCACACCTGTAATTCGGGACTAGAAACCTACTCTATGCAGACTTTTCCCTCACAATTCACCAATTTCATGGTACAATTTGTGAGTGTTAGCACTGCTGCCTCACAGCTCTGGAGACCCAGGTTTAATTCCGGCCTCTGGTCACTGTCCATGTGGAGTTTGCGCATTCTCTCCATGTCTGCATGAGTTCCCTCCGGTGTTCCGGTTTCCTCCCAAAGATGTGCAGGTTAGGTGGATTGGCCATGCTAAGTTGCCCCTTAGTGTCAGGGAGATTTATAGGATAAATACATGGAGTTACTGGTTAGGGGCTGGGTGGAATTGTCGGTGCGTTGTAGGGATTCTATGACTTAGTCCTGTATCGTTCTGTTGACTACACTCTCCAAGGCCGGTACATCCTTTCTGAGATGACAGCTGAACGAAGCACTCCAGATACAATCTAAGCAGAGCTTTATGCTAACTTCCACCTCTTTGTACCCCAATCCTTTTTCATTGAGGGTGAACGTTATATTCACCTTTTCAAAATGATTTTTGTACCTTTTTTGTTTTGTAGATTTTAGTGATTTCTGAACTTGGATCTCTAATTCCCTCTGCACCTCCACCGTTCCTGACTTCTTATAATTTAGAAAATACTATAATTTATCTTTCTTAGGTCTAAAGTGGGTAATCTTGCACTTCCCAGAATGAACTCCATCTGTCACTTCATCAAAACCTCTGTGACTACCCATCTACACTTACTGTAAAAAGTTTAAACCCAGATTCTGGCTGCTCTCTCATGTTGCTGTAAAAATACCCTGTTTTAAAGAGCAGGGGACTTCTCCCCAGTGTCTTGACTCACATTTATTCCTCAATCTGCAAAACATTTTTGGTCATTGTCACATTTGTGGAAATTTGTGTACAGATTTGCTGTCTCAATTACACTCACCACACTGAGTGCACTTTTAACAGTACTTCATTGGTTATAAAAGTGCTTTGAGATGTCCTCAGGGTGTGAAAGACAGGATAGAAATGTTTTTTAACCTCCTGATCCCTTTTTGCTTTTGCTTCTCAACCATCTCTTATTCAAATGTAATCCAGCGCAAGATTTCTATTGCCTTCTCTGACCATAAAAACCTCCAGTGCTATGGCCCAAATGAATTGCAGCTCTTCTCTTGGATAAAGGACTGGGAACTGCCTATTCCTCCCTCGTCACCCCCTGAGCTTGGAAGCCTTTCTCCTGTTTTCAGTCCTCTTGATTCCCAGTGTCACGATCCTGGCTGGTGTTATCTGTCAGGGTGTCCCAACTTGGCACACCGGTTCTTGGTAGTGTATAGTTTTATTTACAGGAACGGTGTGAGGAGTCATGTGTGAGACCCAGTGAGAACAGTAACCAGGCCAGCCATAGCATTACACTTATTGAACATCATTTATTACAATAGAGAAAAACCACATATACACAAACAGGGCTATAATAATCTAAGACAGTAACGTAAGCACCAGAAAGCACGTACACAGCTTCAATAAAAACTTCTGATCCAAATACATTTCCTGAACTCTTTCAGGACTTCCTTCTTCCCCATCAACATACAATTCAATAAGTATATAAACAAAGGCCAGCTTATAGTTACCACACTGTATACAGTTGTCATTCTGGAGAACATCCCTTCTTGATTCAGCAAAGATATAGGCCGGAATTCTCCCACCCCACCCACCACGGGAATTGTAGCAGGTGGGGGAGGGGGGTGGGACCATGCAAAGTTCTATAGACCTAAGGTGGGATTCCCCAGTTTTGAGGTGAGCGCATCCAGAGGATCCGGCCTCTAGTTTTAACTGTCTCCACAAAGGTTTCTGCACTCTTGCTACTGGTCTGCTGTCTAGAACCAGTTTACAGGTTGCTAGATGAAAAACCTGCCACCCAGGCAGTTAGATGGAAACTGCCTTCCTGCTTCCACAATAGGTTGTCTATTAGACTTTTGTTATGCTTTGATGGTTCTCTCTGTTTACTGGTTGCCTGTCCCCTCAGCTTCTGTTGTTCTAAAAGTATGCCTTCCCAGGATGAGGCAAAGTGTTTCCTATTAGTAGGACAATATATTCTTTTGGTCTCTCTGCAACTGCTAATCTTGTTATTAGGACTCACATTCTGTGAAATAGCTTTTAAAATGCTGGCACATTCGTGACACCAAGAAGACATGTCTCTTGCCTTCTGATCTCTTGTGGGAATTGACATTGTAATATTTCCCCTTCACAAGTTCTCCACTCCCTTTGCCAATCCTAATCTATTTCTGTCTGCAGTTGAGCACCCAAGTGCCTCATTCTAACCACTACTTCTCCAGACATGCTGTGCTTGATTCTGTTCCTAGGTGACAACATAGAACATTACAGCGCAGTACAGGCCCTTCGGCCCTCGATGTTGTGCCGACCAGTGGAACCAATCTAATGACCCTCTACCCTAAACTATTCCAAAGGCAGTTGGAGGAAGGGATCTCAGTTACGTGGTGTGGTGGTGGCACACAAGCAAATCTGATCTGAAACAAGGTAGCATTGAAAGCAGAACCACCATCATTCGGTTGCCAGTCAAAACGTACTTGCCGGAATTCTCCCACCCCACCTGCTATGGGAATCAGGGCAGGAGAGGGGTGGACGATGGGAGGGTCCATTGACCTTGGGTGGGATTTTCTGGTCTTGGGTCGAGCATGGCTGTAAAATCCCACCTATTGCATGTAAATCAACAGGCAAGTAGCAGCAACAATGCAGTGTAGCATTGACCAAACAGTCTCTGCCTGCTCTTAACTCCTCAACAGCTGGAAGCAGCGGTAAATATGAAATTGTAAATGTTTGCAACCTTTAGCATTGTCAGAACAGATAGGAAGTGAACTGAAAGCAATTTTCGCATGGGTTGAATGTTATCTAAACCAATTGGGTTTCGCTGTCCCAATTTGTTACAAGCTGATCTTGATTAGATGACAATCCATTATTCTGAAATTGTTAAGACACCTTGGAATGGAATTTTGACACGGGACCATGTATTTCTGTGGCTTATGAGAGATGAGCAATCATGCACCAACTCCCAGAATATATAAATTTCATTTTACTGTTTTCCAATTTTAATCAATCGCATTCTTAATTAAACAGAAGACTGAGCACCTCTCTATAACAATGCCAAGACAACATGTGGCGTTGCGAGGTTACAAACCCATTGGCCACTTGCACAGTGACTTTGAGTCTGAATAGTAAACGTTACATCCAGTGGTCAGGAATGAAGTAATTTGTCACCTAATCTTCACAAGAGGTTCCCCAACATCTAACAGGAATCTAAGTGGCCACATCCAATGAGCTAGCAATAACAATTGAATTTATTACACTTCAATATTGAAAAACATGCCAAGGTGCTTCGTGGGAGAGTTGTCAAAATTTGGCTTGAATCACAAGAGGTAGGTTTTAAGGAATAGCCTTAAAGGACAGAGAGCGGAATTGAGTTTTTATTTACAGCCTTTTGTGTTAACGACATCAATAACTGGAAACTGTTTTGTATATTCAACCTAACAAATTCTTTGATCATTTCTGTCATGTCTTCTCTTGTCAAAAAAGTGTCCAGTCTGCTCAAACTTTTCAAGAATTGTATCCTCTCAGTTCTGGTAACCTCCTTTCTCTGCACTTTCTCTAGTGTTTCAGCAGGGCAGTCAAACAGAAATCTCAATGTAAATTTGCTTTTTGAGCCATTTCTGCCACCTGGTCGCTGACTCCTTATGTTCTGACCATTGTCAAGAGTCTGTTGGTGAAGGCCTTCTGAAAGTCCACTGCATTTCCCTTCTTCTAATTCTTCCAAGGTTCAGTGAGGTTGGTAGACCTTAATCCTACAATGGACTGCCTCTCTCGACCCGAGATTGGAAAATCCCACCTGTGGTCAATGGACATTTCCATTGTCCACCCTCGTCCATAGTGGGCGGGGCATAGAATTCCAGCAAATATTCCTTGGAGAAATCCATGTTTTTTTTATTCTGCCATCTCTAGATGTTTTGTTAGCTGATCTATGAGCAATAATTCTGGTATCTTTAATCATAAACACTAAGATAACTGTTCCATCATTCCCTGGATTAGGACTGTTTGGAAGTAACGATAAAAAATATCCAGTGATTCATTGAAATCCAAAATGTTGTTTCGAGGCGATTACATTGTGTCATTTCAAACCATTAACAAATGCAAGTTGCAGTGAGTTTAGTAACAGAAACATATTTTACAAATACAGGAAGTGCTATTTATGTTTGCAATGCTTTATACCCATGTCCCTGATAATTATAGTGATACATAGTAGCAATTACAGTAAGCAACAAGGCTATGAAGGTGCATAGTACCAGAGATAGAAAGTCCAAGAACTTTGTATCCCTTACTACTAAACTATTAATTAAGCTGCTACCTGTCTTTAGCAGGTGGACAAATTTCACTGTGATAATAATCATTTAACCTTGATAATCAGAATGTCGTGTTTTTTTTAAACAATAAGTTTGTTCTCTTTGCATTTTTAGCTGAATTGTAATGCTTAACATGATAAATGTTTTCCAAATATTCATTATGATACAAAGGCATAGTGCTTACTGATTGAGAAATGCTAAAACATTCTAACAGTAGAAAGCAGCAACTGCAGAGTGGGGGAAAGATAATGATTGCAATACAAATGGGATGTGGATACCGAGCAGGGCCCATAGGAATTACTTGGCTGTAACTAGACTATAACTTGTATGTGGCACAGTGCTAGCAGGCCAAACTGGAATGGCCTATAATCATTAAGGTGGAGGAACTTAAATCTTAGTCGGTCATTTCCACTGCACTACTGGGAGCTGTTAAAATGATGGCAACATTCACAAATGTTGCAGATAGTGGCTTCTGCTATTTCGCACTCATGACCCTGGTGTGTCAAGATTCAGTGCCTTATTCAGGAGGTTCAAAACATGAGCTCCCCTTTTTCTAGATTCAAGACAAGGACATGACTAGCCCGAGGTTCGAGACATGGGCACCAATGGCTCCAGGTTCAACATTTGGGCATCGCTGCTTCTGGATCAACATGTGAGTATCTGAGTTTCTAGCATCAAGACGAGGGTGCCATCACTCCTAGATTAAAGAAAAAAAGACTAATAAATTCATCATATTCTGATTATCTGATGGGAATCAGAGTACTGATTAATTCAAGTGAAAACTATACCATTTCTTGAAAATATTTTAAAACAGTTTGAACCATGATGTGATAAGTTCTGGGGGAAAAGAAAGGAAACTTTGGACCCAAGGCTCCCAAACCTTATGGGGGTTTTCCTGGTCTCATTTCTGACTCTGTTTTAGATTAATTGATAGAGATGGTTATGATAGTCAACAGGTTTTATGGTGGAAGGGACAGTGAAATGCACCATTATTTATGTGGAAATTGAACAGTGACTGCACATGGGCAATTAGATGTGGAACTCGGGAAGCTGATCCGAGATGTGCAGCCTTTCCAAATGTTGCATGAAAATTAAATTTTATCGTGTCATTCAAATACAGGGTGATGTTGTACTTCCTTCAGTTCACAATTAAACTCACTGAACAAAGTTAGAGTCCATCTATTCCAGTACCTGGTGAACAGTGAAATTTGAATCATCATTGAATCCCTACGGTGCAGAAGGAGGCCATTCAGCCCATTGAGCCTGCACCAACAACAATCCCACCTAGGCCCTGCCCCATAACCCCATAACCCCTGCTAATCCCCATGACACTAAGGGGCAATTTCATACGGCCAGTCAGTCTAACCTGTCGAAGTTTGGACTGTGGGAGGAAACTGGAGCACCCGGAGGAAACCCACATAAACACGGGGAGAAGGTGCAAACACCACACAGACAGTAAACTGAGGCCAGAATTGAACCCAGGTCCCTGGCACTGTGAGGCAGCAGTGATTACCACTGTGCCACTGTGTCACACTTGTCTTAATTGCTACCAAATTGGCACTGAAAATTGACTTTTACAATTATGAAATTTTTCTTTTCCTTCAGCTTTTAATTCTTGTTGGAGTTTTTTTAACTTTTGCATTTTGTCTCATTTAACCCTCTGTCTTAATTCTGTCATTTCCTCCTTTTATTTCTCTTATATCGCTGATTTTACATTTGTATTCAGTATTTCAACTTATACTTCAGACTCTACGCTTCCTATTAAATCGTCTCCTGTCTAATTGGCCAAGGAGAAACACAGGTCCCCAATTTCTGGCAGAGGGCACTGAAGTTTTCTGGATGTTTGGTTTTCACTGAAACTTGCCATGCAGACTTTTCCAATTGTAAATAATGACACCCAACATCAGTGTAGAATGTGACCACCAAGATGGTCAAAGGTGAACTAGATGGGCCTTGGCCCTGTCTTATCCAGCAGTTCCTATGGTCTAATGAACCGATAGTCATTAGGAGCTGAGTTGAGACTGCAGCAAGCACATTCAAAGACAGCTGAAAGAACAGACTTGCATCTCATCAATCCACTTTGCGCTCAAACCTGAACAGAGGAGCTGTGAGTACTGAGTATAACCCACTGAGAAACCTTCCATATTTGTTTGAAATTAATTTACAAGATGTGGGTATCACTGGCTTGGCCATCCCTTGTTGCCTTTCAGAAGGTGGTGGTGAGCCGCCTTCTTGAACCGTTGCAGTCCTTGTGGTGTGCATCTACTCGTAGTGCTGTCAGGAAGAGAGTTCCAGGATTTTGACCCAGTGAAAGGGAAGGAATGGCGATATATTTCCAAGTCAGGGTGGTGAGTGATTTGGAGGGGAAATTCCAGGTGATGGTGTTCCCAGGTGTCTGCTGCCTTGGTCTTTCTAGATGATAGAGGACATAGGTTTGGAAGATGCTGCCTCAGGATCCTTAGTGAGTTCCTACAGTGCATTTTGTAGATAGTACACACTGCTGCCACTGTTTGGTGGTGACGGAGGGAATGGATATTTGTAGATGGGGTGCCAATCAAGTGTGCTGCTTTGTTCTGAATGGTGTTGAGCTTCCTGAGTATTAGTGAAACTGTGTCCATCCAGGCAAGTGGAGGGTATTCCATCACACTTCTGATTTGCGTCTTTTAGAACAGAGTTGAGAAGGAATTTCTCCACTCAAAGGGTAGTGAATCTCTGGAATTCTTTGCCCTTTGGAGTGGTGGAGGCTACCTCGTTGAATATATTTAAGTCACAGGTAGATAGATTTCTGTTGGACAAGGGAATTAAGGGTTATGGGGAGAAAGCGGGAAAGGGGAACTGATCCATTTCGGATCAGCCATGATCTTATTGAATGGCGGGGCAGGCTCAAAGGGCTAAATAGCTTACTCCTGCTCCTATTTCTTATATTCTTATGCTCTTATGTTTGTACATGGGGGTCAGGAGGAAAGTTAGTGACCTGCTGACCTGCCCTGGTAGCCACAATATTTATATGGTGAGTCCAATTCAGTCTTTGGTCAATGGTAATCCTCAGGATTCAAAAGATAGCAACTCTGAAAATGCAATAATGCCCTAAGCCCCGATGAATCTAAACACCCCATCACAATATTATAATCTCCAAGCAAAAAGTGATTTTCCATTATCCACTTTTGAACGCTCATGGAGATTTTTGTATCTAATTACTTTCCAGAACAACATTAAGACAGTGAAATTATTGCTGGTAGTATCGGTGCATGGCAGTGTAAATGATTTGCATGATATCCCTCGGTTTTTAAATTTATTTATAGCTTTTAACATTCTCCCCTTATAATGAACTACACGGTGGAAGGAAACCTGATACGTACATTCACAAATAACCTTATTTTACATTGGAGTCATACAAATTCCAAATTGACCATAACATTTATACTCTGGTGCAATATTTTCCTTTATTTATAGTTAAAATTAGCAAAATATTTTCAGTCTTTACGTGAATCTAGGACAGCAACCTTGGATTTAGCACAAAACTTTCAAATGGAAAGAATTGTAAATTGCAATGCAGGCATCCTTGAACAATTTAGTTATTTTTAGTAGTTACCCCCTATTTTTACATATTGTTAACATTATATGTTACATGTCTTTAGGATGTACCAAAGCACATTCCCTTCAATTAATTCATTTGGAAGTGTTGTTATGTTGGGAAGTTTTAACTCCATGTAAAATAAAGACTCATGTTTCAGTTATTTGAAGGGAGGCACAGTGGTTAACCCTGCTGCCTCACAGCACCAGGAACCCAAGTTTAATTCCTGGCTTGGGTCACTGTCTGTGCGAAGCCTGCATATTTTTTAGTTGTCTGCATGGGTTTCCTCCGAGAGAGGTGCCGGTTAAGTGCTAAGTTCTCCCTCAGTGTACCCGAACAAGCACCAGGAGTGTGGCGAGGAGGGGATTTTAACAGTAACTTCACTGCAGTGTGATGCTAATAAGTAAACTTTAATAGGTTCAGGCATCATGCATAGAAAAAGTACATATCTTTGCATGTTCCCTAACTCAGGAAATGCAAAGGCCATTTGGCCCATCAAGCACTGCCAATGTGAAGTCTGATGTACCATGATTCTATCAGATGCAATGAATCTCCGGAAAAAGGTTTTTAAAAATCTCCCTATTCCCAAAGATAAACCAGGCAAAGCTCCCAAATACTCTTTAGTCTTCTGTCATAGATATATCCTGGACCGTTTGCCTTTGATGCAATAGTTTCTATCCTTGGTTCTTACCATTTTATGATTAATTCTTACCATTTCAGCTTTATTCATTTCTCACAGTTTCTCTGAGCAGACTACTTTGCCTACAAACTGAAATCCTTTCATTGCTACTGTGTTTGGAGTAACACAGTCCAGATATGCTCACTGTAAACTGCTGGCTGAAAATTACCCCAAGCCCAAAAGACAGCACTTCTGATAGTGCAATTAATTATCAAAGGAAGTAAAGGTAAGATTATATTGTTAAAAATAAAAGTTTATAAGATTATGCTTCATGACTGTGTCTTTAAGGTAAAATGGAAAAGTAAAAGGGGCCACATGACCTGTTCAGAATTCTGCTTGAATAGCCTGGTGACTAGCTTTCCATGGTGACAAGGACCCATGTCAAGAATCTTAGTGAGGAAGTACACGACGTTCACACAATGGACAATGGTAAGAGTATCTGTAGATAGACTGCCAGCACTTTGTAGCCAATGAAATATTTTTGAAGTACAGTCACTGTACTTCAAGAAATCTAACAAACAACGAGTGTACGGCAAACTCCCATAATTTGTCTTTTGTGATGTTCATCAAGGAATACAAGGAGGTGTTAGGAGTGCCATGTTTGTAAACAGGTATAATTTAAACTTTCTACTTAATTCTAAAATAGAATGGATCCAAGTATCTAGACGTTGGTGAATTTGTGTTTCTACCTGGATAAGAGGTCCATGTGATTCACACTGCTACAGACTTGGGCTTTGAGAGGACAAGACTGCACATTAAGCCATTATAGAACTGTGTTACAAGATTTCCAAAGATAAACCCAAGGAAGCCTTCATTAATTTAAGAGAAGAAAAGAGGGGGCAGGCAAAAAAAGGAGCCAGTCCTGTATTGGAAGCAGAGAAAATGGTGACCCAGTTGCTCAACATAGAGAACACAGGCGGAAGATTGAAGAAACTGAGTTTGTGAGTATTTAAAATAAACCAGAATATCTCCAGTGTAGCCCTCAGTTAAAGTCAGTTCTGGGATTATTTTCGACCCGGCTAGGAAAGGAAAAAGGAAGTAAATATTGGGAGCAGAGAATAACTTTGAATTTTGTAAAGCATAACTGATGGGGGGATTTTTGGTCATTTTGAAAGTTATCTCAGAAAACTTTTCTATAGTTTAAATAGGGATTGGTCAATTTTGCTTCTGAATTGTTTGTTACAGTAAAAGTCTTAAAACTTGAAATCTTGTGTGATCTTCCAGCCAGTCACTGAAAATTCAATTTGCTATTAATATTACCAATCTCTACAGGGACCTTAATGTATAACACAATCAGCAATTTACCTTTTATACAAGTCTTTAATCGTTTTGACTATTTACAAAGTGTCCATTGCTCTTCCAATTCATTTAAAGCTCCATCTCAGACAATAATAGATGAATAGAAACTAAAGATATTTCACCCAGTGAAAATCAAATCATTTTGTTCAACTTAATTCATCAAAATGTCAACAGATAACATGTTAGTCAACAGTAAAAGGATGGCCCTAGGGAATTTGCTTTGCTCACAGACAGCATGCTTAATCTACAGTTTATGATTTCTCGCATTTGCATTTGCCCGTCACCTCTAAGGAATGCAATTAACAGATCTATTAGACCAAAGAGAGGTTCTATGTTTGAGACTATGTATTCCCAAAGAGCTCTCTCACTTTTCAAGAACACATTTTAACTCAATATTGCCATCACTTTAAAAAGGCTTGCACAATATATGGCGTCTAAAGAACAATTTGCTTCTTGTCACACCATGCACTTCAGAAACTAGCTCCCACACACTTATCCTCATCACCTTCAACCTCAACCAATTACCTCCTGGACTTCACTACTGTGACATTGAAAAAAATCAAATGGAATCTTTGGCATCTTGATGATCTTTAAATGATATTTAATATCATTATCAAGATATTATCAATAAAAGATGATATTTAAATAGTGAAAAATTACAACATGCTACGGTGCAGAGGGACCTGGGGGTCCTTGTGCACGAATCACAAAAACCCAGTCTGCAGGTGCAGCAGGTGATCAAGAAGGCGAATGAGATGCTGGCCTTTATAGCGAGGGGGGTAGAATATAAAAGCAGGGAGGTCTTGCTGGAACTGTACAGGGTACTGGTGAGGCTGCAACTAGAGTACTGTGTGCAGTTTTGGTCGCCTTATTTGCAAAAGGATATATTGGCCTTGGAGGGAGTGCAGAGAAGGTTCACCAGGTTGATACTGGAAATGAGGGGGTTAACTTATGAGGAGAGATTGAGCAGATTGGGCCGTACTCGTTGGAGTTTCGAAGGTTGAGGGGGGATCTTATAGAGACATATAAGATAATGAAGGGCCTAGATAGGGTAGAGGTAGAGAGATTCTTTCCGCTTAGAAAGGAAACCAGAACTAGAGGGCACAGCCTCAAAATAAGGGGGAGTCAGTTTAGAACAGAGTTGAGGAAGAACTTCTTCTCTCAGAGGGTAGTGAATCTCTGGAATTCTCTGCCCATTGAAGTGGTGGAGGCTACCTCATTGAATATGTTTAAGTCATGAGTAGATAGATTTCTGATCGATAAGGGAATTAAGAGTTATGGGGAGCGGGCGGGTAAGTGGAACTGGTCCACTTCAGATCAGCCATGATCTTATGGAATGGCGGGGCAGGCTCGAGGGGCTAGATGGCCTACTCCTGCTCCTATTTCTTATGTTCTTATCTGCAAAAGCACCAACTCTGATCCGAAGAAAAGGGGCAGTTTATTGATCTCGTTGGTAACTGTTCTCCAGAGTCACAACCGTCTTGATATGGAGACATTTGCATTCCTATAGCACCAATCACAACTACCAGATATTACGAAGCACTTTGTGACCAATGAAATATTTTTGAAGTACAGTCACTGTACTTCAAGAAATCTAACAACCAACGAGTGAACAACAAACTCCCATAATCTGTCTTTTGTGATGTTCATCAAGGGATACATGCAGGTCAGGATTCAGGGGATAACTCACTAGCTCTTCAAAACAGTCATCTGTAGGGACTGATGGGCCCTCGATTTACTGTCTTATTCAAAAGGCAGCACCCCTCAGTAAATGCACTAGAATGTCAGCCTTGATTTGTGTGTTGGACTCCTGGAGTGAGACTTGAACCCTGAACCTTGTGACTCAGCAGCGACAGTGCTACCCACGGAGCCATGGCTGACACATTTTGACAAATCAAGCCTTTGCTTTGTTTTAATTTAACTTCATGGGTTTTTGGTCATCGCTGGCAAGATCAACATTTATTGCCCTTGAGAAGGTGGGGGTGAGCTGCCTCCTTGAACTGTTGCCGTCCTTGTGGTGTGGGTTTAACCCACATTGCTGCGAGTTATAGGAGTCTCATTCAGCAACAGTGAAGGAATGGCAGGGTGGAGGAGTATGATGTGGAGAATCCGGGCTATTTCATTGACACCTCATTACAGACAGAGTAATGCCATGCCATTAATATATGGAAGGCTGGATGAATTCTGCCATCTTTATTATTAGTGCCAATTCTGAATGTAAAACTCATGTCCATATATTTAAAGGATCAGAGTTATCTCATTCCAGCACATTGCTACTTAAACAATCTGCATCTGCATTTCAAAGAGCAGGCATTACTCCATTAAAGGTACTTTGACACGCTGTAACAAAGTGCTCCCTGCAAATATTCACCGAAGGGAACTCATCAGCCATGTAAAACAATTACGTGTATCAACACTTGACATAAAATCGCAATCAGGAAGCATTCTGTGCAAATTGATTAACTATGCAGTAATTCCTCAGCTATAACATGGGACAAGTACTGACAATACATTTACTACAAACTGTCCAATGCGCGCTGGAAGTTGGCAGTACAAAGGGAGGGTTGAGATTCATTGTACAGAGTTGCCAACTCTTCCAAATAAAAGATTCAGCTCCTAAGGCAAGCAATCCAGAAGTAAAATTATAGGGGCATTAAGGAAAACCTTGGTGTTTTCTTCTTCATCTTCACACACTTAGTTAATTCGTTATAAAAGTGTGGAGACAGGATAAGATGATTGGAATTCAGGGGATCCCTGATGAAATTTCACATCTGGGTTTAAACACAGGAATTAACTCTGGCCTTCAGGTAACGAAATAAACTGAATTCCAGGGTCACCGTTTCAGACCCAAACACTGAACTCCTTTCTTCATCATACCAATGTATTATTTATAAAATATCCTTCTGCCGAAGTGCTCATTCAGTAATGTAAGAAATCAATGGAATTTCCTTTCAAGCAAAGAAAAACTTGATTTATCATGGTGGCACTGTGGTTAGCACCGCTGCCTCACGGCACCAGGGCTCCAGGTTCAATACCGGCCACGGGTCACTGTCTGTGTGGAGTTTGAATGTTCTGTCTGTCTCTGCTCGGCTTTCCTCCGGGTGCTCCAGTTTTCTCCCACAGTCCAAAGATGTGTCAGTTGGGTGGATTGGCCATGCTAAATTGACTCTTTAGTGTCCAAAGATTTGTAGGTTAAGGGGATATCAGGGTAAATATGTGAGGTAACAGGGATAGGGGAAGGGGGGAGTGAGCCTGGATAAGATGCTCTGTCAGTGAGTCAGTGCAGATTTGATGGGCTGAATGGCCTCCTTCTGCACTGCAGGCATTCTATTCTATAATAAACAATGGCTCCTGGCAGAGAGTTGTTCAGTGCTCAAATCAATTCTTCCTTTTTTGGGATATCATTGCACAATGCTGGTATCACGTGGAAGTGCCCTAATCACAAGGAGAAGAAAAGGTGACTGACTTTAGGGGAGGTGATGGCGTAGTGGTATTGTTACTGGGCTTGTAATGCTCTAGGAACCTGGGTTCAAATCTCATCATGGCAGATGGTGAAATTTGAATTCAATAAAAAATTGGAATTATAAGAAATCTAGTAATAACCATGAAACCAATTGTCAATTGTTGTAAAAACCCATTTGGTTCACGAGTGCCCTTTAGGGAAGGAAATCTGCCGTCCTTACCAGGACTGGCCTACATGTGACTCCAGACCACAGCAATGTGATAGACTCTCAAATGCCCGCTGAAATGGAGGACAGTTAGGGATGGGCAATAATACTGGGCCCAGCCAGCAAAGCCCACATCCCAAAAAATAAATTTTAAAAATATAGGAAGAGAGGAAAAAGTGACCAGGATGTAGGGAGGGGGAAAAGTGACTAAAGCATGGAGAAAAAGTGGCTTTAATAAAGGTAGAATTATTTAGTAATCATCATAGAAACCCATAGAATCAAAGAATCCCTACAGTGCAGAAGGAAACCATTCAGCCTATTGAGTCTGTGCTGACAATAATCCCATTTAGGCCTTATCCCCGTAACCCCACATATTTATCCCACTAATCCCGCTAACCTAACATCCAGGGACACTAAGGGACAATTTAGCATGGCCAATCAACCTAACCCACACATCTTTGGGCTGGGAGGAAACCGGAGCACCCGGAGGAAACCCACGCAGACACAGGGAGAATGTACAGACTCCACACAGACAATCATGTCAGGAATCGAACTCAGGTGCCCAGCGCTGTGAGGCAGCAGTGCTAACCACTGTGCCACTGTGCTGCCCTAATCATGGATAGTAATTCAGCTGACCATGTGGTAAATGATCTATCCGAAACCAGAAACGACACAAAACAAAATAAATCCATGAAGAAAGGCTCAAGAAGTTTGAGGTTTCCAGTTTGAAGGCAGAACTGAACCCTTAAGGAGTGAATGGAAGAGCGAGAGACTGAAACCCCTTTTCTTATGGCAACCCTCCGACTGAAAGCTCTACAATAAAGTTCCCTCGAAGATTCACTCTTCCATTTCCTACAACTGGATAGTGAGTATAAGTGAAAAACTGGTCAATGCTTTCCCCCAGCCTGAGGGCACTGAAACCTATTGTAATTCCACTGCAAATGACTTCACGTTACTCAGCACAGAATGAATCTGGAGACCTTAAAAACATCGTGATCCAATGGTAGCATCAAATAGTGGTCAAATTTTGTGATTACATCGAACATAGAACAGTACAACACAGTACAGGCCCTTTGGCCCTCAATGTTGTGCTGAGCTACGTCCAAACCCAAGATCAAGCTATCCCACTCCCTATCATTCTGGTGTGCTCCCTGTGCCTATCCAATAACCGCTTGAAAGTTCCTAAAGTGTCCGACTCCACTATCACAGCAAGCAGTGCATTCCACACCCCAACCACTCTCTGAGTGAAGAATCTACCTCAGACGTTCCCCCTAAATCTCCCACCATGAACCTTATAGTTATGCCCCCTAGTAACAGCTACATCCACCCAAGGAAACAGTCTCTGCACATCCACTCTATCAATCCCTCTCATCATCTTATAAACCTCTATTAAGTCACCGCTCATCCTCCTCTGCTCTAAAGAGAAAAGCCCCAGCTCCCTCAACCTTTCCACATAAGACCTAGGCAGACTCTAAACCAGATAGCATCCTGGTAAATCTCCTGTGCACTCTCTCCAATGCTTCCACATCCTTCTTATAGTGAGGTGACCAGAACTGAACACAATATTCCAAATGTGGTCTCACCAAGGTCCGGTATAGTTGCAGCATAACTCCACTGCTCTTAAACTCAAACCCCCTGTTAATAAACCCTAACACACTATAAGCCTTCTTCACAACTATCCACTTAAGTGGCAACATTCAGAGATCTGTGGATGTGAATCCTAAGATCTCTCTGTTCCTCCACATTCCTCAGAACCCTGCTGTTGACCCTGTAATCCGCATTCATGTTTGTCCTACCAAAATGAATCACCTTGCACTTATCAGGGTTAAACTCCATCTGCCACTTTTCGGTCCAGCTTTGCATCCTATCAATGTCTCTTTGCAGCCTACAAGAGCCCTCCACCTCATCCACTAGTCCACCAATCTTGGTGTCATCAGCAAATTTATAAACCCACTCTTCAACCCCCTCTTTCAATCTTCTTGATTAGTGACGAGGGAATGGTTCTTGCCATTCACCTCACTGACAACTGCCAACAATGTCTTTGTGGATTTTCAAATATAGGCGTGCTAACATCTAATCTAACATCTGGTCCAGAGTGCATCTTCTACAAAAAACTGCTGGCATCTAAATCAGGCAAAAAACAGCAAGGCTCTTGCAATCAGCTTGAAGAATCTTCACCTAATCTAACCAGGATTTATAAACTAGGATGTATAAATTAGGTAGGAATCAGAAAGAAAAATAGGATTGAGAGAGATGAAAATGACAGAATTTCTGTTTGAAAGTATAATGTCTTAAACATCACCAATTCTAACTAACTTTTGAAGGACTGAGACGCCAAACTTGTAAAATTATTATTTTTTTCGAATCAGTGAGGTTCTTTCATAGTAATTATCATGTTGTTAACAATTCACTTGTTCCTGAATGTATTAGATTAATATTTTACTGGAGAATTAGTGGATAAGTGCGTCAAGGTCACACAATTGCATTTCGCTACTGTGTCTTTTAGAAACTACAAACAGGTGCAGGCCATTCGGCCCTCTGAGCCTGCTTCACCATTCATTCTGATCATGGCTCTTCATCAAATTCAATATCCTGATTCCCCCATATCCCTTGATCCCTTTAGCTATATCTGATTGCTCCTTGAAATCACTCAACATTTTGGCCTTAACTACATTCTGTGGTAGTGAATTCCACACATTCACCACCCTCTGGGTGAAGAAATTTCTCCTTGCCTCAGTTCTAAAAGGTTTATCTCTTATCCTCAAACTATAATCCGTAGTTCTGGACTCCCTGACCATTGGGAACATTCTTGCTGAATCTACCTTGTCTAATCCAGTTAGAATTTTATAAGTTTCTCTGAGATCCCGTCTCGGTCTTCTAAACGCCAGTGAATATAACCCTTACCGACTTAGTCTCTCCTCATATAACAGACCTGCCTCCCAGGAATCTGCCTGGTAAACCTTTGAGGACTTTTACAATGCAACCTGTGGTGGAGCAGGGTATCTAGGTTCGCGGCGTCCACATTTGTGGGTACTGAGGTTGCTATCCAAATGTTCTCCATGATAACTGAGAGCTGACAACCTCTCTATTACTTTCCATGCAAAATCTGAGCCAATGAATCTAACATATGGCAGAGGTTGTGTTTCCTGTTAGTTCATATAAAATGGAGCTTTGTATTAATGCATGGAGCAGCTATCGTTGACAGGAGACATTTATTATAGTTTTGACTCATGCTCGCAATTACAGCAGTCTGTCCAGGAAATGTTTGTCAAGCGGCATCATCAAAACTGAATTAGGCAAAGGATGTGGGGCAAATTCTAACTGTTTGCTCATCTGTCAACCATCTCACAAAACTGAGAAGTAATAACCAAAATAAAAGTAACGCTTTCAGTGTAAATGAGATGGAAATCCAGAAGTCGCTAAAAACAAATGAATCCTGCAGCATGGAAACAGGCAAAGAATGAGATTTGTGAGGCATTAATGATGACTATACAAAGCCCATGGGCACTGAGGAGGCATTGGTTGATTGAAAGTGGGCTAGATTAATTTCAAAAAGCACTGGGAACTCAAGACAAAAAACTATTACTTAGCTTCATGGTTGAAAAAAGGCAAGCTTTTATTGGTTTGAGACATTTTATTGATGTTCGGGGCAAGTGTTGAGCGGGCTACCTGTAACGACTTTAATCAGGCAATTGAGGTTGGTCTGTTAGCAAATGAACTCCCTGATTAAGGGCCAAATCAAGGAGCCTCTTGCTCTGTATTTAACCAGCAGTGTCAGTTCCTCTGGGACTCCTGGTGTAGACTGTTAACAGAAAGTGATCTGTATGCAGCTGTCAGACTTGCAAATAAAGGAATTTTGGTGAAGGGACTTCTGCCTTGAGGACTATCCAACAGATTGATTTTGTGATCAGTACCACATCCAAGTTGCATTGACTTATGACAATCATTTACATTCACTCAACCCCATTAACAAAATATTCCAGGCGACTGCACAGGAACATAGCCAAACCATGGCAATGAACTGCAGAAGGAGATGTGGTTCCTTATGTAAAGAAATATTGATGTTACTAGTAACTGAAAGGAGGAAGGAGGCTGAGAGAAGCAGGTAGATTTATGGAACTTGGAGCATAGACAACTCAAGTCACAGGCACCAAAGGAAGTCAAGAATTATAAAAAGGGCCAGATTTTGAAAATTCAGAAAAGATGCCAAAAGGATGGCTGGACTGATGTTTTATACTTTTGTTTAATAAAAATTCATCAGTTGATGAAAAAAACTTTTAAAGTACGGTCATGGAGATTAACATTCCCAGATTTATTCCAGAAATAATTGGACACTGCAATAGTGGAGGGGACGGGGAAGAGAAAGGGACTTCAGAGGATTTCCGGATGGAGTAAAATGGACTTCCTAATCTTGTAATCATCTGAACTCTTTCTCTTGCCTTTATGCTCTTATGGAATCAAAGTCCTGCACCAACACAGGAAAGCTGTGGAGTGAATCGAATCCCTACATTGCAGAAGGAGGCCATTCTGACCACAATCCCCGTAACCCTGTGTATTTACCCTGCTAGTCCCCCTCACACTAAGACAATTTACCATGGCCAATTCACCTGACCGCCACATCTTTGGAGCGTGGGAGGAAAACCGTGCAGACACGGGGAGAACGTGCAAACTCCACACAGTCACCCAAGGCTGGAATTGAACCCAGTTCCTTGGCACTGTGAGGCAGCAATACTAACCACTGAGCCACCATGCCACTTCTTCTGACAAAATCTACAAGCTTTTAAAACCCAGACAGCATCATCTAGCTCCTATCTCTAGATTGGTCCTGTCGTTTCTCTTATTTTTTTTGATTGGTGACATTCTACATCAAGTCCTTCTGTGTTTCACTTGAGTTCTCGCATAAAAAAACTTATAATATAATTAATTACCATTATTATTCATATGTTCTATATCTATCTTTGCTGTCAACCTTTTTAGTTAGGTACAATTTATTTTAATATTAATAAGCTTTACCTTTATCACTGAAAATGTCTTAATGCCAGATATAAAATATTCAGGAGCATTATGGTAGCTATCTTCTGAGCTTAGGTGTCCTGAATCAATGTGCACATTCCAGAATGTCCTATAATGATCCATCAAACTGAGGACTGTGGATCCCTTGATCAATGTTCTATCTTGGACAGCTTGTAATCACCCGCTCAAGAACAATTAGGGTTAGGCAATAATTGCTGGCCTCGCCAGTAATGATGACATCTCATAAGAACAAGGAGCAGGAGTAGACAATTTAGCTCCTTGAGCCTGCTCTGCCATTTAACAAGATCATGGCTGGTCTCATCTCAGCCTCAATTTCTTTCATGAATGAATTCAAAACACATTGTACAGCATTGATGAATCAACAGCTCAAAATAGCCAAGATAAAAGCAAAGTATTACAGATGCTGGAATCTGAAACAAAAACAGAAAACGCTGGAAAATCTCAATTTCAAAATGTTAGCTGTATTCTTTCTTCACAGATGCTTTGATTAGATTTGATTTGATTTATTATTGTCACATGTATTAGTATACAGTGAAAAGTTTTGTTTTCTGCATGCTATGTAGACTAAGCATACCATACACAGAGAAGGAAAGGAGAGGGTGCAAAATGTAATGTTTCATTCATAGCTAGGGTGTAGAGAAAGATCAACTTAATGCAAGGTAGGTCCATTCAAAAGTCTGATGGAAGCAGTGAAGAAATTGTTTCTGAGTCATTTGGTCTCAGTCTTTTCTTGTATCTTTTTCTTCACGGAATAAAGTTGAAGAGAGTATGTCTGGGCTGTGTGGGGTCCTTTGTTATGCTGGCTGCTTTGTCGAGGCAGTAGGAAGTGTGGACAGAGTCAATGGATGGGAGGCTGGTTTGCATGGTGGACTGGGCTTTGTTCACGTTCCTTTGCAGTTTCTTGTGGTCTTGGACAGAGCAGGAATCATACCACGCTGTGATACAACCAGAAAGGATGCTTTCTATGGTGCATCTGTAAACGTTGATGACAATTGCAGCTGACATGACAAATTTCCTTAGTCTTCTGAGAAAGTAGAAGCATTGGTAGGCCTTCTTACATATAGCGTTTGTGTGGAGGGACCAGGACAGGTTGTTGGTGACCTGGACACCTAAAAATTCGAAGCTCTCGAACACTTCCACTTCACCCCATTGATGTAGACAGGGGCATGTTCTCCGCTAAGCCTCCTGAAATCGGTGACCATCTCCTTCGTTCTGTTGACGTTGAGAGAGAGATTATTGTCATCACACCAGTTCACCAGATTCTCTATCTCATTCCTGTACTCTATCTCATCGTTGTTTGAGATCCGACCCACTACGATGCTGTCATCAGCAAACTTGAAAATCGAGTTGGAGGGGAATTTGGCCGCACGGTCATAGGTCACAGTATAATGAGCATAGTAAGGGACTGAGGACTCAGCCTTGTGGGGTACCGATGTTGAGGATAATCATGGGTGAGATGTTGTTGCCTACCCTTACTGATTGCGGTCTGTGGGTAAGAAAGTCCAGGATCCAGTCGCAGAGGGAGGAACCAAGGCCCAAGGTCATGGAGTTTGGAGATGAGTTTTGTGGGAATAATGGTGTTGAAGGCTGAGCTGTAGCCAACAAACAGGAGTCTGACGTAGGCATTTGTGTTACCTCGGTGTTCCTGGGTTGAGTACAAGGCCCGGGAGTTGGTGTCTGCTATGGACCTGTTGCAGCGGTAGGCGAACTGTAGTGGATCCAGGCAGTCCGGGAGGCCGGAATTGATTCGTGCCATGACTAACCTTTTGAAGCTGTCCATAATGATGGATGTTACAACCACTGGGCAATAGTCATTACAGCACGCTGCCTGGCTTTCTTTGGTACTGGGTAGATGGTCGTCTGCTTGAAGCAGATAGGGACCTCAGATTGGTGTAAAGAGAGTTTGAAGATGGCTGTGAATACCTCCGCCAGCTGATCTGCACAGGATCTGAGTGCCCATCCACCCCCAGAGCTGCTGAGATTTTCCAGCATTTTCTGTTTTGGCTCAAAATATCTACTTGTATTTTATTTTGCATTGATATTTAAGTTTTAATTCAAATAGCAGGTGCTAAGCGATGGTCTAGTTTGCACTTGAGCTTTGATCTGTGTACCACAATGGAGGAAATATAACACCTAAGACTGCAGTTGTTCAAAGGGTAACTCCACCTTCTCAAGGGCAATTAGCAATGAGTAATAAATGCTGCCCCAGCTGGTCAAGCCCACATCCCATGAACCAATAATAAAGGAGAACACACATCTGCTTGGTGTTTTTGGCAGGGAGAGGCTGAAAAGGTCGCTACGAGAGGACACAGGTTTAAAGTGCTGGGAAACAAGTACAGGGGAGATGTTAGGGGTAAGTTTTTTCACTCAGAGGGTGGCGAGTGAGTGGAATCGGCTGCCGTCAGTGGTGGTAGAGGCGAACTCGCTGGGGTCTTTTAAAAGACTTCTGGATGAGTACATGGGATTTAATGGGATTGGGACTTACAGATAGTTCTATGGCCTGGTAGGTATGGATATGATCGGTGCAACTTGTGGGCCGAAGGGCCTGTTTGTGCTGTAGTGTTCTATTAGTGGAAATTCAAACACACACTACCCAAAATCCCGCCACATCCAATCAGAAAGCAGGGTGCAGTATGTGCCTGAGTTTCTGTTCTGGTTGGGCAAGCTTCTTACTGGGCATTTAAAAGGTGGAAAATTGTCTACTGAACATTAATTTCAGGTTGTCTCCAGCTAGGGATTTTCTGAAGATGGCTGGGAGCTCGCAGGAAGGGTGCAGGTAACTCAGGTAACTTCTGATGGATAAAGGAATTAAGGGTTATGGGGAGCAGGTGGGTAAGTGGAAATGATCCACTTCAGATCAGCCATGATCTTATTGAATGACGGGGCGGGCTTGAGGGGCTAAATGGCCTACTCCTGCTCCTATTTCTTATGCTCTTATGTTTTTATGTTGTTATTTTGACGACAGCTCATATTTTAGTTCAAGGATTTGGGTTCACACATGGTCCAAACTGATTGAATGCACATTGGTCCACTCTGCTGACTCGAAGAAGTCTGTATCAAATGGAGTAAGCCAGTGCCAACTCACTTCCTAGGTCAAAGCACATTCTGTAGTTTGATGTTAGTACTTCCAGCCTGCCTCAGGGGGGATAATCAGTGTGGGGAGGGAAACAGTTCCTGGTACAGCTGGAGCTTCTGCCTGTATCTGGAGCTGTAGTGAATTTCTGGAATAGAATGAAAGGGGCTTTGTTCTCCAATCAGTTTGTGTAAGCCTAATTTGGGACTAAATGTGGAAAATGGATTCTGTTCTTCCCCACTAAAATCAACAAAATAACATTTTAGAAATCAGCTGTAGAACTAGCCCGCAACTGAGCACAATACACAAGGGACTCTGCCCTTTTTACACCATCTGCCAATATTTGATGAACCACCCATTGTGGCTCAGTCCCGTTGACTTTGATAAGAGCTTGAACCAGGAGAGTGAGATAATGAGTAACTGAATCAATATTACCCATTTTACACAATTGGCAATATCAAAATTAATCACACAGTGGCTTTTATTAGCTTGTCATTCAGTTTCTAGAAACTTCCCCTGTGATTCGAACAACAGCCCAGTCCCGCTTTCTCCAGGCAACGTGTCAGTTGATAGTCACAGTATCGCTCCACCATGGTACAGGTCAGATTGGCCCAGTGTATGGGCGTTAGGCACCAAAACCTGGAATGGTAGAATCCTGCAACCTAAAGGCAACAAAGGGGGTCATTCATCCTATCATGACTATGCCAGTTCTTTGAAAGAACTATCCAAATCCTCCCACTCGCGCAACCCTCCCCCCCACCATTCTTTCCCCATTATCCTGCCCTTTCTATTCTATTGTGGTATGCTTCATTTATTTGAGCAATAGTTGACGTGATGCACCTCTGCTAACTGTTACTCAGCCATTCAGGCCAAGAGGTTCAATTCCCTGATTGGTATTTCAGAGAGACTGGACTGTAGAGGTAATGTCATCAGTTTGGAAATCCAGAAGCCAATGTTCTAGGATCAAGATTCAAATCCCATTAAAATTCAATCAATGGAACCTAGAATAAAAAACTCAAATAATCTCAACTATTGAGAACAGACGCTCCCAGAGCGAGAACAACAGAAATGATTCCCCTTCAGAGGCTAAAGCAAAGATTTTGCTCATTCAATGAGAATTTAAATAATTCATTTTGAATGAAGATGAGCCATAAAATGGAGAGAATTAGCTTTGTTTAGTAGCTGTCAGAGGCTGCTTAACCTATCAATCCCCCAATGATTGACCCTCTCTCAGTCAGCACTGTAAGATCCTGCTGATCTTATACTCCATTTGTAAAACGCTTTGATAGCTGGTTTGGACCTGAATACATGCCTCCTGTTGACTGCAGGCTGGCAGGAAGAATAAAACCTTTGGAACAAGCCCAGCTCACTCTAAACACCTCAGTGACTCAGTCGTTCCCCTGCTTCCCGTGTCTTCCTCCTGGATATAATAAATGCTACAAACTCCCCCTTTGAATTTGTGTTCACAGGAAGATAGAATCTCAACAGTGCAGAATGAGGCCATTTGGCTCACTGAGCCTCCCACCCATGCCCTATCCCCATAACCCCATGTATTTACCCTGTTAAACCTCCTGACACTGATGGACATTTAGCATGGCCAATCCACCTGTGTGGGAGGAAACCGGAGCACCCAAAAGAATCATAGAAACCCGACAGTACAGGAAGAGGCCATTCGGCCCATCGAATCTGCACCGACCACAATCTCACCCAGGCCCTATCCCCATATCCCTACATATTTCCCCTCTAACCTACGCATCTGAGGACACTAAGGGCAATTTTAGCCAGGCCAATTAACCTAACCCGCACATCTTTGGGCTGTAGGAGGAAACTGGAGCACCCGGAGGAAACCCAGACAGACACGAGGAGAATGTGCAAACTCCACGCAGACGGCGACCCAAGGATGGAATTGAATCTGGGTCCCTGGTGCTGTGAGGCAGCAGTGCTAACCACGGTGCCACCATGTCACCTACACAGTCATGTTACTTGTCAACTGGTTCATGAAGAGACCCCAGACAAGTGCGTCACGGAAACTCTAGCAACCCAGCTGTAACTATCAAGGAGACAATAAAGTGGAAGGCACAGCTTGGCCATTTCTTTTTATCCAATTGCTAAATCTGATAGGAAGGAATGAGTTGGTTTTGTTCAATGAAGATGCAGTGAGCAATTTGGTGCTGTGTTTGTAGCTTCTGTTAGAAGATATTTTCAGACTGGTTATAAAATATAATGAAATCCAATTTAGGAATTTAAGTTCACAAAAACAGTTTAATTAAGCTCTCGCCATAACTGATCTAATTTACGTCAAGGGTGACTTGACCTGTTTCAAATATTCTTGACTGTTCCTCATTAGGCTCTCAGTTATTAAGAGGAACCCACCCCCCTCGATTAATTATAGAACCAACGACCCAAATAAATAAGCTGAACATGTTTATTGGAGATCAGGAATGGAGAAGGAGTGGAAAAATGGAAGTGAGAAAGAAGGATGATAAAGGTGGAGGAATGAGATGAAAAGAAGAAACGGAATGAAATGAAATAAAAGGGGTGAAGGTGGAGGGGAGAGTTCATGTCCTGAAGTTGTTGAACTCAATGTTCAGTCCAGAAAACTGTCAAGTGCCCAATTGGAAGATGACATGCTGTTCTTGCATTGGGGTTTACTAAATCCTTCAGAACAACTGCCTTAACAATCTGTACCTCTGTTCTGCCATTCTGATCACTAATGGACATTTTTAGTGCTTTTCCCAGCTGTCTTCATCATCATTTACATTCCCTTTGTTCAATTATACCCTCACCGCCATCCTCACTGTATAAATCTCAGTTGACTCTCTCTGCTCCGACAAAGGGTCATCAAACTCGAAACATTGGCTCTGTTCTCTCTCCACAGATGTTGCCAGACCTGCTGAGAGTTTTGCAGCATTTTCTGTTTTGTTTCAGATTCCAGCATCCGCAGTGTTTTGCTTTTATGTTAATTGTTGAATGTCCTGGTCAGCTGTACGCTTTAGCTATGGTCAGGTACAATGCCTCTTCTTGTCACTTTGGATCTAGTACATGTCCCTCATGGGGAACATGAATTGGATTCAGTTTGAATCTGAATTGGTTTTTGCAGCAAGCAAGGAGACGGATTAAAGCTTGCCCCGTCCACAGTGGCTTTGTAACTTTAAGATCGATGTTTAAAACAAAATCTCAAATATTTGGGGAATTGTTTGAGGAATGATAGGACTAACCAATAACTCAACTTAAATATCGCTTCCAGATACGATGCATCAAGGTAAACACTTTAGTTCCAATCTTAAGTAACCCCTAGAGGAACTAATTCTGCGATATTGCAGAAAGTCCTGATTGATGGCTTCTGACAGTCAGGATTAATGAAACAGTGCAAACCAGATAATGAGCCTGAGTGAAGAATCGGTAGAGGGGTTAAGCAGATAACTTACACTGCCAATTCAGTACTGAGGGACCGTTGCCTGGTCAGCAGTATCGTCTCTCAGCGTGATAGTAAATCTATGCCTTGCCACCATAGTAACTACTTGAGGAAGAAACGGGATTGAGCTGTTGTCCTGACCAATTTTTACCCCTCAACCAACACACAATAAAAACCAGGTAACCAGACATTAACATAAAAGATAGGGGCAGGAGGAGGCCATTTGGCCCTTCAAAGCTGCTCCGCCATTCATTATGATCATGGCTGATCGTCCAACTAATCCTGCTTTCTCCCCATAACCTTTGATTCCGTTTGCCTCAAGTGTCTAGCTGCCTCTTGAATATATTCAATGTTTTGGCATCAGCTACTTCCTGTGGTAATGAATTCCACAGACTCACCACTCCTTGGGCGAAGAAATATCTCACCACCTCCATCCTTAAAGGTCTACCCCGAATCCTCAGACTGTGAGCCCTGGTTCTGCATTCACCCATCATTGGGAATACCCTCTCTGCACCCACCCCTGTCTAGTCCTGACAATTAACAACCAGTAACAATCAAAACCAGGTAACTGGTCATTCATCTCAGGTGTTGTTTAGGAATTCCTGCTGTTGACAAACTGGAACTTCCAAAATAATTCATTGGATGTGAAGTTGTTGGGATTTAAGGAGGTGATGCGATATTAAATAAATTACTTTCTTCTATCAGAATTTATTTTGTTGCCCTTCAAAAAAAAGACTCCAGATTCAAATCTATACTGTTCACTTACATGAGGATGATCACACTACAGGAGAACGTGGTATCCCATAGCAGGAGAATATTCAACCAGATTTGCAGTATATGGTCCCAGCTGTAAGTTGAAGGATATCACATGAAATCAGCTGTGATATATACCGGAGTTGAGTGGTCTATCTCTGTACTCGTTCGAAGAGTGACAAAAGGGATTGCAGAGTAATCAGGACCTAAAGAACCATCTATACTCCTGACTGGTGAGGAATAACGCAAGGATTTAATTCCTTCAGGAATCTGCACATTCTCCCCATGTCTGTGTGAGTTTCCTCTGGGTGCTCCGGTTTCCTCCCAGTCCGAAAGATGTAGTGGTTGGGTGCATTGGCCGTGCTAAATTCTCCGTCGGCGTACCCAGACAGGCACTGAGGTGTGGCGACTAGGAGATTTTCACAGTAACCTCATTACAGTGTTAATGTCAGCCTACTTGCAACACTAATAAATAAGCAATTAGTTTAATTTTAAACTTAAACCAATATGCCAAGTAGGACAGATTATCTCCTGATACAATAACTCAATGTCTCTGTGTCTCCTACTTACCAGACCAGTTGTGGCAATTAATGAGTCAAAAAATGATCCTGGTGCAGTCACTTCTCATTTGTTCAGAAGTGTGAGAGGGACAACTACATTACGAAAAATGGTTTCATGGACTCCACTTACTTTAGATGTTATCCAATAGAAATGAAACCAGGGAGCTAAAGCTGTGTAATTAGCAGCTGTGAAGTAATTAACTCCACTCTTATTCAGACACTGAGACTAATTAAGTAACAGACAGAAACATTAAATATTCTTCTTCCCCTTCTCAGTACTGCATAACCCAAGTCTCTGTTATAGTAGCTCTCGTCCAGATGTTACCACCATTTGTGTTACTCGTTAAGACAGTAATGTTTAGATGTTGGGTTAGAATTTTATACACTTCATCCAGTATTAATGCACTGTATTAAATGACACTTCCCCCTTTGTCCTGGGCTTTCACCCAAACTGACAAAATCTTCTCCACGCCTTGTCTTATCCTATTTTGATTTGATTTATTATTGTCACATGTATTAGTATACGGCAAAAAGTATTGTTTCTTGCGCACTTTCCAGACAAAGCATACCATACATAGGGAAGGAAAAGAGAGAGAGCAGAATGTAGTGTTCCAGGGTGTACAGAAAGATCAACTTATTATGTGAGGTACGCTGCAAAAGATTGCACTAACGCATTGTTAGAGAGTTTAAAAGAGTTAGAATAAAGTTTTAGAAGCATAGAACAAGAGTGAAAGATAGAATTGTCGGGTATGCTGGGCACAGTTTGCCACCACACTCCAGCATCATCTTGGAAATGTTTATGTGATTTAAACCCAGTTTCTTCTGGTAGGGTCCACCAGTGCCCGTGATACAGCACAAATTGACAATCCCACTCTGAGATTACTGTAATAAGTTTTCAGAGGCAGAAGTCCCTTCACCAGAGTCCCTTTATTCACCATTCCAACAGCAGTACACAGAGTGCTATCAGTCAGCAATCTATCTTGGGGAATGCCAGAGGAACTGACATTCCTGGTTAAATACAAGGAAAGGACTCTCCAGTTGGCCTATTAATTGACTCCTTAACCAGGGAGTTCTTATTCCAATCGGCCAACCTCAATGGCCTGATTGAAGTCACTACAGTTACAATGAGGATTGATTTGGGAAAGTGGACTATTACTCTGGAGCAATAGAAAGTTAACGAACATTGTTGGGGCAGAGTTCAGCTAGATTTACCTGGCCAGACTGCCTCACCTTGACTGTTTGATGGGCAAAACGTTTTCTGTCCCCACTATATCATTGATGTGAACTTCCAGTTTGACTGGAGTAGCACCTGTTTTCTGAACAGGAGTTGGGACTGTTCTGTCTAATCTTAACACAAGATGAGTCAGGAGGTACCATTGAATCATTTGCTCATATGAGCTGAAAGTTGACCATTTTCTGGTAACCAAGTTACAGCAACTACTCTCCTTTTATGGCTTAAAGATGCCCAAATCTCCAAGAGGAGTCATTTCTGATGGAACAACCTCCTTGCTGTTTGTAGCGTTCGTATCGCAGGAAACTTCAGTGTTCACCCCATTCGATTCTGTTTCACATTGATCCAGAGAAGGTTCACAAGAATGATCCCTGGAATGAAGAGCTTGTTGAGGACTCAGTTGAGGACTCTGAGTCTGTACTTGTTGGAATTTGGAAGGATGAGAGGGGATCTTATTGAAACTTACAGGATACAGTGAGGCCTGGACAGAGTGGACATGGAGAGGATGTTTCCACTTGTAGGAAAAACCAGAACTAGAGGGCACAAACTCACGCTTAAGGAACGCTCCTTTAAAACAGAAATGAGGAGGCTGTGGAGGCCAGGTCATTGAGTGTCTTTAAGGCAGAGGTAGATCGGTTCTTGATTAATAAGGGGATCAGAGGTTATGGGGAAAAAAGCAGACAAATATGAGCCATGATTGAATGGCGGGGCAGACTCATAAGAATATAAGTAGTAGGAGCAGGAGTAGGCCATCTAGCCCTTCGAGCCTGCCCCGCCATTCAATAAGATTATGGCTGATCTGAAGTGGCTCAGTTCCACTTTCCCGCTTTCTCCCCATAACCCTTAATTCCCTTAAGACTCGATGGGCTAAGTGACATAATTCTACTCCTATGTCTTATGGTTTTATGGTCTCAGTTATTTGTTTTTGTTTGGGTTTAATTCTCTAAGCCAGTGGTAGCATTCCCCCCTTTGTGTCAAAGGTTGTGAGTTCAAATCCCACTCCGAATATTTTTAGCACAGAATATAGGCTGACGCTCCAGCGTGGTAATGGGGCAGTGCGATCTTGCATCTTACACTGCTGCTTCTTTCAGACGATCTGTTCAGTTGAGCTCCTGTTTGTTCCCTTAGTTAGGTATAAAAGGTTTTATGACACAATTAAGAAGAGCAGGATTATGCCACAAATGTTCGGGTCAATATTTATCCCTTCATTAACATCCCTGGAACAGATTATCCGGTACGTATTAAATTGCTGATTGTGGGGCCTTGATGGGATAGCATTAACAACAGTAATTGTGATTCAAAGTATTTAATTGGCTGTAGAAAGCTCTGGTATGTGTGTTGATCTTGTGAAAGGTGCTGTGCAATGACAAGTCTTTTCTTTTTAGATAGCTGTCCTGCTGTCTTCACCGAGGGAGAGGGGCCACCTGTACTGCTGAAAAGCTTTAACTCCACTTTAGTGCTTTCTCTGGCTATCCGTTCTATCAGCCGAGCACTGCTGTGTGCTTCTTTTAAAGACAATGGACCATTGCTCTGGGAACCACTGAATAGAAAGATATACAGTGCGTAGAATTGGAAACAAAAGCAATCAGGAAAACTGTGCAGTTAGAAAAATCAACATTTCCTTTTTTTGACCCAGAAACAGAACGATCTCCAGTTCACGTCGGAGCACAGGGTTTCCAATCAAATATTCTTGCAACAACCTTCGTTTAATTTCATCAATGAGAATTTCTAATAGACATTTGGTTGCTATGCTACCCATTAGCAAGGGGAGAGGTTGCTATGTTACAAAGAATGAGGAGTGGAACTGACATGAATGAAAGATCAGACCTCCAGTCAGTTTTACTTGGTTTCCTGTGACAGAGTGATAGTAAGTCAAGCCAGCTTCAGTCAGATATGAACTGATAAGAATGTAAAATAACCATATGTGTACAATTCAAAGGTCAGTTTCTATTTAGATTAACACATTTCGAAAACAATGCAAAATCTGATCTTTTTTTTTCCCACCAAGAAGGAGAGCTGGGATGAAAAAGGGAATCAATTTGACTCTCTAACTTTTGGATAAGAGCAAAGGGAAAGATTTATATTTCATGTAGTGCTTTCACAACCATTGCAAATCTCTGTGCCTTAACAGAAGAGTAGTCACTGATGTAATGTAGGAAACACAGACAGAAAATGCTGGAAAATCTCAGCAGGTCTGGCAGCACCCGTAGGGAGAGAATAGAGCCAACGTTCTGAATCTTGGTGACCCTTTGTCCCAGCCTTTTGGAGAGAAGAGCAGTAATTCTTCTGGGAAGACATTCCGAGAAGAGAAGCAGCAGTGAGTTAAACACTAAGATAAATTAAAATACTGCAAATGCTGGAATCTATAACAAAAACAAAAAAAAATCTCAGCAGGTCTGACAGCATCTACGTGGAGAGAACAAAGCCAACATTTCGAGTCTGGATGATCCTTCGTCTGGTGTAATGTAGGAAATACAGTTTGTGCACAGAAAGCTCCCAAAAACAGAAGTGAGCATGGCCAGAGAATCTGTTTCTTTGCAATGTTGATTGAGGGAGAAATATTGACCAAAACACCAGGATGCTGCTTTTCTTTACAATAGTCTAACAGGATTTTGTTTTTACATCCAACAGGTTCATGTTTCAAAGTTTCATCCAGAGATCAGTGCCTCTGACCATGCTGCACTCTCCCAGGTCTACACTAGGGCGATGTTTTCTGCTTAAGTCCTGGAGTGGGGTTTGCACTCAGGAACTTCTGACTCTGAGGTGAGAGTAACATACATGAGCCATTATAATGTAATATTTTGACTAAGGTGCTGCACCACAGAGTAATGACCGGTTATTTTGTTGAATTGTAGGGAGTTGGTCGAAGGAAGATTGGCATTTAGATTGGTTCTTTTATCAATAGTAGGGCAGCACAGTGGTTATCACTGCTGCCCCACAGCGCCTGGGACCTGGGTTCGATTCCCGGTTTGGGTCACTGTCTATACAGAGCCTGCATGTTCTCCCCGTGTCTGCATGGATTTCTTCCCATGTTCCAAAAGACATGCTGGTTAGGTGCACTGGCCATGCCAAATTCTCTCTCAGGGTACACAAACAGGCACCAGAGTGTGGCAACTAGGGATTTTCCATGGTAACTTCACTGCAGTGTTAATGTAAACCTACTTGTGACACTAATAA